>NC_142063.1:233567256-233876631 GCF_059756535.1 Pantherophis guttatus | reverse complement strand
CAGGAAAGCTAGCATGTCCTAACTTCCTATGTAAGATGTGAGCACACTCATCATGGATTGGTTTACCTATTTTTGGTTTTTCTATATTGCGTGTCTCAGTATGATCATGAGATATTTTACATTCATCATTGTCACTGTTGCTAACATTTCCATCATCTACTTCTACACAGTCTTCTACATTTGAATCAATGTTATGCAACCACTCTTCTTTTGTTATTAGGTAAGGTAGGCCTCCTTTAATCATTACAGTACCTATATTATTTTTATTTTTCTCCAAAGTCGCTTTTCCCTTTGAGAAAGTTATATTAATGTCAGAGTCTCTACTTAGTTTTATGGCACTTAATATGTTATGAGGTATTTCAGGTATTAACAATACCCCCTCTATTTTTCCTAGTCCAGGCAAAGTTACATTCCCTCTGCCTAATACTTGAACCTTTTCTTGGTTAGCTACCTTTATTACAAATTTATCTTCTGTAAAAGAAGACAATATATTTTTGTTATTAGTGGTGTGATTTGTTGCTCCAGAATCAATAAGCCAATTATTGTTCTCATTTTGTTGCAGTTTTGTGTTGTCTTGTTTATTTAGTCCATTCAGTGAACCAGATTTTCTATCTCTTGAATTTTCTCTGCCCCCTCTATTTTCTCTATAATTTGGTGGGCTTCTATACCTATGTCTATCTATGGAAGACTGTCTATAATTGTGTCTGTTCATGTGTTCTGATCTATGTTTTTCTTTTGAGAATCTGGGGCAATCTCTTCTATTGTGTTCCTTGGATCCACAATTATGGCATCTATATGTTTCAATATATTTTTCTTGGAAAGCTACTTTCCTAAAAGGTTTGTGTTCTGTGTGATTGCTAGAACGATTTTTTCTTGAATTATCTTCTGCTATCAATTTGTTGGATAGACTTTCTATGGATAAATATCCTAGGTTAATAGTGTCTAAATGTGACATAAAATTGTCCCATGATGAATCAAGTGAGTTGATAATAACACTTTTCATTGTTTGGTCTGAAATCACTTCCCCCCTTAAGTGCAGTTCAGCCCTTATTTTGTTTAAAGATATTAAATGCTCACTTATAGAAACCCCTGGTTTTACTCTAGATGAAAAGAAATCCTTAGACATTCTTGTGGTAGTAGCTACACTGTCGCTGTGAAACAAACTAAACATACATTGAATAATTTCTGAAACAGTCAGATTTGGTTTGATGCTATAATACATTGCAGGAGACACACTAGCTATTATTAAGAAAAAAGCTCTATGGTGTAAACAGTCTATTTTTAAAGTCCAAGGTCTTCTTGGGGGACTAGTGATAAAGAATAGCAAGTTCTCTTTCATAAAAATAACCTGGAGCTGCTGGTACCATTCTTGCAAATTAATACCATCAACCCTTAGCTTTGGGAAGTCACTGGGTAAATTTCCTACATTATTTTGTCCGTTACTTACAACCTGAGGCAGTCCGTGGTCTCGTAAGTGCAGGAAATTGCAAAACGGCGTGGGGATGTCTGCAACAAGTCTGCGCGGTTCTCTCATTATTTCAAATCTTCCCGGATCGTCTGCGTGGCTTCGCGCATGCGCGTTGTTCATTTCTTCTTTGACGCCGTCGTGAAAGGTTCTCTCCATCGCGGCTCGCTCGTTCTGCTCCTCTTCAGACGAGTCGGTCTCTGGCTCGGTCTTTGGAGTCCTGGTGACGGCGGCTGCTCTTCTCCTTCTTTTGTGAGCGTTGTCGCTTGCTTCGGTCTTAGGTGTAGGGCGGAATCGGCAAGGCTCTCTGGGTTCTGGTGTCGTCGCTCTCGAAGTTAGGATGGAGGCGTGCAGGTCCCGAGGCATCGGTTTGCTCACTTGCTTCTTTGGTGACTCTTTTGTAATTTTTAGTTTTGTCCCAAATGCAGCAAAAAGCGTTTTCATCGCTGATTTTATTTGGGACTTTGTTGAGTCATCTTCACTTTCTGATTCTGACTCTTCCGAGGATTTTGAATCTTCCTTTTCATTTTCGTTGTCTGATAATGTATTTCACGCCAGAAATTTTGAACTGAGCATTTTGATTGGCTTTGCTTCGCTCACCTTGGATGCCTGTTGAAACCAAGATGGCTGCCATTCAAAATTTCGCGCGGGATCATATTTTTTCTTCTTTTTAACGACCTTTTCTGTAGTCATATTACTCACTATTTTTGGTTCTTTAGACTGCTCATTAGTGATGTTTTTTTCTCTCGCTGCTCCGCTGTTCTTCAGCATTTCTTGGAGGTTCGCGATGAGGTTTTCATCATTCTTTTGGCTTTTTAATAGTTTTAATATTTCTGACCTGAGTTCGTTATTCTCTATTTCGATTTCCTTCTGGTCATCATTTTCATCTATTATTTCTTCATCTTCAGTGGTGTATTCTTCGGATTCTCTTGAGATTGCGTTTGTCGATTCGTTGATTATTTCTTGTTCTGTTTCCATTTCTTTGCTGTAGGCCCTGGTGTTGGGTCTATCTTTCTTGGACATTTTTAAGTTTTTTTCTTTTATTGAGTCAATTAACCATCCTCTGCTACCAGATTGTTGCAATATTTTAGGATCAGACTCAATAATATTATTAAGAGTTAAAGGTTTAAATATATAACCTTTTATTTACAATAGGCATTCTATATTCACTGAATATTCACAGATAGAAGCAAGGAAAAAGGGGAAGGTAGCTCCTTATATATACAATGGGTGGAGCTATAAGTGGGAGTGGTGAGTTATGAATACATTAAGAATTAAAGAATAAGTTAACCCCTGATATCCTATATATATACTATTTACACATTAGAGAATGAGGCATTTACATCTAACAGTTATCACCTTTTACGGTTATAAATAAATATTTCAGAAGTCATCTTGTAGTACTTCAGCTATCTCTGAAACTTTAATACATCTAATGTCTTGCAACAACCAGAAGGAAGCTGAAGTTTTAGTTACTAGTTCAGTCTTTGCATGTGTGTGTGTGTGTGTGTGTGAGAAAGAGAGAGAGAGAGAGAGGAGGGGAAAGAGGAAGACAGAGACAGAGCTAGTGATTGGCATAAACCCAGAAATTGAGTAAATTCAAGAACCAGATTAAATCTATTATGTGAATATAGCTATCCTCTAGATCAGGGATGTCAAACTTGCAGCCCACGGGCCAGATGCATCACATGCTGGCCACGCCTATGCCCGGTTTAATGAAGGGGAAAAAAGTCCCGATACGTCATGTGACGACACCATGATGACACAAATTTGACACCCCTGCTCTAGATCATATAGACATGGTGTAGATCTTTGGAACAGGGATAATTCCAGAAGACTGAACTGATTATTTCTCGCTGTAGAGAGAATGAGAGTTAGCTGGCCAGATGGGCTTCAGCTTGGCAGAAGCCTGGAAATAAAGTTACAATTACACCAGCAGGTTTCTGTGGTTCTTCTAATAAAGAAAGCAATTATCTAAACCCATTTTGCTTCTAATTACTGCTAACTACAAGCTTAGTTCTGCACTTTAGGCGCACTTTAATTACTCTCCTCAGTGTTGACTTGCTATATTATGATCTCTTTTACCGACACTGGAGGAAATAGACATTTAATTAACCAGTTGGCATTCAATAAATCTTAACTGTTACTCTCTGAACTGGGTAAGAAAGCCCTAGTTGTTTGTTTTTTTTTAAATGGAATGGGCAAAGGTAGATTTTTGTTTATGTGCTAAGTTAAAACTTGCAAGGAGGACCACCTGGGGGTTAGACTGAAGGGGGGGGGGGAATCCTGACAGAAGGCAGCGGCAAACCGCTTCCAAATCAACTGCATGGATGTTTCCAGCTAGTCACCAGGAATCAAGCTACATTTGAGGCTGCTTCATCTTTAGAGTTCTTAAAAGGCAAAGAAATTCATGCCTGGGAAGTTTGAGAACAAATTGCAGACATAAATGCTCATGAGTGTATCATTAAAGAACCTTCCTACTGCTGGTATCACTCCAATCTCTTGGAATTATAGCTTTCACCACTCGTGACTCGATGGCTATCATGTTGGCGGCAAGATAGAGAGAAGTAAATTCTGAAATAAATCAGAAAACAAACAATTCTGTTTTCTGTCTCCTATAGGGAGAAGAAAAGATGGGAAAAGAAAAGTCACAGAACAGGTAAAAGAAAAAGTCGGAGCAAAATGAAAAATTGGATTCTGATATACAGGTAGCCCTTGACTTACAACCATTCATTTAGTGATTGTTCGACGTTAGTTAGTTAATTAGTTAGTTAGTTTATTATATTTATATACCGCCCTTCTCCCGAGGGACTCAGGGCAGTGAACAGCCATGGTAAAAACAATATACAACAAAAATTAAAAGCTTATTAAAATAATTCAATCATTCGGCCAAATTTAAAACATCCAACTAAAATCATTTAAAAACCCCTATCAAAACCCAATTTAAAAAACCTTTATCCTGTCAGACCAGCTTGCTGGAATAATAAGGTCTTCAGAGCGCGACGGAAGGCACGGAGGTCGGGGATTCTTCGTATGTCCGGGGGCAGTTCATTCCATAGGGTCAGGGCCCCCACAGAGAAGGCTCTCCCCCTGGGGGTCGCCAGCCTACACTGTTTGGCTGGCGGCACCCTGAGGAGGCCCTCTCTGTAGGAGCGTATTGGTCAGTGGGAGGCAATTGGTGGCAGAATGCGGTCCTGTAGGTAACCAGGTCCTAAGCCATGGAGCGCTTTAAAGGTGGTAACCAACACCTTGAAGCGCACCCGGAAGATGTTACAATGGCACTTAAAAAAAGTGATTTATTTCTTTTTATAACAATTAATTGGCTTCTACAGTTAAATGGCAGTTTCAGCATTTTTCTCATCAGGAATTTTTCCTTAGGACCTAAACAAAGCGCTTTCTGTCTGTAATCCTGCTATATCCTGCACTGCTCTTTTCATTCTCCCATTTTTAAACAAGGTATGAAATTGGGTAGGATAGAATAGCAAAGGTAGAATAGCAACACAGATCCTATTAATTGGTGGAGCTAGGAGGCCATCTACAAACACTCAATCTTTGGGTGTCAGTTTTTATCTATACGAGCAATATGGATAGAACAATGGTCTCTATGCAACGATGACCCTTCTGTTAAGGACTTTTCCCTTTTATACTGTGTTGATATAGTCACTGCCAGAAGTGGCCACCTGCAGGTGCCCTACATTCATTTTGGTCTCAGGAAAGTATCTGCATAAGGACATGCCCCCTGGAAAGGTGCTAGAGATCTACATAGTTCATTCTTGATCTTATGCTTCTGCCGGGTAACTGCTGGGAGGCAGAATTTGTCTAAGAAGAAATTCATTCTGCATGCAGTTTTGGATTAAAAGAAAGAACCTTATATTTGGAAACAGCATTTGTCTTGCTGGCACTAGGCTTTTAATATTGATGTACTGATACCGAAATGGCGCAACGTTCGGATCATTTTTTATAAAAGGGGAGGAAAAAAAATCACCCTTGAATTTGCTGCAGTTGAATTGCTGTGCTGTTTTCTTCCCCGGTAAAAATGACCTACTTCTAATTTAAATATTTTTTACATTCTTTAAAAATATTTCTGATTCCAAAAATGGAATGGTGTGCTGTATTTGGAATGATACCCATATGAGGGCACTGCTAGGCATTATTCAAAATGCATGGCTGTGGCAGAAGGCCATTCCCATGACTTCATATTCCTCACTAACTTTCTACAGCTTCACAAATTAATTCCAATTCAATAGTATGTAGACAACTGCACTTTAGCTCTCTTTAGCTCTTCTTTTGTTATGCTCTTTGTTAATTCTCCTTGCATTTTTACTGTACATCCTTCCGAGACTTCGCATAGTGAGATTAACAAATGTTGGAAATACAGTAAAGTAAATTTGGAAGTAAAGTAAAATAGAGCCTAGAAGTAACTGTGAATATGGGACAAAACAAAATTTGCATTATCAGTGATACTGATGGATAATCTAAAGAGAAATTTACAAAAATAGAAATCTTCCTGTACTATGCTTGAAAATATTCAACAGGATATTTGGGGAATATAATCTGCTTTATTTGACTGAGTGCAGTGTATAAACCAGTGGTGGGTTTCTACCGGTTCGCAGACTGGTAGTGGCGGCTGCAGGAAGCTCCACCCATCTGCCAGACGTCATCACGGGCGCTCTGAGCATGCGAAGTGAGTGCGCGAGTGCGTGCTCTCACAGTTCCGAACCAGTAGTGAAGGTAAGTGGAACCCACTACTGGTACAAACCCATCTTTAGCTATTGGAGTAGTGTTATGAAAATCTGCTCTGAATCTGCCACATTCAGTCACATACAGTAGACCTGTTAGTGTTTTCAAACTGTTGAGATTTCTGTGTTCTATGTTCTGTTTTAATCTTTTTTAAAAAAATGTTGCAGCTTTATTTTGTATGTAACCATTGATGAAGACTGTTCTTTGATTAGGGGTGAGGCCATCACTATGTCTTCAGACAAGACTTGGCTGCAGTTTGAAAATTACCAATAAAAAGCTTATGGTTCAGAACTAAGGCTTACTTAGGTTTTTTTTTTTTTCAATTTTATTTTAGAAATAGAAAAAATATTTTTTTCAGTGGAAGAGATTCCAAAATATCTCTGAAGGGCTAAAATTTGTCCTTGAATTATTTAATGACCTAAAGCATTTCTTGTTAATCTACTGATGAATCCGTTAAACCTTTCTGTTATATCTTTTGCCAGTGACCTATCAACAACATAAATGTTAACATTCCCCTCTTAAATCCAACTATGTTAGATTAAACATCTATCCTGTTCTGGCTGTAAATCCAACATTTTCTGTGAAAAATATCATAAATCCCATCTTTATATCAATCATAAAAAATTTAATTATTTTGGAGCCTATAATTTGAGCAGCAAAAAATACGATTTGTACATCCAGCCCGGTTTCCAGCACTTGAATTGCTTGTCCTACAAATGTCTTAGAGATTTCAAGCTACACTAAGTTAGTAAATAAATAAATAAGCTATCAAGGAAGCAAAGCAATAATAATAGCTTTCTAGGCTACATCATTTGTTGTTCAGGAAGTAATGCAATTCTGTTATGCATTTGTGTGTAGTTTTATTTTGTCTGGAAAATTCTGATGTTGAGTCAAAGTGTTTGGAAAACACAACCTGTTACAATGGCAGGTTGATTTCCACACTCCTTCTCCAATGACTTCACATGGACAATCCAGAGCAGCCCTATTCCTGAAGCTCCACCTGATCACATCATGTGACTTTCCATTAGATAAAGCAAGGGGTAAATGATACAATGAGCCGTGATTGTCTAGGGAACTAACGTCATCTGCTTCTCATCTTTCCCATCAGAACAGTTGAGTAGTGGGCAAACAACCCAAGAAGATACAGTAAAATTAGCATATAATCCAAAAGGATACTTTTCAATTGATTGACTGAGACAATCCAAAGTAAACATAGGTGGACAGTGCAACAGTAAAATCCTACTATAACTCAGTAAGTTTTAAAAATCAATCTAAATATCCTGTTTTCACAAAAATAAGACCTCCCTGGATAATAAGCCCAATCAGGCTTTTGAGTGCATGAGCTAAGCCCTCCCAGAAAATAAGCCCTCCCTAAAAATATTTAAGTGCCCCTAACCCTAACCCCGCCATTTTCTCAGGTTAGGGTTAGGGAGACAGAGGTGGAAATCAAATAAGATGGCCAGAGGATCCCCGTCTTGCTCCACATGCCCCAAAATAATAAGACCTCCCCTGAAAATAAGACCAAGTGCTTATTTCAGGGTTCAAAAAAATATACGACAGGGTCTTATTTTCAGGGAAACACAGTAGGCATGTCAAGCCGAGGTTTATGACAATATTCATTGGAAAATCACTCATACTAGATTAAATGCTTTGTTTATAATCAAGGAACCTTTAATATCTTCATCCTAACTTGTATTAAAGTCCAGTAGATATTGTGGCATCATTGGGATGTCAACATTTGCCAAATGCACAGGGAGCTTGGAGTAGAGAGAAAAGAGAGAGATCTCCATCCTTCATTTAACTATGTTCAGGCGAAGGTCTATATGAAAGCTCTGCTTGTGTCTGCTTGAATTCTAGTCTCTCTTTGCATCACCATTCAGATACAGAACAAAGCAGGTATCGAAAAAGCATTAACTTACCAAGCAAATGAGGCACAACTTTCCTTGAGATCTCCTATCTGAATGTTGGGATGTGTGGAAATTTGCTGCTGCTTTTCCTCTTGAAAAATCTCCTCTGTTCATAAACAAGTATCTGAGGGGGAAAGAGAAGACACAAACACAAAAAAATCTCAAGTAATTTTCTACTACCTAAAAAAAAACAAAAAACGACCCAAATAAATCTCTAATACATCTATGATGCTTTTAAAGAATGTTGTTTATTAGTTTGTTCATTAAATTTGTATGCCATCTGTATTGCTGACACATGACTCTGGGGACTTTACAGCAGGGGTGAAATTCAGCAGGTTCTGACAGGTTCTGGAGAACTGGAGGCGGAAATTTTGAGTAGTTCGGAAAACCGGCAAATACCACCTCTGGCCCCAGAGTGGGGTGGGAATGGAGATTTTGCAATATCCTTCCCCCAGGAGTGGGGAGGGAATGGAGATTTTGCAGTATCCTTCCCCTGCCACGCCCACCAAGCCACGCCCACCAAACCACACCTTGCCCACAGAACCTGTAGTAAAAAAATGTGGATTTTACCACTGCCTTATAGTCTGAGAAAACAATACCATAAAATATTAAAACAGTAAGACAATAAAGATATCATTAAAGTTAACAGATAAATAATTAAAATGGGTGGATTTATATAATACAGTTCAACTTGAAATATTTTCCTCACCAGCAAATGAATTTCTTCTGCTCTATTTTTTTTATTTTTTTCTGTTTAATGGGCAAATCTCTTGATATTCAGTAAAAAAAAAGAAAGAGATGAACTGATGCCCCTTGCTGATAACTTTGCTTTATTAAATATTGAAATCCATTCATGAGGAGGCATAGAAATTCTATTGCTTAGAAACTATTGAAATGAAGGTGTTGGTTATATGAATGCACCTTTGCTGCATAAGATGCCCAATTAACACTTTCAAAAAAAGAGAAAAGACAGGGCTGCTTATCACTGACTATAAACAGGAAACAGAAAGTAAAAAATAATAATAATACAAAAGAGTGAAGGAAAAAGAGAACAAGCAGGATGGCAAATGAAGAGAGGAGATTGAAGGGAAAGAAGGGAAAGCAAGAAGAAGATCTAGGGAAGAAGATATAGAACCAGGAATGTGTATTGGAAATCTCTTCAATGTCTTTTTTTAAAAAATACTTACGATTTTGCCAGGTATAGGTAAACCTGTTCAGCAGTTTTGATTATGTTAGTCTTCCACTGTTCAATTCTTAACCTTAGGTCCAGTGGTAAAATCCAAATTTTTTAACTACCGATTCTGTGGGCTTGGCTTGGTGGGCATGGTGTGGTTTGGTGGGCGTGGCTTGTGGGCATGGCAGGAGAAGGTTACTGCAAAATCTCCATTCCCTCCCCACCCCTTTGGGAAGGATATTGCAAAATCTCCATTCCCACCCCACTCTGGGGCCAGCCAGAAGTGGTATTTGCCAGTTTTCTGAACTACTCAAAATTTCCGCTACCGGTTCTCCAGAACCTGTCAGAACCTGCTGGATTTCATCCCTGCTTAGATCGGTAAAATGAGGACCCAGATTGTTGGGGGCAATATGCTGACTCCTAAACTGCTTAGAGAGGGCTGTGAAGCACTGTGAAGTGGTATATAAGTTTAAATGCTATTGCTACAGACTGATAGAATAAGTGGGATTAATCAGCTCATCTTCCTATCTCATTCCAGAATATGTTTGGATCTTGTGCACTGTGTTCTAATTTATCCTCTTGTGATAGTCTGGAAACGACATACCAATCTGCATTAGTAAGTCAAGGTCATTATGGGGAAGGGTTTTCCTTGCTAAAATTTCATATATTGCTAATTCTTATATAACAGGAGGAAAGTTTATGGCTCTCTTTCCCTCTTCTTACATATGAAATACAATCCAATATTGGGTTCTTTATACATTGCACAAAGTCCTTACTTCCTGGCCAAATACAATGCCTGAACTGCAGTGTTATTTTTTCTTCTGTAAAAGTAGCAGTACTGGTCTTACTTCAAAAATATCTTTCTGAATATTTGGCATTAAAATAAGTTGATTTAAAAACTTGATTTCATTCTTATATGTGGAACCGCCTCTCTTTTTAGTTATCTCGCAAAGAATTATGGAGGGCTTATGTTTTATATTTGTTGGTCAGGTACTAATTTCAGTGCTCTTTTTTCTATTTTGTTCACTTTTTGTGAAAGGTTTCCAGCAATTTTAACTGGCTGTGTACATTGTCATTCTTCCACTGATTTTCATATTTTTTAAAAATATGTGCTTGAGATTTCTGGAAATTATCTTATTCTATGTTCATGTTGTTAACTAGCACAATTTCTGTGAATGTGCTACAGGTAAATTAAGTAAATAAATAATAAAAACTCACCATTTCTTCTTCTGACATCTTTTTAATTAATATAATTGCAATTGAGGAACTAAAACTCCCCTTAATCTTGAAAATAACTCAAGGCAATTAATTATTCTTCTTGTCCCACTTTTTTGTGTGTTCTTGTCAGAAAGATATTATGTTCCATAATATTTCAGGAACACACTTCCTCCTCCCCATTCATAATGACATTTATAAATTATCAAGCCTTCAACTATACACTTGAGTTTATCTATTATACAACTAATTCATAGTTTCCCAACCAGAACAGTAAAACGAGAGTCCAATCTCACTAATTTTTAAAGGGGTGGTGATGGTGATTTTACTAAGTGAATAGTGGTAGACGGGGTGGGTTCTACTTACCTTTACTACCGGTTTGCAATGGGGCTGCGTGTGTGTGCTCAATTTGCTCGTGTGCGCACCCGCGTTCTTCTGCGCATGCGCAGAAGCATTCTAATGACATCGGGGTCGGTGGGCGGAGCCTCCCACCGGTTTTACTATCAGTTCTATAGAACCGGTGCGAACCAGGGACAACCCACCACTGGTTGTAGAGCAGGACTATATACAGAATTTTCTTAGGGGTTTTAAAAGCGAGGAGTGACCCATAAATCTGCATCAGCTCATTCAAAAGCCAGATAGAATATGTACCATAAATATAGCAACAGCAATAGCACTTAGACTTGTATCTCATTCCATAGTGCTTTATAGCACTTTCTGGGTGGTTTACAGATTCACCATATTGCCCTCAACGATCTGGGTCCTCATTTTATTGACTTGGAAGGATAGAAGTCTGAGTCAAAATCGAACCTCCCAGGGTCGAACTCCAGACTGTGTTTGCATGCAGTGTCGCATTCTAACCACTGTGCCACCACAGCTCCTCCTGGAATAAGGACATTGGCTCCCTTTGGGAGGGAGATGGGCAGTTTCAAAATTAATTAATTAATTTCCCATTACCTTTTCCTGGAAGCAGTGTCTAGTCTATGGATTTTTCTGTGTGGTGCTGCAGAAAATATATAACTTGCAGTGTTTTCTAATGGCCTAAGATAACTCTCATGAAAATTATACCATATGGCCGAACAGCACTGGCATTGTTCTTAGCAGTGGTGAAATCTAAAATTTGTTACTACCGGTTCTGTGGGCGTGGCTTGGTGGGGGGGTAATGCGACTGGGTGGGCATGGCCAATTTTTTTTAAACTTTTAAAACCATTTTTTCTACAACCTCTTTGGCAAAGAGGTTGTAAAAAAAATGTTTTCAAAAGGCTCTGACGATTCCAGCTGAGTTGCCTGATCGGCAGAGGCTTTTAAAAGAAAAAAAAGCCTCTGCCGATCAGGCAACTCAGCTTGGATTGTCAGAGGCATTTAAAAGCATTTTTTCTACAACCTCTGAAGAAAAATGCTTTTAAAAGCCTTTGACGATCCCAGCTGAGCCGTGCGATCATCAGAGGCTTCTTTTTTTTTTTTTTTTACTTTTAAAAGCATTTTTTCGGCTGAAGAGGTTGTAGAAAAAATGCTTTAAAAAAAAAAAGCCTCTGATGATTGCGCGGCTCAACTGGGCATGGGGGGGGGGGCAGGGATTTTTGCTACCGGTTCTCCGAACCACCCGCCTCCATCGCTACCAGATCGGGTGATCTGGTCCGAACCGGGAGCATTTCACCCCTGGTTCATAGGCAAAGTGAGGTAAATGCTCCATGCAGTCAGAGCACAGGAATGGCATTTGCCTGTGCATCAGAATTCCATAGGTTCCATGTTTTGCTCACTTGCCAGTCCAATTTTTGCAACAAACTTTTTTGCAGGGTGGCAGGACAGATTTGGAAAAAAAAAGTAAGCTATAAAGAAGTAGGGGGAGGAGAGATAATATCATTTCTTATCTTTTTTTCCCCCCAAACGCCATCACTCTGCTAAACAAATAATTCCCTCAACACTGTCAAACTAGTTACTAAGTCTGCATTTCTATTAATCTTCTCATCGTTCCTATCACCCATCTCCTCCCACTTATGACTGTATGACTGTAACCTTGTTGCTGGTATCCTTAAGATTTATATTGACTGTTTCCCTATGACTATCATTAAGTGTTGTATCTTATGATTCTTGACGAATGTATCTTTTCTTTTATTTACTCTGAGAGCGTATGCATCCAATCACATTTGGCCTGTTGCGATGTTTTTCTGGATCGGACTCAATAAATCATTAGAGAATTAAGAGTTCAAATACAACTCTTTTTATTTACATAAAGGCATTCTATATTCACTGAATATTCACAGATAGAAGCAGGGAAACTGTGGAGGGTAGCTCCTTATATACACAGGGGGTGGAGTCATGAGAATGAGTGATGAGTCATGAATACATTAGGAATCAAAGAATGAATTAACCCTTGATGTTCTTATATACAGTATTTACACATTAGAGAATAAGGCATTTACATCTAACAAATCCCCCTCTAAATGCCAATTATTTACACAACACCAATTACATTCAGATTCGGGACAATACAATACATGTAATTTGGAAGTTAAATATTTATGTTGTTTGGATGGTAAAGGCTTTGTTAAAATGTCAGCTATCTGTTCCGAAGTATCACAATGCACAGCTTTTATAAAACCGTCTTGAGATAATTGTCTTACATGTTTAAACTTTATATCTATATGTCTGGACCTTTGTCCAATAGCATCAGATCTGGAGATTTCAATGGCTGCTTTGTTATCCTCATTTATGATAAAAGGTAAAATAGGTTTCTTCCAAACATCTGAAATTAAGTCATTAAACCACACAAGGTTATTTGCAGATTTGGATAAACAGACATATTCTGCTTCTGTAGTTGAAGTAGCTACCAGTTCTTGTTTGCCGGTATACCAATAAATTGGACAATCATTTAAAAAGAAAATATAACCTGATGTACTTTTTCTGCAAGATGTGTCTCCTGCCCAATCCGCATCTGCATAACATATGAGTCTTGGTTCTTTGTTGCCATTTGGTTCTAATATAAGGCAAAAATCTAAAGTACCTTTCAGGTACCTCAAAATCCTTTTGACAGCTTCCCAATGGTACATTGTTGGTTTACTGACATATCTGGACAGTAAATTAAGTGGTAAGGCTATATCTGGCCTAGTCCAATTAGATATATAAAGAAGTGAACCTATGATTGATCTATAAAATGTGTTATCCTTAAATTCAGGAGATGATTCATCAGTATTTCTGAGAAAGTCAGTCTGCATGGGGGTATCACATGTTTTAGCATTGTTCAAATTACATTTGTTTAGAAGTTCTACAATTTTATCCTTTTGAGTAAGCTGGAACCCCTTTTTTGTTTTACTGATCTGTACACCAAGATACTTATTTACTTTACCTAAAGATTTTAGTGAAAAATGTTCATTCAGCTTGTTCACAAAAATTTCTCTTCTTCCTTTATGTTTTCCAATATATAAAATATCGTCTACATAAATCAATACAAACTCAATACAGTCATCATTCTTTTTGACAAAAAAACAATTATCAGCAGATGTGGTGTTAAAATCCATAGTCTTGAGCACCTTTACCAAACAATCATACCATCTTTTACCGGATTGTTTCAATCCATATAAGCTTTTGTTTAACAACCAAGTTTCATTTTTATTTGTGTATTGGCTGTGAGGGGCCCTTACATAGATTTCTTTATCTAACTCTGCGTGTAGGTACGCAGTCTGTATATCATATTGAAATACATCAAGGTTAAGTGCTGATGCTACCACCAAAGCTGTTTTGACACTCTCTGTCCTCACAGTAGGGGAATATGTGTCTGTATAGTCCTCTGGATATTTTTGTGCGTAACCTTGGGCAACTAATCTAGCTTTGTACAGGTTATTGCCTCCTTCCAAATTTTTAATTTTATATATCCACCTGGTACCAATAATAGTTTTGTCCTTAGGTGCAGTTGTGGGAGTAAACACATTTAATCCTTTCAAACTTTCCATTTCCTTTTTCATGGCTAGTTCCCATTTCTCTTTTTCTTCGCGAGGAAGTTTCAGTACTTCTTCGTACGTATTAGGTGTTATTGGTTCACTATTTACATTCATTACGTAATCTTTATATTTATCTGGCATCTTGTTCCTGTTGTTCCTAATTGTTCTTTCTGGTTTACTATTGTTGTCATGCATATATCTTGCCTCCTTTTTTGTTAGTGTATCAGTTTTTATTTTGTACTGGCTATTTGTCCAGGTTTTGGTCTTGTTTTCATGTTTGTTGATATTTTGTTTATCTACAGTTCCTTCCTTATGATATTTTGTTTCTATGTGTTTATTTGGGAATATTTCATTTAAATGTAATTTAGACCAGTTGGCCTGTTCATGGAACACGGCTGTTCTGGAAACTATAAATTTATTATTGCCATCAATGAATCTATATCCTTTTGTACCAGTTTCATATCCCATGAATCTAAGTCTTCTGGATACATTTTCTCCCTTTCTTCTCAATTGTTTGGGTATGTGTACGTCTGCAGTGACTCCAAAAATATGCATATGTGCCAATTTTGGTTTTCTATTATACATCACTTCGTATGGTGTTTTATTTATAATACTGGACCAGGTCCTATTTTGTGTATAATTTGAATAGTGTAGTGCCTCTGACCAAAATTGTTTACTTAAGCCAGCATCCTCTAATGTACATCTAATCATAGTTTGTAGTGTGGAATTTTTCCTTTCTGCAATTCCGTTCTGGAACGCAGAAAATGGACTGGAAGTGTAATGTAGCATTCCTCTATCCTTTAGCCATTGAGAGAATTCTTTAGACATGAATTCACATCCTCTATCTGTCATAATTTGCTTTATTCTAATATTATGTTGTGTCTCTATGCGTTTATAAAATTCCTTAAATTTTTGAAAAGTCTCATCTTTATGTTTCAATGTGTAAACAAAACCATAACGGCTATAATCATCCACTATTGTTAGAAAATAACGTTTTCTATATGTGATTGATGGAGTAAGTGGTCCTACTAGGTCCATGTGTACTAAGTCAAAAATTTTGTTAGTTGATCTGGCAGATTTTTTTGGTCTGGGGCTAGTTTTTAGTTTTGTAGACTTACATACTGAGCATTCCAAATAGTTTTCACAATTTTTTATTTTGACACCTTCTGCGTGTTCAGTCATTTTTTGTACTACAGGAAAGCTGGCATGGCCTAACTTCCTATGTAAGATGTGAGCACACTCATCATGGATTGGTTTACCTATCTTTGGTTTTTTTATGTTGGGTGCATCATTCTGATCATGTGATATTATACAATCATCATTGTCACTATTGCTAACATTTTCATCATCTATTTCTATACATTCTTCAACATTTGAATCAATATTATGTAGCCATTCTTCTTTTGTTATGAGGTAGGGCAAGCCCCCTTTAATTATCACAGTACCTATTTTACTTTTGTTTTTCTCTAGGATTGCTTCTCCCTTTGAGAAAGTTATATTAATACCAGAGTCCCTACTTAGTTTTATGGCACTCAATATGTTATGAGGTATTTCGGGTATTAACAATACCCCCTCTATTTTTCCTAAACCAGACAAAATTACATTCCCTCTGCCTAGTACTTGAACCTTTTCTTGATTGGCTACTTTTATTACAAACTTATCTTCTGTAAAATAAGACAATATATCTTTATTGTTAGTGGTATGGTTTGTAGCCCCAGAATCGATGAGCCAATTATTATTTTCACTTTGCTGGGGTTTTGTATTGTCATGTTTATTTAGTCCATTCAGTGAACCAGATTTTTTATCTCTTGAGCTTTCTCTGTAATTTGGTGGACTCCTATATCTATGCCTTTCTATAGAAGGCTGTCTATGATTGTGTCTGTTCATGTATTCTGGTCTGTGCCTTTCTTTTGAAAATCTGGGGCAATCTCTTCTATTATGTTCTTTGGACCCACAATTATGGCATCTATATGTTTCATTATATTTTTCTTGGAAAGCTACTTTCCTAACAGGTCTATGTTCTGTGTGATTGTTAGATCGATTTTTTCTCGAATTGTCTTCAGCTATCAATTTGTTGGATAGACTTTCTATGGATAAATATCCTAAGTTAATGGTATCAAGATGTGACATGAAATTGTCCCATGATAAGTCAAGTGAGTTAATAATAACACTTTTCATTGTTTGGTCTGAAATAACTTCTCCCCTTAAATGCAGTTCAGCCCTTATTTTGTTTAAACATATTAAATGCTCACTTATAGAAACCCCTGGTTTTACTCTAGATGAAAAGAATTCTTTGGACATTCTTGTTGTAGTGGCTACACTGTCGCTGTGGAACAAATTAAACATACATTGAATAATTTCTGAAACAGTCAGATTTGATTTGATGCTATAATACATTGCAGGAGATATACTGGCTATTATTAGAAAAAAGGCTCTATGGTGTAATCTATCTATTTTTAAAGTCCAAGGTCTTCTTGGAGGATTAGTGATAAAAAATAATAAGTTCTCTTTCATGAAAATAACCTGAAGCTGCTGATACCATTCTTGTAGATTAATACCATCAACCCTTAACTTTGGGAAGTCACTAGGCAAGTTTCCTATATTACTTTGGCCGTTACTTACAACCTGAGGCAGTTCGTGGTCTTGCAAATGCAGAAAATTGCAGAATGGTGTAGGGATGTCAGCAACGAGTCTGTGTGGTTCCCTCATGAGTTCAAATCTTCCCGGGTTGTTTTCTTGACTTCGCGCATGCGCGTTGCTCATTCTTTCTTTGTCTTCGTCGTGGAAGGTTCTCTCCGTTGCCGCCCGCTCGTTCGGCTCCTCTTCCGATGAGTCGGTCTCTGGCTCGGTTTTTGGGGTCCTGGTAACTGCGATTGTCCTTTTCTTTCTCTTTCTGGAGATGTCGCTTGCTTCTGTTTTTGGTGTAGGGAGGAATCGGCAAGGCTCTCTGGGCTCGGGTGTCACTGTTCTTGAATTCGGGATGGAGGTTTGCAGGTCCTGAGGCGTTTGTTTGCTTGCTTGCTTCCTTGGCGATTCTTTAGTGATTTTTAGTCTTGGCCCAAATGCAGCAAAAAGCGTTTTCATTGCTGATTTTACTTGTATGTCTAATGGATCTTCTTCATTCTCTGTTTCTGATTCTTCTGAAGTATGTGTTTTTTCTTTTTCATTTTTCATATCGAGTAGGGCTTTTCGCGCCAGACATTTTGAATCTAGCTTTCTGATTGGCTCAGTTTCGTTCATCTTGGGGGTCAGTTGAAACCAAGATGGCTGCCATTCAAAATTTCGCGCGGGACCGCTGTTCTCCCTCTTCGTTGCATTCTTTTCTGTAAGCATATCACTTACTATTTTTAAGTCTTTTGATTTTTTAGTAGTGATGTGCTCCTCTCTCGCTGCTCCGTTGTTTCTTAGAACATTTTGGAGTTCCGCGACAAGATTCTCATCACTCTTTTGGCTCTTTAAGAGTTTTAGTATTTCTGACCTGAGTTCGTTGTTTTCTATTTCGTCTTCTTCTTGTTCATCATCTTCATTTATTATTTCCTCATCTTCTGAGGTATATTCTTCAGGTTCTCTTGAAATTGCATTTGTGGATTTATTTATTATTTCTTGATCTTCTTCCATTTCTTTGCTGTATGCCCTGGTGTTGGGTCTATCTCTTTTAGGCATGTTTAAGTTCTTATTGAGTCAATCAAACCATCCTCTGCTACCAGATTGTTGCAATGTTTTTCTGGATCGGACTCAATAAATCATTAGAGAATTAAGAGTTCAAATACAACTCTTTTTATTTACATAAAGGCATTCTATATTCACTGAATATTCACAGATAGAAGCAGGGAAACTGTGGAGGGTAGCTCCTTATATACACAGGGGGTGGAGTCATGAGAATGAGTGATGAGTCATGAATACATTAGGAATCAAAGAATGAATTAACCCTTGATGTTCTTATATACAGTATTTACACATTAGAGAATAAGGCATTTACATCTAACATGGCCAATAAAGAATTCTATTCTATTCTATTCTATTCTATTCTATTCTATTCTATTCTATTCTATTCTATTCTATTCTATTCTATTCTATTCTATTCTATTCTATTCTATTCTATTCTACCTTCACATTTTAAATTGCCCTAAAACAAGATAAGACCTAATTTAATGTAATGATTACAGCATTGGGCTAGAAATCAGGAGACTGAGTTCTAATCCTGTCCTAGGCCTGAAGCCAGCTGGGTGAATTTGGGCCAGGCCCTCTCAGGAAAAAAGTAATGGTAAACCTTGCTAACAAACTCCAGAGACTGGTCCAGGCAGTCACCACCAGGGTTGAAAAACTGACTCGAAGCTACACAAAACCTCTCCCAAACTCACAAGATAATCTTTGTGTGTATGTGTGCATAATCACAGCAATCTTTTAGGCTGTCTAAGAAACTTCTAACTTTTTTTTCCCAAAAAGTTTTTTATTTTTTAAACAAAAACAACATAAAAACATCATCCTTTCAAACAATTACAGACAGTATTTCAATCGGTTAAAATCATTTCGTGCTCTCAAAATGTTCAAAATCTCATTATATGACAAATGTTATTTCCTTTAACAAAAAACAAGCATTTAAACATTTTATCCAAATTTCATTTCATATGTAATATTTCATCTCCATTCTTTATTATCTATCCATTGATAAAATAACTCCCATATCAAACTTCTAACTTTTGAGATGATTGGTTTATATTGTACCTATTACTGTCATTCTTCTAATTCATTAAGACTTCTGTTGTTGTTATGGACATGACTTTTTGTTCTAATCTAATTTGGCCTTTTCAAAAGGAAAAAAAACCAATATCAACATTATAAAGGTTAAAATCTGCATCTTTACAAACACCACCTGGTTCCCTGGGAGTTGATGCTATCAAGAGAGTGATTGTGTATATAAGCTGCTGAACAATTTGGTAGGAGTTGTCCAGGCTTTTGAGCCTTGCCAAGATGATTTAGTTCTGATATCTAACAAGATTTGCCAGGACATTTTAAGACAACATACAGCGGCAAGGGGATCTCAAATGTTACAATCTATATTAATTGGCTGAAAAAGTCAATGTTCAGGTTTACTTTGTTTATTTAAAATATTTATGTAGCCACCCATCTTAAAGCAAATTCTGGGAGGTTCCCAATCAAAAATTAAAGCAACATTAAAATCATAATAAAATTATAAAAATCAAACATATTTAAAATGAAGACCTGGTGCCAAGTCAAGCTACTGTAACTTCATCCCAGCGCTAAATTGCTGTGTGTGTGTGCAAGCCAGGTTTTTAATGCTTTATGGAAAGTTAGGAAGGTAGAGGCCTGCCAAATTTCAGAGGACAGTGTTCTATAGGGCAAGAGCTCTCACAAAAAAAAACAACACTTCTTAGTTCTTAGGAGCATGACTTTATCATGCATCACTTTATCTGACCTGATAGGTTGGTATATATCATTAGGAAAAGTGGTCCCACAGATAGGTTCTTGAGAAACCTTTTGTGTTCATGAGAGGCCAAGACCAAGACAGAGGAATGAGATTTTCATAATTGTGGAAATAATTTGCTTATGGAAACGGTGTGTAAATTAACTAGTATGATGTTTTGGTTGCTGTTTGCTTTAGCAACTTTGAAGTGTGAAAATCTCCACTTCACTTACTACTTCACAGGATTGTTGTAGGGATAAAATCAGTGGTGGAATTCATTTTTTTTTATTACCGGTTCTATGGGTGTGGCTTGGTGGGCATGGCAGGGGAAGGATACTGCAAAATCTCCATTCCCACCCCACTCCAGCAAAAGGATACTGCAAAATTTCCATTCCCACCAGCCGGAGGTGGTATTTGCCGGTTCTCCAAACTATTCAAAATTTCCATTAGCGGTTCTCCAGAACCTGTCAGAACCTGCTGAATAGCACCCCTGGATAAAATGCAATACATGAGTTCCTCAGAAAAATTATAGAATGTGCATATGGGGAAAATAAAAAAAAAGGTTATGGAGAATGAGTCACAAATATTAAATATTCCTGTTATTGGGTGCATTTTCTTTCAGGATATCAAGACATTTATAACCAAATTTTACCAACAGAATTTTAAAAAAAAAAACCTAAATTTTAATTTTAAAAGGTTCAGGTTTTTTTTTAAAAAACATGATTGTATTATTGTCACATCCTTGACAAACTTGACAGTTTTCTTCCTTCCTTCCTTCTTTCTTTCTTTCTTTCTTTCTTTCTTTCTTTCTTTCTTTCTTTCTTTCTTTCTTTCTTTCTTTCCTTCCTTCCTTCCTTCCTTCCTTCCTTCCTTCCTTCCTTCCTTCTTTCTTTCTTTCTTTCTTTCTTTCTTTCTTTCTTTCTTTCTTTCTTTCCAGAATTACCCCTTATTTTACGAGGTTTAAAAGATTTCATTTTTCAATGATACATTGCTAGACATATTGCTAGAAAATGTGCTTCATTGTTTATTTCAAGAAATAGCTCATTGTATCCACTTTGAGTCAAATTGTCAACTTTAATGTGAATGTTGTTACTGGTGGCAGTAATGGGGAATGGAACCATGGTAAAATTCCATATCATAGGAGGAAAAATCCAAATACCTTTGTCAGTCTAGGAAGCGATGCAGCTACATAATTTAGCATTTGAATTTAATAGGCTTAAATTTCCTTCCCTCATGAAATGAACTTTTACATTTACATTTACATTTTCACTTCAAAATCTGATAAGCACATTTCAAGAAGCACTCCTGCTTATTCTAATGAATGGTATCATTTGGGAAGTGGCTGTAAATCCATGGTAAAGCAACATGATTTGCATGGATGACTTGGCTACCATGTTTCTCCAAAAAGAAGGCCGGGTCTTATTTTCTTTTGACTGCCGAAAAAATGGTTAGGCCTTCTTTTTGGAGGGTTCTAATTATTGACACACCTCGCAGCGGTGGCACCAACAACCTCATCCAGCAGGAGCCCGCTGCTGGCTCACTTCTGCTGTGGCTGCTTGCTGCCACTCGCACGCATCAACCCAGCCTCTGTTTTGCCTTCAGATGTCTGCATCCAGAGCTCTGTTATTGGCTGCAGATGCCTTCCGGAAAGCTCTCTGCAGCCGATAATAGAAGGCATCTGAAGGCAAAACGGAGGCTGGGGTAATGTGTGCAAATGGCAGCAAGCAGAAGAAGCAGCCGCAGAAGGCGAGGCAGGTGTCAGGGTCTGGTAAGTAGGGCAGCTCCACCCTCCCATTCCCACCCTAGCTTATTTTTTATCTGTGTGCCTTGCCCCACCCCCTGTACCCCTGGGTGGACGGGGTCTTAATTAGGGCTAATTTTGTGGGTGGGGCTTAATTTGATCACATGTGCTCAAAAATGTGATAGGGTTTCTTTTCAAGGTGGCTCGTCTTTTTGGAGAAACATAGTAGAATTAGGAAAACCATTGTTTGAAATCTGGGAGAGTCACTGACAATCCAAGTCTATACTACTGATCAGGATGGATCAATTGTAATTTCTTATACTTGCCCTACATTGTCGGAACATTATCTTTATTTGAACCTCTTAGTCTGAGAATAAAGCCAGAATAAAAAGTCTCTTGAAAGTATATATAAATGTCGTGTGGTATTAAAATAAACTGGTTTTTTACATTTAATTTTCTATAAACCGATACATTTGTCAATGGAAATTCAGAAAAAGGGTTAGGTTACCTGAATAGATCTAAGAGCTCTGTTATATACTAGTTTTACATTACTTTCATCATTTGTATAGTAGTGGAAGTTTTGTCCAGAAATTAGACGTTTTGATGCTGAATTGGGATTTGAGTAAGGACTCAGTACATTGTCCTGGCTTTTTGATTGATTGATTGTTGATTTGTTTTTTGGGGGGGTTATCTATTTAGAATGGGTGGCCATATACTGTACATTTTCTAAATACATAAATAATTCTCACCCTGTTATAGCAGCAGGAACACAGCTGGTTATCTTGTACAGTTTACAGCATATAAAATCCAGCAGCGCAGTCTGATTTTGATGGACTGATTTTTGGGAAGAGATAGCTTGAAGAATAACTTTATTAATTGTTCATTAGCATAATGAATTATTTGAAAGGGCTATAAATAATAAGGAATGTTATTATTGAAGCTACCTAACCTCCTGTTCGATTTTTTGTCCTGCCATTATTGCTTTTCAGAAAGAGAAACTCTTGGCCTAACATTATAGTTATTAAATTAACAGAAGGGAATTGCAATGAATTCTTGGTGCCATGTTTTTTTTAGAGATACTTTAATCTTATTATTCCTAGCAGTGGTCCAGTGGTTTGAAAGAAGATACGTTTTCAACCATAATCTTTCCTTCTTACAAACCAACTGTCAGTATATAAAGGTTCATGAATTGGAATAGACATGGTAACAGGTCAGCTAATGAGGACTGTTTGATGACCCAGACGGCTCGGTTCTGGCTTCTGCTGTATGGTATTGTATATAAAGAAGTTTCTTATTATAAATGAATCCTGCTGAATTGTTTACTTGTGTGCTGGTTGGGTTGCTGCAAACTCTAACACCAACTGCAAGCAAAAATCTTCACCCTTACAATAACAAAATAAACTTACTAGAATATATTGCCTTCTGGCCATTGGCCACCAACAGATTCCTAGGGGAGAACATTTGCCTTAAGAAAAAATAAATCACATTTTTGTATTAAAAGAGCAGTGGCAAGGATGTATAATTCGAAACGATATGTTTGCAACTTGCTTGGGAAGTGGTTTACTCTTTCATGTCATTCAGCTCTCAAAACACTGTAATGTGAAGGCAACGATGTGATTGAGAAACGAGTTGCAGAATCAAATTATTCGCATGAAAGTTTGTTTTCTGTGAATAGCCAGCTGGCTGGGTCAAAGCAGCTGCTTGGGGCATTCAAGGAGAGAAGAAAGTAATGCTATGAATCAGGGTGAACAGGACATTTGGGTCATTAAGAATTTCAAATCCTTGCGCAAAGATTCTCTGAAGACTGAAAGAAGTACCATAAGTCAGACATAACAATCTGCATTTGTTTGTACACAAAGAGGGAGAGAATATTCCTGTTGAGGCACAGCTTGGGATTGTGTCTGAGGGAAAGCATCAACAAGAAGATACCAAGAAAGTTCCAAAACAAACTCAATCATCTTTTTTTCTTCTTCACATTTTCAGTCTCAACAGTTGCGATTCTTCACATATTGGCCTAGGCTCCATGATCAGGGATGACTTGGTCTCTGTGGATTGCTTTCTGTGTATTTTCCAAGAAGCAGGAAAAGGTGCCTATATGATGTTTTGATATTGCCCATGGGAATGGATATCAGGAAGGCATTTGATATTAGTTACAGCTTTATACCCATAGAATTTCATATTTTGGGATACATTTTGCTGCAAAACATGCATGCAAATAATTCATAACAAAATCTACTGTAGCATCTTCCTAACAATGTTAGAAGAGCAAGGGGTGGCGGACAGAAAGAAAGAAAACCTCATAGCAATGAAAATTGTGTGTGTTGCGATGTTTTTCTGGATCGGACTCAATAAATCATTAGAGAATTAAGAGTTCAAATACAACTCTTTTTATTTACATAAAGGCATTCTATATTCACTGAATATTCACAGATAGAAGCAGGGAAACTGTGGAGGGTAGCTCCTTATATACACAGGGGGTGGAGTCATGAGAATGAGTGATGAGTCATGAATACATTAGGAATCAAAGAATGAATTAACCCTTGATGTTCTTATATACACTATTTACACATTAGAGAATAAGGCATTTACATCTAACAAATCCCCCTCTAAATGCCGATTATTTACACAACATCAATTACATTCAGATTCGGGACAATACAATACATGCAATTTGGAAGTTAAATATTTATGTTGTTTGGATGGTAAAGGCTTTGTTAAAATGTCAGCTATCTGTTCCGAAGTATCACAATGCACAGCTTTTATAAAACCGTCTTGAGATAATTGTCTTACATGTTTAAACTTTATATCTATATGTCTGGACCTTTGTCCAATAGCATCAGATCTGGAGATTTCAATGGCTGCTTTGTTATCCTCATTTATGATAAAAGGTAAAATAGGTTTCTTCCAAACCTCTGAAATTAAGTCATTAAACCACACAAGGTTATTTGCAGATTTGGATAAACAGACATATTCTGCTTCTGTAGTTGAAGTAGCTACCAGTTCTTGTTTGCCGGTATACCAATAAATTGGACAATCATTTAAAAAGAAAATATAACCTGATGTACTTTTTCTGCAAGATGTGTCTCCTGCCCAATCCGCATCTGCATAACATATGAGTCTTGGTTCCTTGTTGCCATTTGGTTCTAATATAAGGCAAAAATCTAAAGTGCCTTTCAGGTACCTCAAAATCCTTTTGACAGCTTCCCAATGGTACATTGTTGGATTACTGACATATCTGGACAGTAAATTAAGTGGTAAGGCTATATCTGGCCTAGTCCAATTAGATATATAAAGAAGTGAACCTATGATTGATCTATAAAATGTGTTATCCTTAAATTCAGGAGATGACTCATCAGTATTTCTGAGAAAGTCAGTTTGCATGGGGGTATCACATGTTTTAGCATTGTTCAAATTACATTTGTTTAGAAGTTCTACAATTTTATCCTTTTGAGTAAGCTGGAACCCTTTTTTTGTTTTACTGATCTGTACACCAAGATACTTATTTACCTTACCTAAAGATTTTAGTGAAAAATGTTCATTCAGCTTGTTCACAAAAATTTCTCTTCTTCCTTTATGTTTTCCAATATATAAGATATCGTCTACATAAATCAATACAAACTCAATACAGTCATCATTCTTTTTGACAAAAAAACAATTATCAGCAGATGTGGTGTTAAAATCCATAGTCTTGAGCACCTTTACCAAACAATCATACCATCTTTTACCGGATTGTTTCAATCCATATAAGCTTTTGTTTAACAACCAAGTTTCATTTTTATTTGTGTATTGGCTGTGAGGGGCCCTTACATAGATTTCTTTATCTAACTCTGCGTGTAGGTACGCAGTCTGTATATCATATTGAAATACATCAAGGTTAAGTGCTGATGCTACCACCAAAGCTGTTTTGACACTCTCTGTCCTCACAGTAGGGGAATATGTGTCTGTATAGTCCTCTGGATATTTTTGTGCGTAACCTTGGGCAACTAATCTAGCTTTGTACAGGTTATTGCCTCCTTCCAAATTTTTAATTTTATATATCCACCTGGTACCAATAATAGTTTTGTCCTTAGGTGCAGTTGTGGGAGTAAACACATTTAATCCTTTCAAACTTTCCATTTCCTTTTTCATGGCTAGTTCCCATTTCTCTTTTTCTTCGCGAGGAAGTTTCAGTACTTCTTCGTACGTATTAGGTGTTATTGGTTCACTATTTACATTCATTACGTAATCTTTATATTTATCTGGCATCTTGTTCCTGTTGTTCCTAATTGTTCTTTCTGGTTTACTATTGTTGTCATGCATATATCTTGCCTCCTTTTTTGTTAGTGTATCAGTTTTTATTTTGTACTGGCTATTTGTCCAGGTTTTGGTCTTGTTTTCATGTTTGTTGATATTTTGTTTATCTACAGTTCCTTCCTTATGATATTTTGTTTCTATGTGTTTATTTGGGAATATTTCATTTAAATGTAATTTAGACCAGTTGGCCTGTTCATGGAACACGGCTGTTCTGGAAACTATAAATTTATTATTGCCATCAATGAATCTATATCCTTTTGTACCAGTTTCATATCCCATGAATCTAAGTCTTCTGGATACATTTTCTCCCTTTCTTCTCAATTGTTTGGGTATGTGTACGTCTGCAGTGACTCCAAAAATATGCATATGTGCCAATTTTGGTTTTCTATTATACATCACTTCGTATGGTGTTTTATTTATAATACTGGACCAGGTCCTATTTTGTGTATAATTTGAATAGTGTAATGCCTCTGACCAAAATTGTTTACTTAAGCCAGCATCCTCTAATGTACATCTAATCATAGTTTGTAGTGTGGAATTTTTCCTTTCTGCAATTCCGTTCTGGAACGCAGAAAATGGACTGGAAGTGTAATGTAGCATTCCTCTATCCTTTAGCCATTGAGAGAATTCTTTAGACATGAATTCACATCCTCTATCTGTCATAATTTGCTTTATTCTAATATTATGTTGTGTCTCTATGCGTTTATAAAATTCCTTAAATTTTTGAAAAGTCTCATCTTTATGTTTCAATGTGTAAACAAAACCATAACGGCTATAATCATCCACTATTGTTAGAAAATAACGTTTTCTATATGTGATTGATGGAGTAAGTGGTCCTACTAGGTCCATGTGTACTAAATCAAAAATTTTGTTAGTTGATCTGGCAGATTTTTTTGGTCTGGGGCTAGTTTTTAGTTTTGTAGACTTACATACTGAGCATTCCAAATAGTTTTCACAATTTTTTATTTTGACACCTTCTGCGTGTTCAGTCATTTTTTGTACTACAGGAAAGCTGGCATGGCCTAACTTCCTATGTAAGATGTGAGCACACTCATCATGGATTGGTTTACCTATCTTTGGTTTTTTTATGTTGGGTGCATTATTCTGATCATGTGATATTATACAATCATCATCGTCACTATTGCTAACATTTTCATCATCTATTTCTATACATTCTTCAACATTTGAATCAATATTATGTAGCCATTCTTCTTTTGTTATGAGGTAGGGCAAGCCCCCTTTAATTATCACAGTACCTATTTTACTTTTGTTTTTCTCTAGGATTGCTTCTCCCTTTGAGAAAGTTATATTAATACCAGAGTCCCTACTTAGTTTTATGGCACTCAATATGTTATGAGGTATTTCGGGTATTAACAATACCCCCTCTATTTTTCCTAAACCAGACAAAATTACATTCCCTCTGCCTAGTACTTGAACCTTTTCTTGATTGGCTACTTTTATTACAAACTTATCTTCTGTAAAAGAAGACAATATATCTTTATTGTTAGTGGTATGGTTTGTAGCTCCAGAATCGATGAGCCAATTATTATTTTCACTTTGCTGGGGTTTTGTATTGTCATGTTTATTTAGTCCATTCAGTGAACCAGATTTTTTATCTCTTGAGCTTTCTCTGCCCCCTCTATTTTCTCTATAATTTGGTGGGCTCCTATATCTATGCCTTTCTATAGAAGGCTGTCTATGATTGTGTCTGGTCTATGTTCTGTGTGATTGTTAGATCGATTTTTTCTCGAATTGTCTTCAGCTATCAATTTGTTGGATAGACTTTCTATGGATAAATATCCTAAGTTAATGGTATCAAGATGTGACATGAAATTGTCCCATGATGAGTCAAGTGAGTTAATAATAACACTTTTCATTGTTTGGTCTGAAATAACTTCTCCCCTTAAATGCAGTTCAGCCCTTATTTTGTTTAAACATATTAAATGCTCACTTATAGAAACCCCTGGTTTTACTCTAGATGAAAAGAATTCTTTGGACATTCTTGTTGTAGTGGCTACACTGTCGCTGTGGAACAAATTAAACATACATTGAATAATTTCTGAAACAGTCAGATTTGATTTGATGCTATAATACATTGCAGGAGATATACTGGCTATTATTAGAAAAAAGGCTCTATGGTGTAATCTATCTATTTTTAAAGTCCAAGGTCTTCTTGGAGGATTAGTGATAAAAAATAATAAGTTCTCTTTCATGAAAATAACCTGAAGCTGCTGATACCATTCTTGTAGATTAATACCATCAACCCTTAACTTTGGGAAGTCACTAGGCAAGTTTCCTATATTACTTTGGCCGTTACTTACAACCTGAGGCAGTTCGTGGTCTTGCAAATGCAGAAAATTGCAGAATGGTGTAGGGATGTCAGCAACGAGTCTGTGTGGTTCCCTCATGAGTTCGAATCTTCCTGGGTTGTTTTCTTGACTTCGCGCATGCGCGTTGCTCATTCTTTCTTTGTCTCCGTCGTGGAAGGTTCTCTCCACCGCCGCTTGCTCGCTCGTCTCCTCTTCGGATGAGTCGGTTTCTGGCTCGGTCTTTGGGGTCCTGGTGACGACGGCTGTTCTTTTCTTTCTCTTGTGAGCGATGTCGCTTGCTTCTGTCCTTGGTGTAGGGCGGAATCGGCAAGGTTCTCTGGGCTCTGGTGTCGTCGCTCTTGAAGTTGGGGTGTAGGCGTGCAGGTCCCGAGGCATCGGTTCGTTCGCTTGCTTCTTCGGCGATTCCCTGGTGATTTTTAGTTTTGGCCCAAATATATTAAAGAGTGTTTTTATTGCTGATTCTATTTGTATCTCTGTTGGTGTTTCTTCAATTTCCGTGTCTGATTCTTCTGAGTTATAAAGTCTTTCCTTTTCGTTTTCAGCATCGAGAGGATCTTTTCGCGCCAGAGATTTTGAATTTTGTCCTTTGATTGGTTCAGTTTCGCTCATCTTGGAAGTCTGTTGAGAACAAGATGGCTGCCATTCAAAATTTTGCGCGGGATCAGTGTTTCTCTCTTTCGTTGTAATTTTATTTGTAGGTAAATCGCTCACTGTTTTCGAGTCCTTATTTTCATTTGCGTGAATTTCTTTTCCTTTTGTCATTCCTTCGCTTTTTATGACGTTTTTGATTTTTGCTTTGAGTCTTAGCAGTTTTAATATCTCAGACCCGAGAGGACTGCTTTTCAATTCCTTTTCTTTTTGTTCATCTATTATTTCTTGATCTTCTTCCATCTCTTTGCTGTATGCCCTGGTGTTGGGCCTATCTCTTTTAGACATGTTTAAGTTCTTATTGAGTCAATCAAACCATCCTCTGCTACCAGATTGTTGCGATGTTTTTCTGGATCGGACTCAATAAATCATTAGAGAATTAAGAGTTCAAATACAACTCTTTTTATTTACATAAAGGCATTCTATATTCACTGAATATTCACAGATAGAAGCAGGGAAACTGTGGAGGGTAGCTCCTTATATACACAGGGGGTGGAGTCATGAGAATGAGTGATGAGTCATGAATACATTAGGAATCAAAGAATGAATTAACCCTTGATGTTCTTATATACACTATTTACACATTAGAGAATAAGGCATTTACATCTAACAGTGTGTTTAACCAGCCTCTTTGGTAACTGAGTGAATCGCTATCATTTGCTTTTCTGCTTTAACCTCGTTTATGTTGCTCACAGTTACATTGATAAAAGAGGGGATATTTGTCAGACTGCTTGAAATTAAATATTGGGCTTGGCTGAGCCCAGACATTAAACTCTCTGAAGCAAAGACAGCATTTTCAATTGTGTGAGGAGGGTCAGCCTGATGAAAGCCATTGGGCCTTGCGTTGTACCAAAAGTAAATAACAGCACACAATCCTAATAATGTAAAGTGCTTGTAAAGTTAATGGAGCAGGGAAACAGCCAATTTAGCCTGAGTCTGCAGAAAAGTGTGTGTGTCTGTGTGTGTGTATAAGAGAGTGGGGGGGGGGGAAGAGGGAGGCAGGGAGGCAGGCAGGCCTTAGTTTTCTTGGCAGAATGGAATGAATAAAAGGATATAATTGAATTAACAAGTCCAGTGACTGATGTCACATTTGAGAAAAATATACTGATTTTTTTTTTTATCAATGTGCTTTATGATGTGTGACCCTCCTCCAGAATGGAACATACACACAAATTAACTAAGCTCCTGCCTAGGACACCATGTCATGTAGGGCACACCATTTCAAAAAATAATAATAATAATAAATTTAAAAAAAAGGTGGGTGGGATGGGAGTGCCAATTTGTGGCAATCAATCTAGGGCCACTATTGCTGACCAATTTTCTGACATGAAAAGCAAACCCTCTGGAAACAGGTGACCCAGGTTCAGCAAGGAATATAATACCGGAGTTATATTTGCTACTTTCAGAGTTGGGGTGTTGATGCTATCTAAGTCACGATTGAAAAGTTGAGAATGCAGATGTGAGACAATGGGTAGGTACAAAATGGGTAGCTTCGCTCACGCGTGCACCTTCTGCACATGCGCAGATTGCTGATGATGACATCCGGAGTGCTGGGTGGGGTCTCCCGCCGGTTTTACTACCGGTTCTTGCGAACCGATCCGAACTGGGGGCAACCCACCACTGGTACAGAATAACAGAGTTGGAAAGGACCTTGGAATTCTTCTAGTCCAGGGGTGTCAAACTCGCGGTGTCATGTTGTTGTCACGTGATGTATCATGACTTTTTCCTCTTTGCTAAACCAGGGATGGGCATGGCCAGTGCGTGACGCATCTAGCCCATAGGCCGCGAGTTTGACACCCCTGTTCTAGTCCAACCCCCTTTTCAAGCAGGAAACCCTATACCATTTCAGACAAGTGTTGTCCAATCTCTTCTTAAAAACCTCAAGTATTGGATGTCTATGAAGATTCTCAGTTATCCAGGCCAACGTTGTATCAAAAACTTGATATTTGACTCAAGTTTTGGAGCATCCACAACTTCTGGAGGCAAGTTGTTCCACTGATTAATTGTTCTAACTGTCAGGAAATTTCTCCTTTAGTTCTACATTGGTTCTCTCCTTGATTAGTTTCCATCCATTGCTTCTTGTCCTGCCTTCAGGTTCTTTGGAGAATAGGTTGAACCTTCTTCTTTGTGGCAGCCCCTTAGATATTGGAACATCCTATCATGTCAGTCCTTCTTTTCATTAAACTAGACATGCCCAATTCCTGCAACTGTTCTTTCCATATTTTTAGCCTCCAGTTAATTATTAACTCCCTAATTATCTTTATTGCTCTTCTCTGCAACTCTTTCTAGAATTTCAACATCTTTTTTTACACTGTGGAACCCAAACTGGATGCAATATTCGACGTGTAGTCTTACCAAGGCATTATAAAGTGGTACTAACACTTCACGTTGTTGGAAAGAAAATCCATCTGGTTCTGTTCCAAGCTGGGAGAAATATGCTGGAAACAACATGGAGGCTGATTGGAAAGAAAGTTTATTGATGAACAGAACCACCAGGGTTTGTGTTTCTGGGGTAGCTGAACAAATTGCTGAATAAGTGGATGGATCTTTATAGTATACTTTGAAGTTTGGGATTTGTGCAATATGGGCTTTGTATTTCTAAAAGGGTGTTGGGCAATTCCTATTGTGGCTAATGGCTTTTGTCCTGTGTTGGATCTTGCTATCATTCTGCTTTTGTTAGCTGTCAAACTTTGCTGCAAGGAGTTTTGAAATATCCGGTCTTGAATGGATTTCTGCCTGCAGTTTTTTGTTTTGCTTATGAATGGAGCCATCTAAATAGTTGGCTTCTTCTTTCAATAAGCTCTTTATCTCCTTAAGTGCTGGCATCTGCTGTGGGTTATTAAGAAAGACTGGGGACTGCTTTCTGCCTCTAAAAACCATGTTTCTCCATTTTTCCTTTAGGAAAATATAATATTCTACCTTTTTAATATTTCCCAAAATATTTCATTCTTTTGGGGGGGGGTGTTCTCACAATTTGATCTTGATTTTACCCCTCTGTTAATCCAGTTTAGGTCTGCATTGGCAGATATTGCTGTCTTGAAGTAATGGGTCTCCTGAAGGACCAGTCCTTGCTTATGAGTACCATTTTTTGCCAGTTTCTGGGTGTGGTCTGAAGACATGGCATAAACAGAAATGTTTATAGCAAGCCATGATTAAATCACAATGATGACATGTATGTCATGCTATGACAGAATAAGGTCCACCTTTTATGTTTTCCTGAGAGTTAGAACAATTAATCAGTGGAACAACTTGTCTCCAGAAGTTGTAAATGCTGTAACAGTAAAAGTTTTTAAGAAGAGATTGAACAACTATTTGTCTGAAATGGTACAGGGCTTCCTGCCTAAGCAGGGGGTTGGACTAGAAGACCTCCAAGGTCCCTTCCACCTCTGTTATTCTATTCTTATGTTCTTGAATGCAACCTTGCAAAGCACATACATAGTGCCACGTTTTATCATTTGCCACCACTGCCCCTTGTGGACCCTCATGGACCCTCATGGACACTTTATAACTGACAGGGCTGGACTAACATTACTGTCACTTTGCTACTCTGCTTTGTACCTTTTTGACAAGCAAGTGCTGGATATTTTGCATGTAAATCCTGGACCTCTTGCATTGTGTATCTCATTCTTATTAATTGCAGCCCTCTTCCTTGTCCTTTATGGTTGCCTCCATTAATTGTGGGTTTCATAAACTGATTTACTACTATTGCTAATATAAATTACTAATGTAAAAACAATCTGTGGAGTGTATCTTAATATCAGCCCTCTGTTAACACACTTGAACAGCTTTTTTGTCCCAGTTTTACGAACCAAAGCAAGCAAGAGGCTACATTACTCTGATATAGGTATTCCTCACTTAACAACCACAATCAGGACGGCAACTCGTTTAAGCAAAACATCACATGACTACATTGGACTTATGGTGTCAGTTCTATTGTCATTAAGTGAATCATCCACAGTCATTAAGCAAGACATCATGTAACTATGACTTGTACAGATTGAGGACCAGTTGTAAGATTACTTTTTCTATACTGTCATAAATTTGAATGGTCACTAAATAGGGCAATTGGAGTTACCTATATTAGAAATCAGATTTCTATATTAGAAATCAGTTTTCTAAAAAGCCTATTTGTATTTCTGTGTATCATTAGACCCAACTCCAGGGTCAAATGCCTAAAAGGTACCATACAACCACTTCCACTTGAATATTAAATTTTCTGTCAGAACATTTGCATCCCACTTAGTTGTCTAGCCAAAATAATATTTCTTTTTATGCTTGAAGTCTCAAAGAGAAAGTCATTTACAACAGTTGAGAACTCTTTCTGTGCTGCCGGTTGCATTTTGCGAGGAAGAGTTCATCCCTGTGAATGCTTGTATGACCTTAGTTTGAAATTGCAGGCATCTGAAACTCCTGTGAAAAGGATGTCTTCCTCCCACTGGAAAGGGTGAGTAATTTCCATTTGTGGAGCAAAAGATTTTCCAGGGTGAATTGTCCTCTCCTCCCATAGGAAAACAAGTTACAAAATGCCATGTAAACCAATTTGTTGGCAGAGATTGTATTAAGTGGGAAATGAACATGTGTGATAGTGAGGTCTCTTGGAATCATGACTTCTCCTTCAACATTTAGAAAACAACAAAGAACTTCTTTTAATTAATTTCCAAATGTTTCCAAAAGTTCAGGCAAAGCTCCATGTAATTAACGATGATTGGCTATTCTTTTACATCACTTAAGGATTTGCTCCATTTCTCTTTTCATTTGGAATGATGTTTTAATCTGGAAAATCTACCTACTCTATTGTTGCTTACAGACAACGTAAGTGACAAGCGTAAGTTGAAATATGTGGAAGGAATTCATTAGTGTCATGTCTGTCATATATCTAATAAGCATAAAACAGAGAGAAAGAGGGAGAGAAATCTCTGCATGCATGTTCTTTCCAAACCCACAGTAATATAAGATTACAGGTTCGGTAGGGATGCAGGCAGCTATTATTATAACATGCAGAAACCCTATTTTGAGACCCTTTAATTATTTTGTCAACAATTCCTGAACTGCCAGGATCCTAGTGACTCATTATCTGGGCTATGAGGAATGGAATTCCACTTTCTCTTTCGAGAGCCATTATTCTTGCTTTTGTACTATACAGAGAAGTGAAAGCATCACATCAAAGTTCTGATGTAATTAAAATTATTCTTTAAAAAAAAAACATACCAAGAGCAAACAGTTAGAAAGCTGGTGATTCTTTCTGCCTTGTTTATGAAGGAACATGAGTTTGTAGTTTCTTTTTCTTTCAAATAGTATTGAATGGAATTTTCCACCCATCTATATTGATCAAATATACCTGTTTTGTAGCTATTAAAGATCAGCATTCCTTCCTTCAACACATACCTGACTTCAAAAATGGTGAATTAGACAGGATTGCCAATTCAGACTTTTCAGGAGCATTTCAATTCCATGTGTTTAAATTACCGTGTTTCCCTGAAAATAAGACCCTGTCTTATATTTTTTTGAACCCTGAAATAAGATCTTGGCCTTATTGCCATGTGCTCAAAAGCCCGATTGGGCTTATTATCAGGGGATGTCTTATTTTGGGAGAAAGAGGGTATTGAATTTTCAAATGCTCCAATTTTATGGTGGTGGGGGGAGGGAAGGGGGAGAAACCTCAATTTCCTGCCATTCTATTTATTAAGAGATTTGTGAATTTAGGTAAATTCCTAAGAGATAATGACTACAACTAAAATCTTACCCATTCCTTGGAGATGAATAATACTTCATGAAGCTCTAGTATTTAGATGCCAGATCAGTTTATTTTAATTTAGATCATTACAATCGTAGACCATTTCAAAATAAATTCAGAATTAAAACATACAATTTTCATTAACTGCTACTGGTTCTGATGACAAACAATAGGATGTGAAACTGTGAAACCTATATATGGCTGACTAATTAGAAAAACTAAAAATGAGTAATCAGCTTGTTTGGGAGAAAGGACACCTAAAAGCTGCTTATTAGTATGTTACGGAGAAATGCCAGACAACAAAACAGTATTTAGCAACTTTCATTGAGACAAAGACAGAGACAGATTGGTCAGACAGTAATAGGTGAAGGTAAAATGAAGTGACAAGGAAAACATAAATGTCTTACAGGGGTGTTATTCAGCAGGTTCTGACAGGTTCTGGAGAACCAGTAGCGGAAATTTTGAGTAGTTCGGAGAACCGGCAAATACCACCTCTGGCTGGTCTTAGAGTGGGGTGGAAATGGAGATTTTGCAGTATCCTTTCCCTGCCACGCCCACCAAGCTACACCACGCTCACCAAGCCATGCCCGCAGAACCGGTAGTAAAAAAAAATGTATTTCACCATTGATGTCTTCCTATTGTCCTTAAGCACTTTGATACATAATGCATCTATGGTCTGTCCTTCAGAAGCATGAGAAATTCAAGGGGCAAAACTTCCAGAGGTGGTTTCTTTTGTACCTGGGAGGACATTTTCTGAAATATTCCAAATATTCCAATATTCTGGTCCAGAAAGTCCAGTTGCCTAATAATAATAATAATAATAATAATTTTATTTCTATACCACCCTTCTCCCGAAGGACTCAGGGCAGTGTACAGCCTATTTAAAAACACAAGACAAAACAGCAATTAAAATTTAAAATGATTAAATAAATTTGGCTCAATTAAAACCCCAGAAATTTAAAATACCCCAGTTTAAAACTATTATGTTGATAGCCCGGCCTGGCAGAACAACAGGGTCTTCAGTGCGCAGCGAAACACCCGGAGGTCGGAGATCTTACGTATTTCCGGGGGCAGTTCATTCCACAGGGCTGGGGCTCCCACAGAGAAGGCCCTCCCCCTGGGTGTCACCAGCCGACATAACTTGGCCGATGGCACCCTGAGGAGACCCTCTCTGTGGGAGCGGACTGGTCGGTGGGAGGCTATTGGTGGCAGAAGACGGTCTCGAAGGTACCCGGGTCCTATGCCATGGAGCGCTTTAAAGGTGGTAAGCAACACCTTGAATCGCACCTGGAAGACCACTGGGAGCCAGTGCAGCTCGCGCAGGAGGGGTGTCACGTGGGCACAACGAGTTGCGCCCATAACCACCCGCGCGGCCGCATTCTAAACCAGCTGGAGCCTCCGAGTGCTCTTCAAGGGGAGCCCCATGTAGAGAGCATTACAATAGTCCAACCGGGAGGTAACAAGGGTGTGAGTGACCATGTGCAGGGCGTCCTGGTCCAGAAAGGGCTGCAACTGGCGGATCAGGCGAACCTGATAAAAGGCCCCCCTGGCCACAACCGTCATATGCTCTTCTAAAGACAGCTGTGCGTCCAGGAGGACACCCAGATTGCGATCCCTCTCTGTGGGGGGCAAAGATTCACCCCCAATAGTCAGCGATGGCACCTGCTGACTATATCAGGGCGCCGGAAGCCACAGCCACTCGGTCTTGGAAGGGTTGAGTCTGAGCCTGTTCCTCCCCATCCAGACCCGCACGGCCTCCAGGCAGTGAGACATCACATCAAGGGCATCGTTGGGGTGATCCGGGGTGGAGATGTACAGCTGAGTATCATCAGCGTACAGATGACACTTCACCCCAAAACCACGGATGATCTCACCCAGCGGCTTCACATAAATGTTGAACAGGAGGGGTGAGAGGACCGACCCTTGCGGCACTCCCCATGCGAGACGCCTCGAGGTCGACCTCTGTCCCCCTGCCAACACAAACTGCGAGCGGTCGGAGAGGAAGGAGGAGAACCACCGCAGAACGGTGCCCCCTATTCCTAACCCCCTCAACCGCTGCAGCATGATACCATGGTCGATGGTATCAAAAGCTGCTGAGAGATCTAATAGGACTAGGACAGAGGACCCTGTCCCGAGCCCTCCAGAGATCATCCACCAACACGACCAATGCCGTTTCTGTGCTGTACCCCTGCCTGAAGCCTGACTGGTACGAGTCTAGATAGATAGCTTCATCCAGGTGCCGGGGAAGTTGTCGTGCCACCGCGCTCTCAACAACCTTCACCACAAAACGAAGGTTGGAGACTGGACGATAGTTGGCTAATTCAGCCGGGTCCAGGGAAGGCTTCTTGAGGAGGGGCCTCACTACCGCCTCTTTCAAGGCGGCAGGAAAGGCACCCTCACTCAGAGAAGCACTTACAATCCCCTGGAGCCAGCCTCTTGAAAAAGCACTTTTAGGACAAGATGACCTGGATGACTGAGAATCTCCATAGACCTTTTTTGAAATACATTTTGAAAGCAATGATTTTCATCATGCTTAAATAATAAGTAATAATATATAGTTCCTGCATTATTGGAGAATGTATATAAGATGTCTTAAAGATTTTCTTTGTTAGAGAGAAACAGCTTACAATATTCAGTTTTCATTCCAGTGGGTGGGAATCTTAATTTCTGTGGCCATGGGAAGGAGGAGGAGGAGGTGCTCTAGGAACATAAAACCCAATGCTTAGCCAGTGGATATACTGTATAATCAGTCATCAGATGACTTGACTTGTGGTTACATCAACAACTGACATACGGGGAGCAGAGGCTGCATGGAAGCGTCTGTTAAAATTACGATGACAGCGAAATGATGACACATGAGACTCATATCATTGAGAAAATGCCTCAGTTGTACATTTATGTTATAACACCTATGGAAGTCACAGTGTTTGCATGTTGACCTCATGCTGACCTCATGCAAGTGTCCTTTTTCCCTTCCTTTGCCTTCTGATACCAGATATAAACAGTCTGTATCTGGGTTGCAGTGAATTCCTTTTTTTAAATAAATAAATAGACAGCTTCTATGTTATAAGTGAACTGTGAGCTTCAGGCATAGTCTTTATTTTTCAAATTGCTCCATCCGCAACATAAGAAGAATCTAGACTTAGTGAATAGTTTGACAATGTTGAGGGAATTATTTGTTTAGCAGAGTGATGGCATTTGGGAAAAAAACTGTTCTTGTGTCTAGTTGTTCTGATGTGCGGTGCTCTGTAGCGTCGTTTTGAGGGTAGGAGTTGAAACAGTTTAGGTCCAGGATGTGAGGGGTCTGTAAATATTTTCACAGCCTTCTTTTTGACTCATGCAGTATACAGGTCCTCAATGGAAGGTAGGTTGGTAGTAATTGTAGAAATCCAACTTTCCCAAAGTTTCACTGTACTGTTTTTGTTGTTTGTTTGTGTTCATTTTAGTGTTTGGCTTTTGAGGTTTGTGCATTCTGATTACACCAAAGGGAAGTGTCATAGCAAAAACTTTAGTATTCTCTGCCCTAGACTATACCTGTAATAACGGGGGCTAAAATCTGATAAGTTCCTGATGCACTGAACTCACAGATTCATCTCCATTTTAGGGGGGGGGGGAGATACACGGATATCTCCTTGAATATGGAAGTAGAGCAATGAACTAAAAAAAAAAAGTCCAATGTTTATTTCACAGCAGCAAGTAATTTTATTGTATTTTGAGGGTATGGTGTCCATGAAATTTATTTGACATAAATTTTATGGACCGTGTACCCATAATTAGTTTAGAAAGTGCTTAATGTTATCAGAGAAAGACCTCCTGAGGTCTCTGAAGCAGAACAGAAGTGCCCATGTTTTTGCAGTAATTCCCAGAAGGTCTCACTCTGATGCACAGTTTTATAAATAGGATTGGAGGAAAATGGGTTCCCTTAGACAATTTCAAATAGATTTTCTACTAAATGCTTACATGTGGGAAAGATATCACTCTTCTTTTAATCACACTTTAATCATACTTTAATCACACACACACACACACATATATATAGACAGCAAGGGTGGGTTCCACATACTTTTACAACCGGTTCGCAATGGTTTGCATGCGCAGATCGTCAGTTATGACGTCGGGGTGGGTGGGCGGAGCCTCCTGCCGCCATTACTACTGTTTGCAAGAACCGGACCAAACTGGGAGCAACCCACCATTGATAGACAGTATATTCATGGAGAATACAAGGCGATGACAGACCATGGGAAGGATAGAGGAAATGAGAATTGTTTTCAGCCATGAAAAACAATAAGACAATTTTAAGTTGTTGTTTTGTGACAAGGAGGATGCCAGGTATCATATATTGGCATATCTGTTCCTAGATTCAGGGCAGTGCAGTGATTCAGAATGCTAGGCATTAAGCTTAAAATAGAGAGTCTCCCTTCTCCAGGATTGCTGTTAGACTGAATTGGCCTGGGTTTCTCAATGAAAAATATTAGAAACTGCATGGCAGATGGGAATGTGAATATTAAACTTTGCATTAGCTAAACTAAGCCTGCAATTAGATTCCAATTTTAAAATGTGTTAAAACTCAACATTTAGGGAAGCTTGGTTTTTTTATATAGAAAGGGAATGATTTAGAGGGTGCTTTTAATGCACTTTCCTCCACTCTTCATTCTGTTCCTTCAACAGCTCCCTGTGCCGCCTTCTCCCAGTTCACTACCTCCTGAGGTCCGGACCATCCCCACCCTATTGGCCTTCCGAAAAGTGGTGAAGACCTGGCTTTTCCGGCAGGCCTGGGGCCATTGACCTTGCTCTTGTGATCTGGCGAGATTCGTCCATGAATGGCGTGAATGAGTTTTTATTTATTTTATTTTATTTAGTTATTTATTTGTTTATATTTGTATACCGCCCTTCTCCCGAAGGACTCGGGGCAGTGAACAGCCAACAGATAAAACACAAGAAAATACAAAATTTAAAAACAGTATTAAAATCCAATTAAATTAATTTGGCCCACAATTAAAACACCCCTATATTAAGACCGATAATTAACAATTTAAGAATTAAAACAATTTAAAAGAGTTAGGCCAGCCCGGCTTGCTGGAATAAAAACGTCTTTAGGGAATGGCGAAAGGTGTGAAGATCCGGGATCCACCATATCTCCGGGGGCAGCTCTTTCCAGATGGTAGGTGCTCCCACAGAGAAGGCTCTCCCCCTGGGGGCTGCCAGTCGACATTGTTTGGCCGATGGCACCCTGAGGAGCCCCGCTCTGTGGGAGCGTACTGGTCGGTGGGAGGCTATCGGTGGCAGAAGGTGGTCTCGTAAATACCTGGGTCCTAAGCCATGGAGCACTCTAAAGGTGGTAACCAATACCTTGAAGTGCACCCGGAAGACCACCGGGAGCCAGTGCAACATTTTTAATGTTTTTAATGTTTTTAATTTTTAAATGTTTTTTTATAATGATTTTTTAAAATGTATTGTGAGCCTCCCTGAGTCTTCCGAGAGGGGCGGCATATAAATTGAATTAAATTAAATTAAATTAAATTAAATTAAATTAAATTAAATTAAATTAAATTAAATTAAATTAATTCTCCAAGGTACTCTGAACTCTGCCCTAAACATTGTGTTCCATCCATAAGGACAAAAAGAAAAGAACAATATTGGTTATGATGCTTACCAAGCCAGGCTTCTGACAGCTGAGATAAATAAAATTAGAGACAAAACTCAGTTGTATACCCTGATGGGTTTGCTAATAAGGTATGAAATAGTATCTTTTTTTTAAAAAAAATGTACTCAAAGGAGTCATTTTTTGTCTCTCTCCTTTCTTATATGAAGGAGCGGTGAGATGGAGACAAGTAAAAAGCAAGCTTGCTCTGAACACAAATTGTAAATCTGCCACATCTCTGTATCAATAACCACAGGGATGCCACCATATTCCATGGAAGGATGCATTCGTATTATGCCTTTCCTCTAGGAGCAAAACTGGGCTTTATGGAGGGTGAGGCTTCTCCAATCACTTTGTCTTTTATGACAGCTCTGTGGTGCAGGCTGGGCCGAGAGATAATGTCTTACCCAAAGTCATCCAGCAAATTCTGTGAGTCAAGCGGGGCCTTACATTTCCCTTGTCCCAAGTCAACCACCACATTACCCCACTTCTCACTGGATCAGTCTTCTCTCCTATCTAAATATCCTGATACAATATTTTTCAAACTTGTGAACTATAAAGTTGGAGTATTCTGGGAGTGAAAGTCCACTGGGGCATTCTGGGAGTTCAAGTCCACACATCTTAAAATTTCCAAGCTTGAAAAATACTGGGCTAATAGGTACCAGGCTAGAAACTAGGATACTAAGAGTTGTAGTCCCACTTTAGGAATGAAAAGTTACTGGTTGACTTTGGACCAGTCACTCTCTCTTAGACAAACTGTACCAGTATGTATTTTTAGACATAACTCAAGACAGCTCACATGTTCAACACGTATTCTTCCTCCTGTTTTCTGTCAGGATAATGATGATCTAAAGCTGACCAGCCCTTTAAGACTGAGGATGAGTCAGCAGGGTTATTGCCCTTTAAGAAGCTATCTATATAAGGGAGGCCATTAGAGGATGTCTCTCTGTCCTCGTGTATCATTCTCCTTCTGTACCTACATTGTAGTTCTCCATGTAGAGTTGAAGAGTTTTCTCCACAACAACAGTCCTGAGAGATTGGTCTAAGGCAGGGGGGTCAAACTGGTGGCCTGCGGGCCAGATGAGTCATGTGCAGGCCATGCCCACCCCAGCTCCATGAAGGGAAAAAAAGTTGTGATATGACATGTGATGGCAATGTGACATTGCGAGTTTGACACCCGGGGTCTAAGGGCTGAGAGAGACTAGCCCAAGGTCACCCAGCTGGCTTTCATGGCTAAGGCAGGACTTGAACTCATCGTCTCCCACTTTCTAGCCTAGTGCCTTAATCACTAAACCATGGTTGTATGGAGCTTTTACTTGTTCTATCTGAGTAGAAATAATTTTATTGCAATGCCTGGTTACATAGCTGCATCGTAGTCTGCTTGGTCTATAGACCATAATCATATTTTCCTCAGGTTATCTCACTTATCATTGTTTAGGAGACGCTAGAGAAGAGGGGTCAGAAATGAGCAACCATCTTTTTTCTAGGTTTTTTTCAATTGTTTTACAGAAAGTGTTGCTTGAATGCAAGTACTTTGCTAAACAAACAAGTGTGAGACAGCACACAGCCCTTTTACACCCAAGATGTTTGCTAGGTCGTCGAACCAAACTTCTTTTCCTTATGTGCTTAAGCAGCCTGACCCAATATTTGCCAGTTGAATCAGTTGATAGAGCCAAAGTGATACTTTTAAATATATACAACTTTGGAAATAATCTTGATCCCTTCATCTTCTCATCATTCAATAAGCCTCCTTGAGGAGATAAATCATAATCTATATTAAATGTATATTCTAAGCACCCATCTGCAGTTCGTTTATAAATTAAGCAGAAGAAGCTGTCCTGTCAACCTAAGATGAATTTTGCATGCTTCAATGCCATCTGTTGAGCGTACATTTTGTGCAAACTCACCTTTTTTTCAGTTTCAGATTTGCTGTGCATTTTTATCTTGCAAACTGCATGCACTCTTTCAGAGGGAAAAAGCGGCAACATAATGTAAAAAGGCACAAACACTTGCTGCGAATTGTAATCAGATACTAATTCCCAAACATCTGAAGGGCAACTGATTGTAGAAAATTACTATTAAAACAGTATACAGACTTACAACCACCGTTGAGCCCAAATATTTCCATTACTAAGCAAGACAATGATTAGGTGGGTTGTGCCTCATTTTATGACCTTTTTTTGCCACAGTTGTTAAGTGAATCACTGAATTGCTAAGTGAATGATGTGGTTGTTTGGCGAATCTGGTTTCTCCTATTGACTTTGCTTGTTGGAAGTTGGCAGGTGATCACATGACCCCAGAATAGCGTAACTTTCATAACTACATGCCAGTTGCCAAGCGTTCGAATTTTGATCACATGACTATAGGGATGCTGCAATAGTCCTAAGGTTGAAAACTGGTCGTAAGTTAGTTTTTTCAATGCCATTGTAACTTTGAATAGTCACTAAATGAATAATTGTAAATCAAGGTCTACCTGTACACAGTCTTTCCTTAGATTTTAAAGAAGAGACTGGACAGTCACTTGTCTGAAATGGTATAGGTCTGTGATAGCGAACCTATGGCACGCATGCCACAGCTGGCACACGGAGCCATATTTGTGGGCACATGAGCATTGTCCTAGCTCAGCTCCAGCACGTATGCGCACACCAGCCTATTGATTTTTGGGCCTTCCAGGCCCACCAGAAGTTGGGAAATGGGCCCTTTCTGGCCTCTGGAGAGCCTCGGGGGGGGGGGAGGCCGTTTTCACCCTACCCAGGCTCCAAGAAAACCTCTGGAACCTGGGGAGGGTGAAAAATGGGTCTACCGGGCCCACCAGTAACCTTTTTGCCATGGCATGACAAAAGCGAGGGGAGCATGGGGGGGGTGTCACACACGCATGTGGGGGAGCAGGGAGTCATTAAACTATGGGTGTGGGCATGCCTGTGCAGGACCTCCCTGTGCTCCCCCCGCTTTTGGCACGCGACGGCTAAAAGGTTAACCATCACTGGTATAGGTCCTCCTGCTTGAGCAGGGGGCTGGACTAGAAGACCTCCAAGGTCCCTTCCAGTTCTATTCTATTCTATTCTATTCTATTCTATTCTATTCTATTCTATTCTATTCTATTCTATTCTATTCTATTCTATTCTATTCTATTCTATATGGTTCTTTTTAACCTAATTTATATGTTCTGGTATCCTAGAATCCATGAAGTACTACTAATCTCTGGGTTTCTTCAAGGACTCTTTTTTATTTTTAGAATAACAGAGTAACAGAGTTGGAAGGGAGCTTGGAGATCTTCTAGTCCAACCCCCTGCTCAAACAGGAAACCCGGCCTATACCATTTCAGACATATGGTTGTCCAATCTCTCTCCTTTGTCTTTCTTAGGGTGGGTGAAACATATTTTTTTAACTTGATCACAGTATAAAATAATATTTCAGTTGGGAAGAGAAATATTACAAGTAAGTTTGGTAATAAATTATTTTAAAAAGAAAAGTGCAGGAAACTAAGCAAGAAGAATATCACACACAGGGCCGGATTTAGATGAAAAGAGGCCCTAGGCTATTCCACTTATGAGGCCCTTTCACCAGTGGTGGGATTCAATTTTTTTAACAACAGGATCTGTGGGCGTGGCTTAGTTGGGGGTGTGGCTTGGCAATCATGTGACTGGGTGGGCGTGGCTAGCTGGTCACGTGACTGTGTAGGCGTAGCTAGCTCGTCATGTGACCGGGTAGGCATGGCTATGTGCATAGACTTTTTTCAGAGGGCTGAAAAAAGTCATTTCTGACTGGGCCTCGCACTTTTGACCGGTCCTCACACTTATGACCATCCTCACATTTATGCCCGTGCAGCTTTCTTAACAACCATGTCACTCATTTCACAACTGCTTCTCTTCACCATGGTGACAAGATAGGGCAAAAACGTAAAATGTGAGGACAGTCGTAAGTTCGAGGACTGGTCAAAAGTGCGAGGACCAGTCAAAAACAACTTTTTCAGCCCTCTGAGTAGTCCATATGCACAAAAGGACTACCCAGAGGGCTGAAAAAAGTCATTTCTGACAGGTCCTCGCACTTTTGACCGGTCTTCGCACTTATGACTGGTCATCATTTATGCCCATTGTAGCATTCTTAACAACCGTGTCACTCATTTCACAACTGCTTCTCTTCACCATGGTGACAAGATAGGGCAAAAACGTAAAATGTGAGGACAGTCGTAAGTTCGAGGCCTGGTCAAAAGTGCGAGGACCAGTCAGAAATAACTTTTTCAGCCCTCTGAGTAGTCCATATGCATAAAAGGATACAGCATTAGAGAGGGATGAAGGGAGGGAAGGGAAATTAGAGTAGGAGGGAGGGTAAGAGAGGGAGGAAGGGAGGAGGAGAAGGAGAAAGGAAGAGGAAGTAGGGAGGAGAAGAAGAGGGGGAGGAAGAGAAAGTAAGAAGGAAAGAAAAGAGAGAGGTGGTAGGTTTGAGGAGAAAGATTGCTGTACAATAAAAAAGATGAAAGAGAAGAAAGCCAACCCCAAACAAATATAAAGATATTAAGATAAAGAATGAATTGTCAAACTTTAAAGAATAAAAGAGAACAAATATGAATAAATAGCAATAATTAGAAACACACATACAAACATACAATGTATTTTCTTTGAACAGAGTATTTGGCCGGTTCACAAATTTAAACAGTGTTTAGTCATTTCAATTAAATTTACAATTTCTATATTTCCTTTTTGCCATATTTATTCCTCATCTATTTTTGTAAAAAACCAATATTACCCTTCATCCTCATCTCTAATCTTAATCAAATTCAATTTTTCCCTTCTATTCTATATTATACCCCTTCCCATTGTCATCTATTTTTATATCCATCCTCACATTGGTTAATTATGTAATATTAGTTGTTTAATATAAATTCAACATTTTAATATAAATCAATTAGTTATATAACTACCTTTTTTGTATATTAATCAATATGAACATGAATATTCCAATTATTTCCATGCAATCCAATTTCTTACAAATCAATTAATTATATTTACCAATAATAATAAACCAAATAATTTCCCCCATATATTCCTCCAAACCACAACTTAACCATTTCTGCTTTCAGAAATATACAATTAATAGTATCTCAATTATTACAATTCCCTAGTTAAATAGAGCTTTTTTTCTTTTGTGTTTTAAAATCCTGAACTCTCCTCTTTTTCCCTAAATTTCCCATTGTTTGCACCTACCTTTTTTGGTGAGGAAAAAGAATTCTGCCAGCCTAATTTTCCAACCTTGCAGCAACAGCAAAGCAGTTTCAGTTTCGTTTCTCAGCATAGCTAGGGGAAAAAAAATCAGAACTCTTTGCAAGGAAGCAGAAGAGCCCAGAGCAAAACAGCTGAAACAAATCAGCTGAGAGCCGGGAGGCCAATTAGCCTATGCTGAAGCTCCGTGGGCCAATAAAATTACAAAAAAACCGCCGAACCCTTTGTTAAATTGCTGGCTCCCCCGCCCCTCGCCCACCACTATTTATTGGCAATAAATAGTGGTGCGGAGGGGCGGGGCAAGCCAGCAATTTAACAAAGGGTTCGGCTGCTCTAGGGCGGCCCTTTGAAGCCCTGCGGCAAGAATTTGAAGTTTTTTTTTCCTCTAGCCATCGGAGGCAGCAATAGATGGGGAGTGGGCGGGGTAAGCGAACGGCCGGCGATCCAACAGAGCAGAGAGTGAGGGTGAGTGAAGGCGTGGAAGCTGCTTTCTCCATCCTGCTCTCTTGCGTCCGGAGCCGGTGGGGAACCACGTGGCAGCCCATGTGGATCCCAGGCAGCGGAACTCAGGCTAGGGAAGGGGTGGGCAATTGTGGCTCTTTTACAACCTGTGGCCTTCAACTCCCAAAATTCCTGAGACAGCCAAGCTGTCTCAGGAATTCTGGAAGTTGAAGTCCACAGGTTGTAAAAGAGCCACAATTGCCTACCCCTGGCTACGGTAGGCTGGCACCGCGCGGTGGGAGGCGAGGGGCGGGCGAGCCAGCAATTTAACAAACGGTTCGGGGGCCAATAAATTACAAAAAAACACCGAACCGTTTGTTAAATTGCTGGCTTGCCCGCCCCATTTATTGGAAATAAATAATAGTGTGGAGGCGGGGCAAGGGGCGGGGCGAGCCAGCAATTTAACAAAGGGTTCGGCCGAACCCCCTAGAACCCCCAGAATCCCACCACTGTGTAGGCCCCTCTTGATCTTGAGGCCCTAGGCTGAAGCCTAGTTAGCCTATAGGAAAATCCGGCCCTGATCACACATAAGGGGAATAGCACAAAAACAGTTCAAAAGCTAGTGGCAACCAAGACCAAGACAAGTCCAGTCAAGTAGCCATTGATTTTGAGTTTTTGACTTCTAGTTGTACAGCATGACATGTTTCAGAATCCTTCAATTTCCTGTCATCAGTAGTTAGGTGCTCTCAAGTTAGAAACTGTATGGACAAACACTCACATCCTGAGCTGATCCCAGGGACAATTCACAGAAATCACTTTTCTTGAAAGATTAAGCAAAGAGATATTTTCAAGTTTCTGGCCTCTCTCAAACTTTCAACCATGAGAGTTTCTCACTCATTCCCCAACTGCTATGCCCAGGTGCCAGTGGTATTGATTTGAAGAAATGCCAACATTTGCTCTTACAGTTATGACTTTTGCAAACTTTACATAACTTTACAGAATTTCCCTAATATGCAGTACCTTTGTATGTATAAAAAATAGAATCATTGACCAGGAAGATTTTGAACATTACTGAGCTAGATTTTACACTCTTAATGGCTAAGCAGTTAAACTCATTATATTATTATTATTATTATTATTATTATTATTATTATTATTATTATTATTATTAATTTGTCAAGCATGTATAAGATAACAGATACAAGTAAAAACACGTTTATGAATACAGGAAATGGATATAAATAAATGGGGGATAATAGGACAGGCATGGTAGGCACATTGGTGCGCTTATGCACGCCCCTTACAGACCTCTTAGGAATGGGGTGAAGTCAACAGTAGACAGTCTAAGGTTAAAGTTTTGGGGGTTTGGGGAAGAAACCCCAGAGTCAGGTAGTGCATTCCAGGCATTGACCACTCTGTAGCTGAAGTCGTTATTTTCTGCAATTGAGTTTGGAGCGGTTTACCTTAAGTTTATATCTATTGTGTGCTCGTGTATTGTTGTGGTTGAAGCTGAAATAGTCATTGACAGGTAGGACGTTGTAGCAAATAATTTTGTGTACTACGTTTAGGTCAGACCGAACGCAGCGTAGTTCTAAATTGTCTAAGCCCAAAATTTCAAGCCTGGTGGCATAAGGTATTTTGTTGTGAACAGAAGAGTGGAGGACTCTTCTTGTGAAATATCTCTGGACTCGCTCAATTGTATTAATGTCTGATATGCAGTGCAGGTTCCAGACAGATGAGGTGTATTCAAGAATTGGTCTAGCAAAGGTTTTGTATGCCCTAGTTTGCAGTACAATATTACCAGAGAAGAAGCTACGCAAGATTAGGTTAACAACTCTTAGTGCCTTTTTGGCAATGCTGTTACAGTGAGCTCTGGCACTTAGATCATTACAGATGAGTACTCCAAGATCCTTGACAGAGTAAAGGTCGTCTGCAAGGTCGTATATGCCTAGCTTGTATTTTCTGTTCTGATTTTTTTTGCCAATGTGCAAGACAGAGCATTTGTTGGTTGAGATTTGGAGTTGCCAATTGTTTGACCATTCTGACACATAGTCAAGGTCTCTTTGTAGGGCAGCAGCATTGTCGGTGGTGTTGAATAGTTTTACATCATCAGCCAAGAGAACGCAGTTGCTTATAATATGTTCGCAAAGGTCATTTATGTAAAGTATAATGAGTGTGGGTCCTAAAACGCTGCTTTGAGGGACACCGCTGTTAACAGGTGCAGGGTTTGATAGGGCAGTTTGATATGTCAAAGATGAATCATCCTTTCAACTTTTTAAATAAATGGCTGCTTCCTTTTTTTAAAAAAATAAATAAATCTGTGATTAGGTCTAAGGTCTGAAGGAATATATTAGCTTAAAGAATGGGGCTGCTTTCAGAAGACCGAGGAAGGAAGCCTTGAGAGGTCTTGCTTGAACTTCCTTGAACTGGAAGCCGCATTTCAAAAGTATTCTCCCAAAATACATTTCGGTGCATTTACCAGGTTTGCAGCTATTAAAGCTTTCTGCAGATTTCAAGTCTGTACACAAAAGGATTAAGTGCAGGAATACAGTGCGAAAGGAATACGGTGCCTCTTTTGCAGATGTCACACTGAAGTCAGCTGAATGCCTGCAGAAAAAAATTCCCTGCAAATAAGGACACTGAACTTGGGTTCCTGGTTGTTTATAAGCATTTGAAGCCAAAGCATATGCACTCAAAGCCCTTTGGCAAACTCTGCCTTCTCAACATTCCATCCATCAGTAAAATGTGGAAGATAACATCAATATACCCAACAAGGTTGTTGAAAAAACTTCAATGCGCTCTTGACTTTTTAAGTACTACAACTGCATTTTTGGTTACTCTGTTGTTGTTAAAAATTCTTGAAATAGATGTAGGGGCATGATATACAAGACTAAATGTTTGTGGATACAGACCTTGACTTTCATTATAATTGGAACAGCTGTGACTTTTATCATGCGGTGTTCAGTTCACCCTCATTTTTCTTGGTAGGTGATCCAAGTGAAAATAGTCCTGGATTGTCTGAGTGAATAACTAGCCTTGGGAGAAAAGCAAGCCATTTATTTTTATTTTGTTTTGCATTTTCCCCCTTTTAATGGGCCTCTCCTGCCCCTTTTGGCCACCCATGGGCCCAGCTGAACCAGATGAATTAGCAGGAGCTGGAGCCGCTCAAAGGTCTCCATAATGAATTTCCTGGCAGGGACCAGAAGTGCTGAGCTGAGTGGAAACGATCAGAACCACCCAAGCTACAATATCCGAAAACAGGCTTACACGGGCTTCAAAGGAACATTTTCCTTTTTCAGGCAAATTTTTAATGACCAGAAGAAAAAGGGGAAAAAATGATTTGATAACTGAGACTTGCTGAGCCCCAGCTGTTGCTGAAAGACAGATTGCGCTCATTACAGCCGCTCTACGTGTGGCCCAGAAAATAAGGTTATTGCTCTGCTTTGGCTTGTATCCCACAGTATGATGCTTGTAGGATATGGTATATATCTTAACGGGAAACCTTTTTATTACCACCAGTTGAATAATCAACCAGAGTCCCTCTTTCTCAGGGTTTATTCTTCTGTGCTGCCACTTAAAAACACCCCCACCTTTTTGTGAGGGATACATCCTAACAGAAGAGGAGCCTTTGTCTTATTACCAATCCATTGTAAGGCAAAGATGAAGTGGTTCAACCTTTGTTGAAGACCTCCAGTGATGGAGCATCCATGACTCCAGGGAGCAGGCTGTTTCCCTACTTAATATGCCTTTCACAGGAAGGAAATTCCTCCTTACAAATGTGGATCTCAAACTGTAAAGCTTCCTTCCAACCCTCAAGTTCTACTCCACAGTCCCTTCCAGAGGTGCGTTTCAGCAGGTTCTGACCAGTTCTGGAGAACTGGTAACGGAAATTTTGGGTAGTTCGGAGAACCAGTAGTAAAAATTCTGACTGGCCCCGCCCCCATCTATTCTCTGCCTCCCAAGTCCCAGCCGAGGGAAGAAATGGAGATTTTACAGTATCCTTCCACTGGCATGCCCACCAAGCCATGCCACGCCCACCAATCCACACCCACAGAACTGGTAGTAATTTTTTTTGAAACCCACCACCTGTCCCTTCCCCATGACAGCCCATCAGAAGTTGGAAGATTGGAAGAACCTTGTCCCTCCTTAAATTTCTCTTCTTTAGGCTAAATGTACCCAGTTCCTTTAACTGTTCTTCAAATGATTTAGCTTCCAAGACCCTCGCCATCTCTGTAGCTCTTCTCTTCATCCTTGTATTGTGGGACGAAAAGTGGACCTAATTCCAGATGTAGTCTGATCAGTACCGAACTGTCACTTCCTATGATGTTGATAATATACACCTGTTGATTCAATCCAAGATTGTATTGGCTCTTTTGGCAGATACAGTTGCCTTGTGCTTCATCTGTGGTTCTCGTAAGTACTACTGCAAAGCAAGACTCCACTTATCATATACCTGCGCACTTGGCTAGAAACCAGGAGATTGTGAGTTCTATTCTCATTTGAAAGCTGAATGGAGGACTTTAGGCCGGTTCCTCTATCTCAGGCCAACCCACAACAGGGTTGTGGGGAAAGTAGAAGGAGGAAGTATTAGATATATTCATCACATTGAGTTGTTTATAAAAATAATAAAGGCAAGAAATACATGAAATAAATAAAAGAATACATGCTCATTTCTATCAAGATCATTCTGATTCTTGAGCCTGTCTTCTGAGGTGGTAACAATTTCCCTCAGCTTGTGTTTTCTGAAAATTTGGCATGAAAACAGATTCATCTCTCAGAAAATATTATTAGACACAACTGAGGTGACTTAGGCTGAGAAGTGGTGACTGGTCTCAGTTCACACAACTCAACGATAATAAAATCACCATTCATCCCTCTTGTACACGGCAATCTTTTTTCTAGATCTCAAATTTCTTTTTAAAACCCAATGAACCATCATGACTACAATAATTTGGCTCCATTAAAAACTACTGGTACAAATCAGAACCCTGAAATTTGAGGTCAAATAACAAATAAATCATTCAGACAGTGAACGATTCTGCAGTATCGTTAAAGCAACATACTGTTGCCAGGTACTGACAAAATCTCAAAAAGGAGTAAGGTGAGGAAAAAAATACCTTGCTGAAAAATGTGATTCCTTTTATGATTTACAGTGATGCTGATACTTCTAAGCGTAGGTGACTTAAAGAGAAACATTTTTTTTTAAAGTACTGTGTTTGTGTGTGTGTGTGTGTGCACCCGAGCACATATGCCTTCAATCAGTCTTGGGTGCTATTGATTGCCTGGACAAATCCCAGCAACCCATGAGGTTAGAGTATTCATGTATACAGGTAGTCCTTGATATACAACCATTCGTTTAGTGACCATTCAAAGTGACAACGGCACTGACAAAAGGGACATGACCATTTTTCACATTTACATCCATTGTGGCATCCCCGTGTATTTTGATGCGATCAAAATTCAGATGCTTGGCAACTGGCATGTATTTATGATGGCTGCAGTATCCCTGGGGTCATGGGATCACTTCTGCGACCTTCTGACAAGCAAAGTCCAAGGGGAAACCAGATTAATTTCACAACGGTGGCCAGAAAGATTGTAAAATGAGGCAAAACTCATTTAATAACTGTCTTGATCAGCGACTGAAATTTTAGGCTCATTGCGGTCGTAAGTCAAGGACTACTTGTACTTTCTAGCAGCATGGGATTTTGGGTAGCAGTGGTGAAATCCAATTTTTTTTACTACCGGTTCTGTGGGCGTGGCTTGGTGGGCGTGGTGTGGCTTGGTGGGCCTGGCAGGGGAAGGATACAGCAAAATCTCCATTCCCTCCCCATTCCAGGAGAAGGATACTGCAAAATCTCCATTCCCACCACATTCCAAGGGAAGGATACTGCAAAATCCCCAGTCCCTCCCCACTCCTGGGGGAAGGATATTGTAAAATCTCCATTCCCACCCCACTCTGGGGCCAGCTAGAGGTGGTATTTGCCAGTTCTCTGAACTACTCAAAATTTCCGCTACCAGTTCTCCAGAACCTGTCAGAACCTGCTGGATTTCACCCCTGATAGGTAGCCTTTTTGGGTGCTCCTTTCGTTTAGGACAGACCACAATTTAATTAGTAAGCTTCAAAAAGATGCCTTTTTTTGGGAGGAACAAAGTCCAAACAACCAATAGCTCACAGCTTCTTCCATATGAACTGGAGTGCCAGCCACTATTTCCAGAGTTACTGAGAAAAGAAATCTATAATTATGGCTCTCTGTCTCTGTCACAAACACACAACTGCACATGTGTATACCAGTTTTCTATTTTCCTACAATACTGCTGTAACAAGTCAGCCCTTTGTGGGGACAAAGTCCCAATTAGGTGTAAACGTTTTGCATAATTTCTCTCCTAGATGGGCTACAAATCAAATGTTATTGAATCAATTTGGGGTTGGCTAAGAAAGAAAAAGACTGATGCGATCAACCGAACTCAGAGTCTATGTAGCTGCAATTGTTCCGGGATGGAGTTCAAGAAGTGAGATCCAAAGGGCAGGAGATTCGATATCTCTGCACAATCAATTGTCTGAGTCCGTTTGAAATATAGCAGGCCTTTTAATATCCAATAATTTTAGCTCTGCCTGTAAATGGGGTTGAAAAAAAAAAAAAAGACAGAGGAGACCTATGCTTGTTTTCTTTCAGGCTTCCACTAACCTCGCACACATTTCTGTATGTTTCTTCCCTTTAGCAGGAGAAACTAATTGCTCTGGAATAACTTTTCATTCCCGAGTTGCCGATTTCCTCTGCAGATTCCCAAATGACATCATTATGCAGCTTTTACAATCAGAAAATACTGTAAATAGCAAAGAGCAAACATAAATCTAAACAAAGCACATAAAATATTTATTTGGGGATGGGAAGCTAGGAAGGGTACCAGTTTTTAGTAAAGGACATATTGTTTTTTTTTTTTCAACCTCCCCAAAGAAGTTGGAAACCAACCTGTAATTGTTTCCATGCCATTAAACCTATAATTGTTTCCAGGCCTTAAAATAGAGGAAACATATTGATATCACCCCGGGGTGAAATCCAGCAGGTTCTGACAGGTTCTGGAGAACCGGTAGCAGAAATTTTGAGCAGTTCGGAGAACCGGCAGCGGAAATTTTGAGTAGTTTGGAGAACCGGCAAATACCACCTCTGGCTGGCCCCAGAGTGGGGTGGGAATGGGGATTTTGCAATATCCTTCCCCCCGGAGTGGGGTGGGAATGGAGATTTTGCAGTATCCTTCCCTGCCACGTCCACCAAGCCACACCATGCCCACCAAGCCACGCCTACAGAACCGATAGTAAAAAAATTTGGATTTCACCACTGATATCACCATGATCCAGCCAATGTTCCTTCCAGCTGACTTCTGGAAAAATTGAAAAGAAACACTGGTTTGGGTCTGGTACAAAGAAAGATCCCCTTTCTTACAAACCTAATGAACAACCTCAATGATCATGACTGCTTTTGTGGGTTGCTATCATGGGAAACTACCTGAGGACTAGTGATTTGTAAAACACAGAAAGCATCCATGACAGGGGTGAAATGCTCCCGGTTCGGACCGGATCGCCTGATCCAGTAGCGATGGCGGCGGGTGGTTCGGAGAACTGGTAGCAAAAATCCCTGCACCCCACCATGCCCAGCTGAGCCGCACGATCATCAGAGGCTTTTTTTTTTTACTTTAAAAGCATTTTTAAGTGCTTTTCTCTTCCGGCGAAAAAATGCTTTTAAAAGTAAAAAAAAAGAGCATCTGATGATCGCGCGGCTCAGCTGGGATCATCAGAGGCTTTTCAAAGCATTTTTTTCTGCAACCTCTTGGCCAAAGAGGTGGTAAAAAAATGCTTTGAAAAGTCTCTGACGATCCCAGCTGAGTTGCCTGATCGGCAGAGGCTTTTCAAAGCATTAAAAAAAATGCTTTGAAAAGTTAAAAAAAAAAAAAAGTTGGCCACGGCCACTCAGTCACATTCCCCCCCCCCCAACCAAGCCATGCCCACAGAACCGGTAGTAACAAATTTTACATTTCACCCCTGATCCATGGCTACCACATTACAAGTAATAGTTGTAGTGATATTACACTCTAGGTTTCTATCGATGCTTTCTCCAATGTCTCTAATTATGGTGGCAGGCTCCTATGGCAGCTAAGGTAGCAATAGCAATTGCACTTAGACATTTATACCACTTCACAGTGCTTTGCAGCCCTCTCTAAGAAGTTTAGTCAGGCTATTGCCCCTCATGAAGAGATCTTCTATAAAAAACCAGATAGGCACCTGGCGAGAAATTCCTGACATTTCCTGGTGGCATAATACCATAATACCCATAACTTGGGAAAAGTTGAAGGCAAAAGCACAAGGGGACAGCAGTGGGTGAGATAGGGCTGCAAAGAGTTGGACATAATTTAGCAACTGAACAACAACAATATACCATATTTAATTTAATTTAATTTCCAATTTATATACCACCCTTCTCCCTGAGGACAGCCAAGATAAAAAAAACATAGAATACAAATATTAAAACATTTAAAAATATATATAAATTTTGGCCCAAATTTAAGAATCACAAACAAATTAAAAGAATTTAAAAATTTCTTCTAAGCCAACCCGGCTTGCTGAAAAAGATGGGTTTTCAGGGAACGACGGAAGGCATTGAGGTCATGGATTCTTCTTATCTCGGGGGGCAACTGATTCCAGAGGGTGGGAGCCCCCACAGAGAAGGCCCTCCCCCTGGGGGCCACCAGCCTACATTGTTTGGCTGATGGCACCCCGAGGAGGCCCTCTCTGTGGGAGCGCACGGGTCGATGGGAGGTCGTCGGTAGCAGCAGGCGGTCTCGAAGATAGCTAGGCCCTATGCCATGGAGCGCTTTAAAGGTGATAACCAACACCTTGAAGCGCACCCGGAAGACCACCGGGAGCCAGTGCAGCTCACGCAGGAGCGGTGTTACATAGGAGCGCCATGTTGCTCCCATCACTACCCGCGCTGCTGCATTCTGGACCAGCTGGAGCCTCCGGGTGCTCTTCAAGGGGAGCCCCATGTAGAGAGCGTTGCAGTAGTCAAGGCGAGAGGTGACGAGGGCGTGAGTGACTGTGCACAAGGAATCCCGATCAAGAAAGGGCCGCAACTGGCGAATCAGGCGAACCTGATAAAAGGTCCCCCTGGTAACAGCCGTCAGATGTTCCTCCAAAGACAGCTGCCTATCCAGGAGGACTCCCAGATTGCGAGCCCTTTCAGTGGGGGCCAAAGACTCGCCCCCAATAGTCAGCGATGGAGTCAACTGACTATATCGGGATGCCGGGAGCCACAGCCACTCAGTCTTGGAAGGGTTGAGCTTGAGCCTGTTCCTCCCCATCCAGATCTGCACAGCCTCCAGGCACTGGGACATCACTTCAAGGGCATCGTTGGGGTGGCCTGGGGTGGAGATGTACAGCTGGGTCTCATCAGCGTACTGGTGGTATCTCACCCCAAAGCCACGGATGATCTCACCCAGCGGCTTCACATAAATGTTGAACAGAAGGGGCGAGAGGACCGATCCCTGCGGCACTCCACAGATGAGAGGCCTCGAGGTCGACCTCTGCCCCCCTGCCAACACAAACTGCGACCGGTCGGAGAGAAAGGAGGAGAACCACCGCAACACGGTGCCTCCCACCCCCAACTCTTCCAGCCGGTGCAGCATGATACCATGGTCGATGGTATCAAAAGCTGCTGAGAGATCTAACAGGACCAGAACAGAGGAACAGCCCCTGTCCCGAGCCCTCCAGAGATCATCCACCAACGCGACCAATGCCGTTTCCGTGCTGTGCCCAGACCTGAAACCCGACTGGAACGGATCTAGATAGGATGTTTCCTCCAGGAATTGCGGAAACTGTTGCGCGACCACACTCTCAACAACCTTCGCAATGAAGCGAAGGTTGGAGACAGGACGATAGTTGGCCAATATTGCTGGATCCAGGGACGGCTTCTTGAGGAGAGGCCTCACCACCGCCTCTTTCAGGGCAGCGGGGAAGTGACCCTCACTTCCCCACTTCATAGGACTTTAGAGGTAGTGACTGGTACTTCAAAATGATTTTGGAAACTTACTGGCAACCAGTGCAGTGGCTTTAGTATGGATGTTATTCTACATTGGTGGGGAGTGGCATATGGGTTTTGTGGTCAGGCTGCTAGTGTTGTCTTAGCATGAGTCAACAGAAGGAGAGATGAAGGAAGGGCAGAAGAGGCTCAGGTATGGGTGCAGGTGTGCTGTCACATGAGATGACCTGTCTGCTAGCCAGAGCTGTTGTAGGGAGTGGTAGATGTAGTTCTCTTTTGGTCCAACCTGGTTTATAGATCCTGGGGGCTGCAGTCTGGAGGGGGGCAGCTGGGGAACATGAAGGGAAGTCATTGCCTGTATTCTTCCGAAACAATCCGAGGCTGGGAAGGTCTGGGAGGAAGACCCAGAGGGAAGTGCATTACTACACCAATGGTTTGAAAACTGAGGGTAATATTTGGACAATAATTTGGGCATATGCAAATAATTTGTAATTGCTTATTTGTGAGTCAAAGATTCAGTTTCCGATTGCTGCTGAGATGCTTGTGTAAAATTGGAGTTTGGTGGGTTTTTTTTAAAAAAAGGGAGTTGGTAATTACATTATGTAAGACTGGGAAAAGGGGTAATTGAGTCAAACAGTTTAAGATGCCGAGGGACAGCTGATGAGGTCTGGAAAAGCATGAAGAAAGGCTGTGCACACTCCAAAGTAAGCCAATTCTCTCCCCCACCCCCCTTTCGGGGAGAGGGAGGAGGTGAAAAGGGAGGGAAATTGGTAGCTATGGAACAGAGCAGGTGGCTGCCAGCAAATAATTCTGGGAAAAAGCTAGAAAAAGTTAAGGCCTGGAAAGTTTGGAAACTCTGCTGTAAATAGTTCTGCTTTTTCATAAATTTTTGTAAATAGTTGTATATAATTTACAAGATGACTCCAATGTGTCTGACTGTTTTTTTTTCTCTCTATCTCCCCCTTTCCTTCATTCCTGAGTCAGAAATTCTGGGAATCTGAATACAGAACTGGGTAGCACATTCTTGTTCGAATGTGAATTTATATTTAAAAAAAACCAAATAACAACTAAACCATCGAGGGGAAGGGGAAGGCATACTGGAATCTGTGCTGAGAAACTGACTTGGTGACAATTGCTGTTTAAATTGCTGCAAAATGTCAAAGAGATGGTTTTGGTCTGCAAAGATTTTGGCACAAGGAGTTGAGTTAATTATCAGTGTTATCATTACATGAATACAGAATACATTGATTTAATTGAACTTGAAAACCAGGCTAGCAACTATTTGGTTTCAGTAAACTGTATACAAACAGGATTATGCATGAAGATTTCACTGCTTTGCTTGATAGATCATCCTATATACATCTATCCACTGGGGCTGTGTTTGCCAACATTAATTACGAATTCCCCTTTTCTCTCTTTCTACCTTTCAGAGAACTGTTTAACGATGCCCCCCAAAAACTAGGAAGTCAGCTTCTTCAGTTTATTATATATAAAAAAATCTATCTGGTAACGAGCTTGCTGAATGTATTCTGCAGGAATATTTCAAGGACACATCATTTTCACAGGTTCATAGCGGATATTTTCAGAACTTCTTTAGCAACAGATAATGCAGCCAGTCTGTTCATGAAATGAGTTGGGGGCAGAAAAAAACAAAGTGTGAAAATAGCCGCCATTCCCTTGGAAATATCACTGTGGAACAGGTTAGCTCAGGGAACGTATCCAAAAGTATGTCAGTTCCTTTGCTGCAAAGGGATGTCCTCTGCTTCCTATTATTGGCTTACCCTTCAGATCTCTATTTATTTCTCACTATTTATCGTTATAATTGACTTGGGCGGAATTGGTGTATGTGCATCACAGGTATTTTAAGCAATTAATGTTAGCTGTCATTTAAGAAGACATGATATAAAGTAGAAGGTATGGAGACTGTATGGTAATACCAGACGTACTGTACAATGTTTATCCTGGAATGAAAAAATATGATTTTTCAGTTATTTATTTTGCAGTATCCAATACTGCAGCTTTCAGTGTCCTCACCATGGCCATGCTAAACAGATATCATGGGATATCATGATTCAGGATATCAGATTCAGGAAGATCTGCCCTTCTTTGGTGTAGTTGATGAATATGCTGTCAATCTTCTTCATTACTATATTTGGACTGATGTCATAAGAAGAGGAAGGAATATTAGGCATCTTTGCCACCTTGAGCTGTTTATAAAAATAATAAAGGCAGGATGTAAATAAATAAAATATCATCACTGAATATTTTTGGTGATGATGGTTACATACCGTCAAGTGACCACATAGATTTTCTCCATGATGGAGAAATAGTCCTTTAGTGTTTCTTACGGTGTGCTTATTGCTATTGTAACTGAGTATATCTATTTTGATTTATATATAGATCCATGGTTGCGACCCAAACCAGCAATATCTGATGGTCAAGGCAGATATGTGGACTGAAGATTAATTTTTGGAATAGACACCATAGTTATCCTCTTCTCTTTCTTACCACTTTTCGCAGCATTACAGGGTTTTCCAGAGAGCTAGGTCCAGAGTATGATCATTTGAGCCTGATAGGAGGATCAATGTATATTTTAAGATGAGACTTTTCTCTTCTCTTCTGAGAAGGGTACAAAAAGAATAAGCCCCATTTGGATCCGAATCTGACTCTGATGCCCCTAAATTCCAAAAAGATCAGGGCATTTTCTGAAATGTATATCATTCATATGTTTTGTGCCCTGAAAAAAAATGCTTCAATTCAAATCTTTATTGTCAATGCACAACATATGTACAATGAGATTGGTTGAGCTCCTCCAGTGCATCCCCCCAACACAATACAACTCACAGTGAAGACAGAAAATCCCTAATCCAATAAATCATTTTTTTTTATTGCAAAAGTTTTACAATTACATTTTCACCCCTTTTTTTTCTCTCCCCCCCCCCTCTACCCACCCCAAACTTCCCATCCTCCCTAACCCTCCCTAACCCTCCCTTCCCCCCGGACTTCCATATAATTATATCAGGCAAAAAAAAAAAAGAAACCCTTAATATAAAACTTATATAAAACTTGAACCCCTCCCTCCTCCTTATAATCTTTCCATCTTAATTACACTGAAATATATCTATCTTAAAATATCATTTTCAAATAAAAGCTATTTGATACTTCCTAGTTTGATATTTGTTCTGAACATAATCTATCCACCTTTTCCATTCCCATTCATAAGTCTCTTGTGAACAGTCTTTTAAAAATGCCGAAATCTTCGCCATCTCTGCGAAACTGGCCATCTTCAAAGTCCATTCCTCAATCGTGGGCAAAGCTTCATTCTTCCAGTATTTACCTATCAATAGTCTCGCAGCTGTTATCATATACAATATCAACTTTGTTTCACCCAAAGTAAAACCCTTAACTATTCCCAATAAAAACAATTGTGGAGAAAATTGAATTTTTTTCTTCAAAACATTCTGCATGACCCACCAAATTTTTATCCAAAAAGCCTTAACTTTCCTACAAGTCCACCAAACATGATAATATGTAGCATCTAAACAATCACATCTCCAACATTTTGACTGAACATTAGGGTACATACACGACAATTTTTTGGGGTCTAAATGCCATCTATAAAACATTTTATAGAAATTTTCCCTCAAATTCTGCGACTGTGTAAATTTAACATTCTGAACCCAATTTTTTTCCCATGTTTCCAACATCACTGGTTCCTCAAAGTTTTGTGCCCACTTAATCATACAATCTTTAACCAGTTCAGTTTCTGAATCCTTTTCCAACAAAACATTATATAACCTTTTAATATGCATTGGACCTTTCTCTTTTATATGTCTAACCAATTCTTCTTCATGGAACATAATACCAGTTTTTTGGTCCTCTCTCCATCTCAATTGTAATTGATTATATTGTAACCAAGTTAAATTAATCCCTTCATCCAACAGTGTCTGTAATGTCTTCAACTGCCATCTGCCCGCATCTGTAAAAAGAACCTCTTTGTATAAAAACCCCCCGACATTATATTTGTATTCCACATAATATGACCAAGATCCAGCCATAGCGGTATTTTATAATCCCATTTGAATCGGTGCTTCTTCCAGACTCTCAGCAAAGAATCTCTTAGTATATGGCTTTTAAATACTTTATCCACTTTGTTATCATAAAATAAATAAGCATGCCATCCAAATTCAAGATCAAAACTTTCTATGTTCAGTATTCCAGTCTTTTTCCTTCCAAACCAATCACTTGCTGAAGTCAAAGCTGCTGCTTCATAATATAACTGTAGGTTTGGAAGTTTAAGACCTCCCCTTTCTGGAACATCTTGCATAATTTTCAATTTCACTCTCGGTTTTTTCTCATTCCAGACAAACTTATTCACTCCAGTTTGCCAAACTTTCAATTGCTTATCGCTTTTAAGCACCGGAATCATTTGAAACAAAAAAAGAAATCTTGGCAAAATGTTCATCTTAACTGCTGCTATTCTTCCAAGTAAAGACAGCTGCAGTTTTTTCCAAGTCTCCATATCTTTCTGCACCTCTCGCCACAAAACCTCATAATTATTTTGAAACAATTTCATGTTTGATTCTGCAACCTGAACTCCTAGATATTTTACCTTTGGTACAATCTCAAAACCTGCCCTCCTTTCAAGCTCATATTTACGATCTTGTGTCATATTTTTAACTATCATCTTAGTTTTTTTCTGATTCAATCTAAAACCTGAAACTTTACCATAGTCTTGTATAATGTCCTTCATCTGAATTATTGATTCCATTGGCTGTGATAGGGTAACAACCAGATCATCTGCAAATGCTTTTATTCTGTAATCCTCTTGCCTTATCGCTATACCTTTCAAGGTATTAGAGTCCCGTATTGTATTTAACAAAACTTCTAGTGTTAAAATAAATAACAATGGGGATAACGGACATCCCTGTCTTGTTCCTTTTTCAATTTTAAACTCTGTTGTCAAACTTCCATTAATAATAATCTGTGCCTTTTGCTCTTGGTAAATTGCTGAGACCGCCTGTATAAATTGGTCCCCAAAGTCCATCTTTTTTAAAGTCTTTAGTAGAAAATTCCAATCCACTCTGTCAAAGGCCTTTTCCGCATCCAGAAAGACCAGCACTGCAGGTACCTGTTTATTCCTCTCAAGATATTCCAATAAATCTATTACTTGCCTTACATTATCCTTCATGTATCTACCCTCGATAAATCCCGCTTGATCATCATGAATCACCTTTTGAATTACTGGCATCAACCTGTTGGCTAATACTTTTGCGTAAATTTTATAATCAGTATTAAGAAGAGATATTGGTCTATAATTCTCCGGTTTTTTAGGACCTGCTTGTTCTTTTGGTATCAAAGAAATATATGCTGTAGTCCATGATGGGGGTATTTTACCCCCTTGTTGAATATTGCAAAACAAATCTCTAAGTTGTTCCACCATTTCTGTTTGCAAAGTTTTATAATACACTGCTGTCAAACCATCAGTTCCTGGAGCTTTAGCTGTTTTTAATTGTTTAATTGCTACCATTATCTCCTCCTCTGTTATAGGATAATTCATTCTTTCCTTTTGTTGATTTGTAATTTTTGTGACTCTTTTATTATCTAAATATTTTTCTATAAGTCCATTCTGCACATCATCTTTAGCATATAGTTTAGTGTAATAGTCCACAAAAGCTTCTTTAATCAATTTTTGTTGAAAAATTTCTTTCCCTCCAATGTCAATATTATCAATAGTCCGTGTACTCTGCTTTTTTCTTAAAGTGTAGGCCAACCATCTGCCCGGTTTATTGGCATTACAAAAGGTATTATGCTTCGCATATTGTAAATTTGTTGCAACTTGTTCCGCCATAAGCATTTGAAATTGGTCTTTCAGAAGTTTTATTACACCACGTATTCTTTCATCTGTTGGGTTTTTGATAAGTAGCTGTTCTTTATTCTTTATTTCTATTTCCAATTCAGATCTTTTCTTTTGTCGAATCAATTTGTGTTTAAAGTTCATGTAAATAAGCACCCCTCTCATATAAACTTTGCTCGCATCCCACACGATTTCAATTGGGGTACCTTTATTCAAGTTTATTTCAAAAAATTCTTTCAAATGCTTTTTAAGTTCTTTTATGTTTTTTTCATATCTGAACAAGTTCTCATTCACTCTCCAAGAACGTCGCTCGTTCTTGGCCATCTCAATTTCTATCCATACTGGGCTATGGTCGGACAAGGTTCTTGGAAGAATCTTTGTTCTTTTTGTCTTAACAAGTAGATCATCTGACAACAAAATAAAGTCGATCCTAGAGAAGGATCTATGTCTGTCGGAAAAAAAAGTGTAATCCAATTCTTTTGGGTTATGTATTCTCCAAATATCTTTTAATTCCAAATCTTCTTTCATATCAAAAAAAGTCTGTGGTAGTCTAATTCTGGATTTCGCCAAACTCTTTTTATCTAATTTAGAGTCAATTACTCCATTCCAGTCTCCCATTATTAAAATAGATCTATAATCCCATTGCAATATTTTAGTATGTAACATTTTATAAAAATAGTCCTGTTGTTGGTTGGGAGCATAAATTCCAATCAAAAGAATTTGGCCATTCACTGTAAGCAATTCAATTGCTATAAACCTACCATCTTCATCTGCTTCTATAATTTTAGCTGTTAGTCTTTTATTTACATAGATAACCACACCATTCTTTTTTTGCGAAGTTGAAGATATAAAATGTGTGCCTAGTTTGGAATTTATCAAGTATTTTTGGTCTTGAGTTGTAATATGAGTTTCTTGTAAACAAATTATATCATTATTAAATTGTCTCAGATATAAAAATAACTTCTTCCTTTTCTGTACCGAATTCAACCCATTCACATTCCAAGATAAACACTTAATCGTCATCTTTATCTTTATGGAGCGACGAGCAGAATGACCGAATATCTTCCGAAATCTTCGGCCTCGCTCCCCCCATGGCTCCCATCTCTTGTGTGGTACTCTTAGTTCCCTTTTTGTCTTGTCTTTCCTGTTGTTGTTGCTTTTCTTTAAGTTGCTTAGATTTTGCACGAGTTATACGCTGATCCTTAACTTCAACCATCCGAACCGGGTCCAAAATTGGAGAAGATTCCAACAGAGGGTCATCCAAGAAACCTCCTTCTGCACCCTGCATTTGCTCTAACACCACCTGATTTGACTGTTCTTGCGGTTCTTGTTGAAGTTGCTTCTTGTCACTCTCCTTAATCTCCAGAACTGTAGATGTACGTGGAGATGGTGTTCTTTCTTTAAAAATAGTAGTGTAAAAATGCTCCGCCTTCTCCACAGTATTCAAGCGATGTCTTTCTCCCTTGTATTTCAGAATTATGCCAGTTAGGGCGTCCCAACGAAATGGTATCTCTTGTTTTTGCAATTCTTTTACAAGAAAGCCAAAATCTTTTCTGGCTTTCAGCATCTTAGGTGGTAGCTCCTTGTAAACTCCAATTTGTGCGCCCCCCACTTGCACAGAAGTAAGAAAAGATTTTTGCAGGATGTCATTTCTTATTGCTCTATCCGTGAAATATATGACAACATCTCTAGGCAATTGTCTTTGTCTGGCCACCCAAGAATTCACTCTGTAAATTTTGTCTATCTTGTGAAAAACCACCTCAGGATTAATTTTTAAAATCACTGCCAGAGCTTCAGAACAAATCTGTCTCAAATCCTGTCTGTCATCCTCTCGGATTCCTCGTAACCTTATGGCAAATTCCATTGCCCGGAACTGCATCATAACGATCTCGTTTTCAACTCTCTGCATTTTATCATCAACATCAGCAATTTTATAATCATTGTCTTTCATCTCAACATTGACTTCTGATTTAAGTTCTTCCACTTTAGAGTCAACTTTAATAATAAATTCTCCAAGGCCAGACGCCACCTCTGATATTTTTTTAGTCACCTTGCCATAATCCTGTTTCACCATATCTTTGATTTCATTCATTTCCTGCATAATTTCCTGTTGAGATTTTTGAAGTTTATCATCTATTTCCTGTTGAGATTTTTGAAATTTATCATCCAAAGCTTTAGAAATAAATTCTTTTAAATGTTCAATATCAAAATCTGTTTTTTGAATCTGTTTCTGCTGAGCAGGGGGAAGCTGCGTTTCCTTTCCTTCCTGCTTCTTTGAAGCCATCCTGCCACGTAGGCTAGTTTTTCTGAAAAGGGGGGTTCTTTTTCCTTTTCCACCTCCACAGAGACTTCTAAAAAAGTCCCCCAGGTTTAATCAAATAGAGACTGAAGTAAAACAAAGTCAAATTATAAAAAAAAGGGAATTTTTCTTTAAATAGAGCAACTTTGTAGCAGCTTTGTAACTTTGTAGCAAAGCAGGATGACTTCACAAATCCACTTTCACTAGCTCGTTAACTCAAATGCTGGGCGCCATGTTTTTTTCAGATCACTTTCACTCACTCGCTTTTTCTCTTGAATTAAAAAGTCAACAAAACACTAATACTTGCGATTTTCAAGTTTCTAGATTCAAGTTGGTATTTCCGCTGCTTGTTAAAGTTGGTTCCTTTCACTTTAAACGTTTGCTGCAGCCGGCTTGTTCTGCTGAAAGCAGAAACGTCCCACGCCGCCCGGAGTTTCAGCAGGTTGGGAGGGAGCCGCGCCTGTTTCCTCCCCAGAAACAATTCCCTGAGGGGTTACAGGGGCTCAACCTGTACCCTGCTGGCTCTTCTCCTTCAATCTTCACGATTTTGGAGTTTTCGAGCCGCTCCTCGATCGCGGGGCGGCTCTACAGGCGGCGGGGCTGGCGGTCTTTGAAAAACACCGCCGTCACCGAGGCTTGCAAACCGGAAGTCCAATAAATCATATTAACAAAACACCCAGTCCTATTACACCAGCTTGAATGAGGATACGGCAATTTCTTTTAGTTACTAGTATAGCTGTGTTTTGACAGTTGCTTTAATGTGACTCTCATTATGTAGAAACTTGTAAATACAGGCATCTAATATAGCGAACCATCTATAATTGTCTCCTTTGTGAAGATATGAAAAAGAGAGAAGACTTCCGGTTTGGCATCACGGTGAGACAGTCGGGGAAATAGCGGGCTCTGATGAGCACCCCGAAAACCCCGGCTGCCGAACCACTGCTGATGGGTCTTCGGACCGGAACCGTTCTGCAGGGATGGGGAAAAAGGAGGGACACCTCAGATGACCAAGAGGAACAGGCAAGTTCCTCAGAGGTCAGAGGGAATCCTCTGTGAGTTGGTGGCGGGCGGCGGCAACCATGGCAGCTGCCACGAAGCTGGGACAACCAGGCTAAGAGATGTGCTGGAGGAAAGTGAATTGAAACAGAGCCTTTTGAAGCCGGGTGAGTGACAACCAACCCAGGCTTGTAATAACGCCTAAAGCAATATTACTAACTATAAGACCCCTAGCCATAAAACAGTGGCTGAACAACAAAGGGGCTTTGGAAAGTTTAAAATGCAAATTTAAAGCGACAAAGACCTGATAAACAACTAACTCTTGAATAGAACTAATGGAATCAAATACCGAGACATGGTGAAAAGACTGGATACTTTAAAATTTGAATTGGATCTTTAAAAAAAAGACTTGATATTTTTAAAGTTAAAAGAAGAAGAGGAAATAAATTGGACTGTTACGTAACTGCAGCAAAATGGATACTCACATGACTTATGGAAAATGTGGATCATAGAGGGACACCTTCTTTAAAAAGGAACATTGTAATTCGCCTTTGTTATGGAAAATTTTGAGCCCAGGGATTTTGCAGAGGAGGTTTTTCTTCTTGTCTGCAGGCAGCTTGACTTTGGTGAAAAGAAAAGGAAATTATAATGGAACTCCTATAACTGAAATAACAATAATTTAAAAAACTGGTGCAGGAATAAAAGAAGGATCTAGCGCAGGCTCAAGAGAAGGAAACTTGATGCATTTTATCTGGAATAAAAATAAGAAAAAGATTTAATACGACATATGGAAGACAAATTCAAAGATTTTGAAAATGGAAGGAAATATATGCCAGCAGGCGAGGAAATGAAGAAATAAGGAATACACGGCTGGAAAAAGAAAAAAGATTAAAACAATGTGATTAAAAATAAAATAATGTGTAGATGGATAGTAATAATAAAAAGGAGGTTTTTATAGAAATATAAGAGAAATTAAGCATATTAAAAGAGATTTATAAATATATGCAAAGGTATGTTTTAAGTAAGAATCATGTCTCAATGTTAAATTGTCATGAAAAAGGATAAGGATAAATATGATTAACTGGAAATAAGCAATGTAGAGCTGGATGGAACATCAAAGAAAGGATTATGTAGGGATTAATAGTTAAATTAATTATGATTATGCTGTTTTTAACAGCCAAAAAACAAAAATGGTTATGTTGTGTCTAACAGCCAAAAAATAAAAATAGATATGCTGTGTAACAGCCAAAAAACAAAAATGACTATGCTGTGTTTAACAGCCAAAACACAAAAATGGTTATGATGGGTAGGACAGCAAAATAATGAGGATTTTGCGGGGAGTAATAGTAAAAATGAAATGATTATGCTGGGTTTAACAACAAAGGTAATGACAACATTGCTGAGTTTAACAGTAAAAATAAAATGAGGTTAGACAGCCAAAATGAGGAGTATGTTGAGATTAACAGTAAATATGAAATGACTAAATTGGGTTTAATAACTGAAATAAAGATGATAATGTTGAGTTTAATAGTAAAAATAAAATGATTATGTTGGAATTAAATATTTTTTGAATGCTTATAATAACTGTAATGATTTATATTTTTAAAATATATCCATCTAAGTAAAAAGAAAGAGAAAAATGGAATGATATTTGGTTAGGTTTTAAGTTTTAAGTAACGGGTTTTTGGGATAATGGCATAATTAAATAGATAGAATTGAGGGAAATAACTGAGTAAAATATTAAGTTGTGTTAATTGAAAATTAAGATTTGTTAGTGATTTGTATTAATCTGTGACTGGATCAATGCTTCATTTTGGAAAAGATGTGTTTTATATTTATGTTTTTTTAAAAAAATAAAAAACTTTTTTAAAAAAGGGAGAAACCAAATAGATTATTTTATAACACTTTATTCTGGTTATCCTAATGCTCAGAGTTTGTCGATGACTTCTTCTATATAAAGAAAACACAACAATTGACCGGGCTCTTCTTATTGCATCAGTCCTACCAATATGTGCACATGTTCAGCTGTATGATCTCACTTTTATCAAAAACTGTAACAGAAATTCATTTTTTTTGCTTTAAATTTTTTTCCCTGATCATTACAGCAATGCTTCCCCATTATATTTAACATTGAAATAAACATGTATCTTTACTTGGAAGCAAATGCTAAGAACTTGGAAGTTATGCAAATTATGCCTTATAATTTGCTGTCAGTAAGGCTTTAGAGACAGAAAGAGGAATAAGCTCATTGGTGCAAAGAAATCTTTCTTTTAAAGCCTCGAGTATGTTCTTAAACAGCACAGTGAACTAAGCAATAGCACCTAGAATAATATATACTGCTCCATAGTGCTTTACAGAACTCTCTGATAGGTTTACAAATGTCAGTAAATTGCCCCCAACCATCTGGGTCCTCATTTTACCAGCCTCGGAAGGATGGAAGGCTGAGTCAACCTTGAGCCAGTTAGGATCGAACTCCTGGCAGTGGGCAGAGTTAGCCTGTAATACTGCATTCTAACCACTACGCCACCTCAGCTCTTGAGGGTGAAGGTTCATTCTCTGAGTTTGTGGGCTGGTTTCCGAAAGTTTCATTACTAGACTAGGTAATGTCTTCCGCAGAGTTTTGGGGATGTCATCCATACCTGGCCTACTGACAATACAAAGCCTTATCAACAGAAGAACATTGACACTGACATACCCTAAACTCTGCTGAAGATGTTACTTAGCCCGGTAATGAAATGTTTGGAAACTAACCCACAATCTCCGAGAACGAACCTTCACCTTCATCCTACACCCAAGCTACAGATGTTCGTCACTATTGCAAACCACAGCTCTTGCCTACCATGAGCTTTGATCCACCACTGTGATGTACTAGACTGAAAGGTGAGGTGATGCTTGAGACACTTTACTTCATATCCTTAATCCTTGAATACTTTGCGTGTATTAGTACTGGAGGCTTCAATTCACAATGAGTGACCTCAAACTGCCTCCAAGCTTACTTATGAGAACAACAGGCAATGGGAGGGACATTTAATGCTTGCAGAAAATGGTAAGGCTATAAATGTAATTACTAAGAATAGGGTTTAGAGTTGGTTAGGTGGCACAATCTGCTGTGACCTAATTGTGTTTCTTATGTCTAATCAACTGGAGCTGAAGAAAAAAACATTTCTTTTGAATTGTGGCGCAGGAGAAAATGGTTGCAAATACCATGGACTGCCAGAAGTATGAACAATTTAGCATGAGGTAAAGCTTTGAATGCTCTATAACATGTAATAAGAGCCACTGGAGAAAACCCCAGTGCTTGGAAAAATCAAAGGCAACTGAAACAGATGTGGACAGAAGGATGAGTTGGTTAGATAAGATCAGTGGTGGGATTCAAGTAATTTAACAACTGGTTCTCTGCCCTAATGATTTCTTCCAACAACCAGTTTGCCAAACTGCTCAGAAAGTTAACAACCGGTTCTCCCGAAGTGGTGTGAACTGGCTGAATCCCACCACTGGATAAGATCACAGATGACACAAGCAGGAACTTACAAAAACTAAACAAAAGGTTGCTTGTTATTGGCAGGCAAACTTGTGAAACGATGTCCATTCAGTAATTAAAAGTAAAAATGACTGAAAAAAGAAAGAACAATGGTAACTCAGTCATAGCATGAGAAGCACCTCATGGCCTTGGCTGAGCTTGAGAAAAGCTAAAAATAGGGCTTGCACTGCACTTGGGTCGAAGTGTCTGTCAAATACTGTAATAATAATAAAATCTCTCTATCTCTATCCCAGAAGAAAACAACAGTTCTCATCACATTGTTGTCAAAACAGTGCACAATTCATAGATGTATCCACACAAAAAAATGTATATGCCACTAAAATTGTCAGGGTTCTCTGTTCATAACTTTCAGCTACATGAAAGGTGCATCATATTGCAACGTTTTTGGAATCAACATACATCAAACCTGCTAACTTAAAGAATGTGTACAAAATCTAGGACCCATGACTCCCATAGAATTGAAATGTCAAGGATCTTCAGACCAGTTGTATTTGCAAAGTTGTGGTTACTGCAGTGATGCCACAGTCAGTTGCAGACACATGAATCTGATTTCTGACACTCCTCTCTAATAGCTTCTCACAATGCAATGGGGAAACCAGCAGGAAATCAGAAGTCACTCCCACTTCCACTGTTTTTGTGCCCGTCCAGGCACATTCTGTTTATCTCTGTAGATAAGTAAATATTTACAAAGTATGACCTGAAAGGTCATAGGTTGTCTAGTAGTATACAGAGTATGTAGAGCAGTGGTGAAATCCAAATTTTTTTACTACTGGTTTTGTGGGTATGGCTTGGTGGGTGTGGCGTGGCTTGGGCATGGCTTGGTGGATGTGGCAGGGGAAGGATACTGCAAAATCTCCATTCCCACCCCACTCCAGGGGAAGGGTACTGCAAAATCCCCATTCCCACCCCACTCTGGGGCTAGCCAGAGGTGGTATTTGCCAGTTCTCTGAACTGCTCAAAATTTCCGCTACCGGTTCTCCAGAACCTGTCAGAACCTGCTGGATTTCACCCCTGATGTAGAGTATGCAATAAGAACTTGACTCAAAGGAGGCTTTATCTTTATATAGCAAGTCAATATAATCTGATGTAAAGTTGGATATATTTATATATTTAGAATTAGGAAAGGATTCATTTAACTTTATTAAGCTGATTGGATTGACAATAATTTGTAATATCCCTGGCTTTCCAACCATGTAATGTCTATGCTTTAAATGCAGATATCTGACTAGATGCATAATCTTTTTTTCTTTTATATCTTTTTATTAATACAATGTATGTTTTAAAAGCATTGGGTTTTTTTCCTTTGTTGGAAAAATCCTCAAACTTTTAAAGGTATTTTTTAAAAAATGTTAGTACCAGTAACCATCTGTCTGGGAGCTCTCCAAGATACATCATCATCTACTATTCCTTTGTTTCCAATTGTTTCTCGTAAGAGAAACTGTGCAATCTCTATATCAAAAATACTATATTCAACTTCAAACTAAGTTTCCAGACATGTTGCAAAGAACAAAATAAAGACATGAAATATAAAAAATACTGTAATATATAAATTCAGGAACAACTCTATTAAAAAAAAAACCTTGAGGAAATAATATCAGTACGTATTTTACGTGAAGTGCAACTCTATCTAGAACAGGCTCATGTCCTATTTTTGGACTGGTATACCTTTTTTTTTAATCAATAGCATTTGTTTTGATTTGTTTTTAATTTTAGGCTGCTCACTTTCAAGCAGTTCTCATTTCTTCCAAGTACTAATTCAGAACCAAACAACATCTTTAAACTATGTCAGAAATAGCACTTCTTTTAACTAACCCATTTTATGAAACGACACAAGCTTTTGTGGGCTGCAGCCCACTTCATCAGATGCATAGATGAGTGGCTAGAGATTGATTTCGAATTTAAAATGGGTTAAAGGGGGAAAGAGGGGAAAGGGAGGGCAAAATAGGTTGGTTGTATAGTTGTAGGTTACATGTGAGACACATTACAACTACCTTATCAATTAACACTTGTAATATGTTAAAAACCCATTATGTTTGTGGAAACCTTCCGAGGTTGCCTGAAACCTTTTGAAATGTTTGAGTTCAGCAATTATCTGCTCAGTGGCCCAGTTCAAGTTCTTTTCTAAAACTGTCACTTTGAGGTCTGTTATGGAGAGTGCTATGCAGCTGATACGCTCTGGTATGATTTTGCCTTCTTTTGAATCCTGATTTCAAACTATGTCCATTAGTGAGCAGTTTCTCACATTTGCCCTATGTCGAAACCAGAGGGGCATTGCTGGTGGTTATATCACACTGGAAGAAGAGCATGTGAAGGTGTACTTGTTGGGGCTTGTGATAGTGCTGTTGCTGTAGGTGAGAGGGCGAAATATCTATGGAGATTCTCAGTCATCCAGGTCATGGTTGTTCTAAAGTTGTGTTTTGCTTCTCATCCAGAAAGCTTCTTCAGTTCTTTTGCAAAAGCATTTTTGGGACATGAGGGGGCAAAGTTGACATCTGTTTTTCTTGCAGGGTCTTATTCCTCTCTTGGTATCATTGTCCTACTAGTTTTAAGTACTATTCATTAAAAACAGCATGAATCCTAGACAGGGGTGGGTTCTACTCAGTGGTGGGATTCAAGTAATTTAACAACCGGTTCTCTGCCCTAATGACTTCTTCCAACAACCAGTTTGCCAAACTGCTCAGAAAGTTAACAACTGGTTCTCCTGAAGTGGTGCGAACTGGCTGAATCCCACCACTGGTTCTACTTACCTTTACTACTGGTTCGCAATGGGATTGTGCGCGCTTGCGCACGCGCCTTGCTCCTACTCATGCACTGATTGTGGATGATGACATCCGGGGCAGTGGGCGGGGCCTCCTGCCAGTTTTACCACCAGTTCTTGCAAACTGGTCCGAACCGGGGGCAACCCACCACTGATCCTAGAGGACAGTTTTGACCAAAGGGCAAAGGTAAGCAGGAGACCCTAGCATCATTTTTTGAAACCTATCTGCAAAAAAATGGAGGGAGACTACCATAAAATGGTCCTTCAGGTAACATCCCAACAGGATGCAACACTCAACAGTATCAGAACTTTTGATAAATCCAGATGAGCCAACAATAATAACTTCTCCATTGCCATCCTCTGATGAAGATAATATACTAAAGTAAGCACTTTCTATCACAAACCAGAATCTTTATGTACATGTTCTGTAGTTAATATACAATGTTCTATATACTACATTGTATATATTGAAGCCCTATCTTTTAATCATGTGCTTCTGCAAATCCCTTCTTAATATCAGTATTTGCTATCAATCCATACATTATATGACACTAGGTATTCATTCTGGTGTTGTGATTCATTAGTGCATCAAACTGAGCAATCATTTTTATCACATTTGGGAAATAATTTAATTGTTATACTGAATTTTACCTACAGGTTAGATTTATGGGTTATTCTTCCTTATTCATCTCCTTCCTTCTTAGCCATCTATGAAGTCAGCAGTTCTTTATTATTTTTTAAAATAAATGAAAATGTAATTCTTGATGACGGCGCTCAACAGAACTCAGTTGGGTCCATCAAAAAAGTTATATCAATCATTTTACCACTTGGGTATAGTAAGCCTATTAGCAGAGATTTTAGGCCTTATATTTTAAGTGTACATTTGAAAAATAGGCTATTAAAATAATTGATGAGTACTGTAGAAACATTCACCTCTGGATTCAAATCTGGGTGGATACAAAAAAAAAGAAACTTTCCAAATGAGGATAACAGTGCACAATTAAAGTATTCTGAATTGGATCAATACCATTCAAACTTATTTTTAGAATGTATTCATTCAGCTGCAGAAGCCAAGATGCAAAGTGTTGCTCCAACACTGGAAATTTTTAAGAAGATATTGGATAACCATTTGTCTGAAGTGGTGTAGGGTTTCCTGCCTGGGCAGAGGGTTGGACTAGAAGACCTCCAAGGTCCCTTCCAGTTCTATTCTATTCTATTCTATTCTATTCTATTCTATTCTATTCTATTCTATTCTATTCTATTCTATTCTATTCTATTCTATTCTATTCAGGGCCGGATTTTCCTATAGGCTAACTAGGCTTCAGCCTAGGGCCTCAAGATCCAGAGGGGCCTACACAGTGGTGGGATTCTGGGGGTTCTAGGGGGTTCGGCCGAGCCCTTTGTTAAATTGCTGGCTCGCCCGCCCCTCGCCTCCCACCCGCGCGGCGCCAGCCTACCGTAGCCAGGGGTAGGCAATTGTGGCTCTTTTACAACCTGTGGACTTCAACTTCCAGAATTCCTGAGCCAGCTTGGCTGTCTGAGGAATTCTGGGAGTTGAAGGCCACAGGTTGTAAAAGAGCCACAATTGCCCACCCCTTCCCTAGCCTGAGTTCCGCTGCCTGGGATCCACGTGGGCTGCCACGTGGTTCCCCACCGGCTCCGGACGCAAGAGAGCAGCTTCCAGCCTTCACTCACCCTCCCTCTCTGCTCTGTTGGATCTTCGGCCCTTGGCTTACCCCACCCACTCCCCATCTATTGCTGCCTCCAATGGCTAGAGGAAAAAAAAACTTCAAATTCTTGCCGCGGGGCTTCAAAGGGCCGCCCTAGAGCCAGTGCTGCAGCCGAACCCTTTGTTAAATTGCTGGCTTGTCCCGCCCCTCCGCACCACTATTTATTGCCAATAAATAGTGGTGGGCGAGGGGCGGGGGAGCCAGCAATTTAACAAAGGGTTCGGTGTTTTTTTTGTAATTTTATTGGCCCCCGGAGCTTCAGCAGAGGCTAATTAGCCCTTGCTTTGATCGGCTTCCGACCCCCAGCTGATTTGCTCTCAGCTGTTTTGCTCACGGATCTGCTCCTTGCTTGCAAAGAGTGCTGATTTTTTTCCCCCTAGCTATACTGAAAAACGAAAGAGAAAGTAAAGCAGGCTGTTGGCTTTGCACGTTGGAAAATTAGGCAGGCAGATTTCTTTTTCCTCACCAAAAAAGGTAGGTGCAAACAACAGGAAATTTAGGGAAAAAGAGGAGATTTTAAAACACAAAAGAAAAAAAGCTCTATTTAACTAGGGAATTGTAATAATTGAGATACTATTAATTGTATATTGTGTTGAAAGCAGAAATGGTTAAGTTGTGGTTTGGAGGAATATATGGGGGAAATTATTTGGTTTATTATTATTGGTAAATATAATTAATTGATTTGTAAGAAATTGGATTGCATGGAAATAATTGGAATATTCATGTTCATATTGATTAATATACAAAAAAGGTAGTTATATAACTAATTGATTTATATTAAAATGTTGAATTCATATTAAACAACTGTAATATTACATAATTAACCAATGTGAGGATGGATATAAAAATAGATGACAATGGGTATAATATAGAATAGAAGGGAAAAATTGAATTAGAGATGAAGATGAAGGGTAATATTGTTTTTTACAAAAATAGATGAGGAATAAATATGGCAAAAAGGAAATATAGAAATCGTAAATTTAATTGAAATGACTAAACACTGTTTAAATTTGTGAACTGGCCAAATACTCTGTTCAAAGAAAATACATTGTATGTTTGTATGTGTGTTTCTAATTATTGTTATTTATTCATATTTGTTCTCTTTTATTCTTTAAAGTTTAACAATTCATTCTTTATCTTAATATCTTTATATTTGTTTGGGGTTGGCTTTCTTCCCTTTCATCTTTTTTATTGTACAGCAATCTTTCTCCTCAAACCTACCACCTCTCTTTTCTTTCCTTCTTACTTTCTCTTCCTCCCCCTCTTCTTCTCCTCCCTACTTCCTCTTCCTTTCTCCTTCTCCTCCTCTCTTCCTCCCTCTCTCTCCTACTCTAATTTCCCTTCCCTTCCTTCATCCCTCTCTATTGCTGTATCCTTTTATGCATATGGACTACTCAGAGGGCTGAAAAAGTTATTTCTGACTGGTCCTCGCACTTTTGACCAGTCCTCGAACTTACGACTGTCCTCACATTTTACATTTTTGCCCTATCTTGTCACCATGGTGAAGAGAAGCAGTTGTGAAATGAGTGACATGGTTGTTAAGAAAGCTGCACGGGCATAAATGTGAGGATGGTCATAAGTGTGAGGACCGGTCAAAAGTGCGAGGCCCAGTCAGAAATGACTTTTTTCAGCCCTCTGAAAAAAGTCTATGCACATAGCCACGCCCACCCGGTCACATGACGAGCTACCCACGCCTACACAGTCACGTGACCAGCTAGCCACGCCCACCCAGTCACATGATTGCCAAGCCACACCCCCAACTAAGCCACGCCCACAGAACCTGTTGTTAAAAAATTGAATCCCACCACTGGTGAAAGGGCCTCATAAGTGGAATAGCCTAGGGCCTCTTTCAATCTAAATCCGGCCCTGATTCTATTCTATGGGCTACTCTCCCTTTCTTTTTTATTAAACTGATTGTTATTAATGGTTTTTTTTTTTTAAATTCTATCTATTTAAGGGAAATGTAGCATTATTGAAATGTAGAAGAAAACTGCTTCTTAAAATTAGTTCTATATTTCTCTCTCTCATATTCTTAAGAGAACTTTGTTCATATACTAAATTGGTATCCCTGGTCCTCCAATAGTTTTCATTATCTAGTACTGTTCTTTTTTCTTCTGAATATGTGGAACAGCTTTTTTTAGCACTGGAAAACAGAGCATCAAATTATGGATGGAAGCTTCACAGATCTCTGCAATATGACTGGGCAGCACTTTATACACTTAAGTTATTTTATACTGAAACTTTGTTTAGGTTCAGTTGAAGAACCTATGCTGGAAGACTCAATTACATAGAATAATACAGAAGATTAATTTTTTTTTAAAAAAACATATGTTCTATGTTTTCTTTCATCTTCTATATTATTGTATGCAATTGAATCCAAAATGTTCCAATTTTTTAACCTGTCTACCTAACATAATAAAATGCCCCTTCTTGTTGGTTACATTCCCAGCATAGGTTTGAAGAACCTTTATATTTTCTAGACCAGGGGTCCCTAACCCCGGTCCATGGACCAACAGCAATCCATGGCATTCCAGAAACGGGTCCACACAAACAAGCGAAACCCCATCCTTCTCTGTGGGAGCCCCTGCCCTTTGGAATGAACTGCCCCCAGAAATGCGTAAGATCTCCGACCTCTGACCACAGTGTATTTCGCTGTGCCCTCAAAACCTTGTTGTTCCGCCAGGCCGGGCTATCAATGTAAAGATTTTAATTGGTTTTAAATGTGGGATTTTAAATTTGGGGGTTTTATAATTGAGCCAATTATTTAATAATTTTAATTATTTTTAATTTTTGTTTGTCTTTGTGCTTTTAATCTGGCTGTACACTGCCCTGAGTCCTTCGGGAGAAGGGCAGTATAGAAATAAAATTATTATTATTATTATTATTATTATTATTATTATTATTATTATTATTATTATTATTATTATCCACAGGATGCAGGCAGCACATGAAACCATGCCCCCTCTGGTCCACAGAAAAACATCTCTCCACAGAACTGGTCCCTGGGGCCTCAAAAGGTTGGGGGGGGGCTGCAGTTCTAGACAGTTTTTCTGGTGACCAATGAAACATAATTTTATAAAAAAATATTTTGAAGACTGTAGCATACTGTAAATGTCAGTCCTTCCAACCCCATATTCTCCCACTGATCCAGAGGTGGGTTTCAGCAGGTTTTGACCAGTTCTGAAGAAACGGTAGCAGAAATTTTGAGTAGTTCGGAGAACCGGTAGTAAAAATGCTGACTGGCTCCGCCCCCATCTATTCTCTGCCTCCCAAGTCCCAGCTGATCAGGAGGAAATGGTGATTTTACAGTATCCTTCCCCTGGAGTGGGGTGGGAATGGAGATTTTACAGTATCTTTCCCCTGCCATGGCCATGCTCACCAAGCCACACCCACAGAACCGGTAGTAAAAAAATTTGAAACCCACCACTGCACTGATCCATGTGTATATATATATATATATATTGTAACCAAAGTTATTAACTTTAGATGTAGAGAACCTGTGGAAGTTTATCCCCCCCCCCCGCCCCCCAGTCCTTTGAACATCCATGGATAGGAGTGGAAAACAAAAACACTCCTGGAGCCTTAGCAATCCAAACCAAGGACTCAAAGTAACATTCAAAATAAAACATCTAACCGAGATGATCTGGCAACAAGTGTTTGAGGTTTGTTCTCCCCTTCTTCCACCTAGAAACTCTATAAGCTTTGTATCCTAGATTGTAGGAATATGGTCAACTTCTTACTTGTGTAGTCTCTGCCCCCCGCCCCCCCACTTCTCTCCTTCAAAGGAAGACTTTCCAATTTGAGGAACCAACTCTCTTCTCTCCTCAGGTAATGGTTCTGAGTTGAAGCCAGGCCCCATAGAAAGGTGGGGTAGTTTGTCCATAGAAGCCTCATAAGAGTCATCCAGCAGGTGTTTCTCAGCAGGTTTCTCTTAATTGTCCTCCAGCATCTGCCCTCAATCTTTTTCTCCATCAAATACACCTGCCCTTTCTTCATTGCAGTTTTTTTTTTTTTTGCTCAGCAGGCACCGCAGACATTCATATTCTGCTCTGTGGCTTTTTTTACAAGGAGGCTGGTGTCTTCTGTTCACTACACACAGGATAATATTTCTGCACAGCAGTAAGAGCCATGGTTCAAAAGTCACAAGAATGATTTAAATCTTCCCTTCGAAATGAAATAACTCTTCTTTGTTGTCTTGGTTTGTGATGAGTTAAACCAACAAGCACAGTCACGGGTCCACGCTTTGCTCAATTCAAAGTACAGCTCCTTTTTTAAAAAAAAAAGGAAAGGAAAGAAGGAAGATCCTGCTGTGAAGAAATATTGCTCAGTGTCTTAGGTCAGGGCTGAGCAAATATTTTATGCTGAGAGGAGGAGGTTTTTTTTTTTTTTAACAACAAAACGAAACAAATTCCAATAATGTTAAATGACATGACCAGTGGGTTGCATTATTCTTTTTACTTTGCATTTTCAGGATTTTCATCCTTTTGTTTGCTTCATGTAATTTTATATTTAAAGCTGGGTTGTCAAACTCAAAGTCTGGGGCCAGATCCGGCCCACGGGGTGCTTAGATCTGGCCCATGGGGCTGACTTGGAAACAGTGAAGGGCTGGCCTGCAGTGCTTATGCCAGCAAAAATGGAACTTGGGGGGGCTGCACGTGGCCCCCCTGAGCTCTGTTTTTGCTGGCAGAGGGTTGCAGGAGGCTGTCGCAGGCGAAAATGAAGCTCGGGAGCCGGTTTTCACTGGCAGAGTGCTCGGGCCACCAAAGGCACCCCTGACACAAGTGAAGTTGAGCTGGCCACACCCACCCCGACCCCTCGAGGTCAAACACAACCCTGATGCGGCCCTCAATGAAATCGAGTTTGACACCCCTGATCTAAAGGATTAGCACACCTTAATTTCTTACAAGTAAATTGCACTACCAATTGTAAGTAATTGAATTTCTCTTAATCTCTGAATTTCTGCTGTGCAAATAAACCCTTTCTGTATTGTTCTTTAATGTATTAAAATATACTAAAATGTTTAATTTATTCCTGTTACGGCCAACCGGTGGCCATGTGACAAGGATGCGCAGCTGATTGGTCTGCAGGCATGGCAACTAACTGGCGGGATATCGGAACATGACTATTGGCCAAGACGCTGACAGCTCCACTATAAAAGAGCTGTCAGCGCTGAGGAAATTGCTCACACTCCAGTGTTAGTAATACTGAGTGAGTCATGGTTAGATGTTACTGTTAGCCAATAAAAGAGCTGTTAATTGTTAACCTGCCTCGCCTCCGTCATTGTTGTTCTAAGTATACAATAATCCCTATGTTAAATGACCCTTCCTAATGATACTGTAGTGCTAGTCTGAAATTTCCAACCAGAGCAATAGTGAGATAAACATATTGGAATGGCCACATGAACTATCACTTTTCTTTCCTTTTCAGTTTTGCTCCACTGATGTCACAGAGAAACATAACCAGTGGTGCTCAACCTGTGCTCTGCAGACCCCTAGGGGGCCAGGATGATCCGCGAAGGCTTGAAGAAATGTTTATGATTCAAATCTTGAGTTAAGTCTTGGGGGGTCTTTGGCCACATAAGGTATTTAAAGGGGGTCCATGGTGAAAAAAAGGTTGAGAACCACTGTTATAGAGAAACCATTATGTCAGAATCTGCATAAAATTAAAACTAAAGAACAACATTGAGCCTTCATTATGTGCTACAGTTACTTTTTGCCTTAAGAGCTTGGAGGGCGAATGTATATGTGTACATTACACATATATACACACATACGCATATCAACATCTATATCATCTATATTTACATCTACATCTATAACCCTGCTGACACATTAAGATAATCATCCTATCCGTTGTTATACTTTAACTAACATTATAGGGATAGGTGAACTCCTGTTAAATTTCATTTATACCTAGTTCTTCTGTGAGAGACATGTATGGTAAATATTTGGGACACCCACACTGTCAATTAACACTGTAGCTTGGTGCAAGTAAAATGAGCTTCCTACTCAGTCAAGATTCACTATATTTAGCTCTGTGCTGAGACAATTTGAATAATTAGTTTCTTAAGAGCATCTCCATGTTGGAATGGTTTCCTGGGTTGGATGTGGATTTCTGTGCAGAATTTATCAAAACAGAATCTGTTGAGACACAAAATTGTAGCGTTTTGCTGAACTAGCATCTATATTTCTCTGGTCAAAATCCTTTGCTTGTAAGACATTTTTAAAAAAACAAAAACAAAATCAATTTCTTTTTAAAGTTGTCTATATACCATTGCAGCAATGATATTTGTGTCTTTGGTGCTTTGCAATAACAATTCTGGTTGCTAATCCTCATGTTTTTATGCTAACTTTTCATCCATTTAGGAAATACAGGGAGTAAATCCACTTGGGTTCCCTTTAAAAAAGGCTGTTGTATAATTTTCTGTTTCAATCAAAACTTTTTACTAAAATATATGGCTAATTGGACATCACCACCAAAAAATGAAAACATGTGCCAAATTGTTTACATTCTGACCAGAACAATGTAGAAAGATTAAAATTAAATGGAATTTAATACTACTGATAAGATAATCTTTGTCATGACTTGATAATTTGCTAAAATGGAGATCATAGAACATTTGAAAAAAGATTTAACAAGTTCTACGTCTATATCTGGTTTCCAATGTTTTTGAAGACTTTCAAAGAAACTTTAGTTGATTTTAAAATATTATACAAAACAATGGTATGATTTGTAAAAAAAAAAAAAGTGATTTGCTTTGTCTGAAAATAGTTTGGAGCTTGTTTTCATTCCACCTGCAAAAGAAATTCAGGTTTATTCTCTATAATTAGGTCACTGGCTCCATTCCCCCAGTTGTATTGTTCTAATTGTTCACTGGCTTTTATTGTTGTTGTGAGATGCCTAGAGTTGTGCTCTTAAGATGGAGAGGCATAACAATATTTTAAATAAATTTCTTGAATTGATCAAATTTATTCTCATACTTGTAGAGTGAAGGATCAAAAAAATAACATAAGAGAAACCCAAGAGTTTAGAAACCCAAATATATTTTCGTTTTAACCAATTTTTTAATGAATAGTTTTAAACAGAGTTTTATAAAGCTTTAATTAGCTGCTTAGCATCCAGATAAAATAGCTTAACTCTAACTAATGAAAAGACAAATGCCATTTCTGTTTATATCCATGGTAATCAAATCATTCTAATAATACAAAATGCTTAAATTCACTTTAATATTTCAGATTAATACTTATTACTGAATGTACTAGATAATTGCTTGTAGAATAAATTTGTAACAAAATTCCATTTCTAATAACTAGCAACTCAAAAAAACATTTTCAATCATATAAAATGTTTCAAAAACATATGTAAAAAGCAGAGTTGTGGAAATTCAGTATGCTTTGCATAATCAATTTTATGTAACACTGTTCAGAATGAATCATCTATATAGTTCTGTTAGGAACAAACCCTGTTTGAATTGCATTAGTAATTATAGTTAATAAATGTGGTTAACTATTTGGCCATAAGTGCAGTATTTTGTTTTATTGTGATTTAGCAATATATTATAGAAATATATAATACCACTTGTTGGGTGTCCTTATTTAGTTTAGGGATTATTACCAATTAACTTTGCTTCCATGAATTCCTTTAGTATCCTATAAGTATTTAATATGGATTTAACTAACAAGTTATAATGTGCAGAACTAAGCCTTAGAGATTTTTTCAGTTTTTAATTTTGTTCTTACACTGTTTATGGATGGATGAAGGAAAGGATGTAGCAGGACTTGGAGGAAAAAAATATAATTTCTTAAAAACTTTTAAAAATACTTATTTTCAGAGACTGTTCAAATATGCAACCTTTAATTGTTTGAAATCCATTTTTTTAAAAATTCAATTGGATCTCCATTTAATATGGATATATATATATATTTAGGATCCAAATTTACTAAAAAGATGTGATTCAAATTCTGCTCCTTGCAGACTCTTAATGAAACATCAGGAGCCAAGTACAAAACAAATATTTGTCATATTGGGCGCATTTTAGCTTCATCTGCATTTATAGTTGCAATTAGCTTTTGCAAAATGCTTACTCCTAAGCAAACTTAATAAGATCCCCCATTGCTTGGCACAATAGATGATTCACAATATATGGTAGTAGAAAGGCATTTTGCTGAGGATTTTTCTTTTTGACAGGAAGGAGAGGACAAATTAGGGAAAGAAAATCACTGTCCCCAAAGACCTTGTCTTTTAGGTGTCTTTTCTGTTCCCCAAATGATGACAGCGTACAAAGGTTTCCTTCACTGGAAATTAATTAATTTGATTAATTAAAATGGACTAATATTTTAGTCGAAGCTCTTTTGTGTTATCACCACAGAACAGATTCTGAAAGAGGAACTTCCAGTCTTTCTGCAGGTATAAAGGTTTTATCAATAGCCCACTATGACATTAAACAGTGACGGTGACCTACTTAGAAGGCACAAAATGTCTAAGATCGGTACATATATTTCTGGTTCTAAGAAGAGAGCTGAAAGAAAAGGGGCTGCTCTCTGCTTGCTACAGCAATATAGATTATTTCATTTGGTTATAGAAATGGCTTAGTGAGCTGTCCCTAGATAGGTGCATTTGAATTAAATATGGTAGAATTCTTTTAAGTTTTCTTCCCAAAGCAAATCTTTAGCAGAAAGTTGGAACTGCACAGAATGAATTTGCACTATTTATTTATTTATTTAGTTGTTTGTTTGTTTGTTTGTTTATTTGTCAAGAACGTATTAGGTAATTTATATAATTATAAGTATGAATCGAATACATGAAATAGATACAAGTAGAGGAAACATTAGGACAGGGATGGTAAGGCACACTGGTGGTTTTATGCACGCCCCTTACAGACCTCTTAGGAATGGGGTGAGGTCAACAGTAGTCAGTCTTAGGTTAAAATGTGGGGGTTTTTGAGATGAAACCACAGAGTCAGATAGTGCATTCCAGGCATTGACCACTCTGTTGCTGAAGTCATATTTTCTCCAATCGAGTTTGGAGCGGTTCACTTTAAGTTTGTATCTATTGTGGGCTTCTGCATTGTTGTGGTTGAAGCTGAAGAAGTCATTGACAGGTAGGACATTGTAGCACCTCATTTTATGAGCCACGCTTAAGTCATACTGAAGACGGTATAGTTTTAAGTTTTCTAGGCCCAGAATTTCAAGTCTGGTGGCATAAGGTAGTTTGTTGTTTAGAAGTCACCATTCTAAAGTATAAGCTCAACTTTGCAAGGGCTGGAGAAATGTCCTATTTACATAGGAGGACTTCCCATTTTTAGACCACAGCAATAGCTGTTCCTTTTCACTGAAATCTGTTAATGCTGTCAACCAATCTCTCAACCAATCTACATTACATGACTGTGAAGGATAGGTTAGCACATAGATATTGGCTTTTTGTGTAAAATATTGGTTTGCAGCCATTCAGCTGCAATGTTGAGCCAAACTAAGAGTGTCGACCTTGGACTTGAAAGATCCAGATCCATAGAGATCTATGAATCAGAAAGAAAGCTCTCTTGCAGATTTTAATGGCCAGGCAGGTTCATAATGGAAGATGCAATTAAGGCTTTAGAGATAAGTGCAGACCTGCAAAACAACTGACAAGCAAAGCAATTCTTTTTACTCTGGCATCATATGATTCTGCTATTGTGAACATATTAATTGCTGCATATTGTACCCCTTAAAACTTCCAAACACTATCCCAGTCATTGTAAAATGGCTTATTGGGCAGGTAGGAAGGTGCTTGGAAACCAAAATCTGATCAGAAATATTCAGAAATAGCAATAGCACTTAGGCTAATATACCGCTTCACAGTGCTTTACAGCCCTCTCTAAGCAGTTTACAGAGTCAGCCTATTGCCCCCAACAATCTGGGTCCTTGTATAAGAAGCAAATAATCTTTGCTTTTCAGATAGCTGCCATCTAGGATTCTAATAACCATGAAGCCTAGTTTTGGAAACATGAACCCTAATCCTCAGATTGAGATTTTGAGTGCCCAGCAGTAACTTTCTCTTATGTGATTTTTTTTTTTAAGGGATTGGACAGGTGATCTTCCTGATTTGGAGATTTCCATGGGAGACTTATTAGAGTAATTTTACAGAATTCTTAATCTGGGGTCATTAAAAGAAAATCTTCCCACTGTCCCCATATTGCCTTCTTAATTGTAAGAACTTTACAATATAATATAGTGAATTTAAAATAAAATACCGCTTCCGTCCCTAAAATTGGACACTCAGTACAAACCTTTTTCAGGATTTGCACACATAGCTCAGGCAGCTTCTATCTGCCCTATATATTTTTTTTGTTCCATTCTGTATTCATAAGAGCTATTTTTTTTCCGAAGGATACGTATGTATAAGATTGCTGGACGATAGCACATTATGGCTGTTTATTGTTTTGCTTTGGAAAACTTGCCATTCCAAATCAACGCCATTTTTTTTTTCACTCAGGTTCATCCATTCTCCCTAATTGCCTCCAATTTTTTCTTTTCCTTGTTTTTTTTTAAAAAAACAACTAAAGGTCACAGCAGTTAAATGACCTTACTCAAACACGAAGACTGACACTTCTAAACACAGGGTAACAAATGCTCCCTATTGTTTCTTACAACCCACCTCGCTCAGTGAGTCAAAAAAAGTATTTTGGAAACTGCTGAAAAGTAGAAAGAGTAATTTAGAACACATTTTTCCTGCAACGTTCTTCTTTCTTGACTTCTTTTGTTCCCAGTTTTTTTTTCCCCCCAGTTTGGGAATAAAACTTGTTTATTAATTGATTTGCCTAATGACTACCCTCCTTTACGTTTTTGCTGGGGCTACTCAAAGATGGCAGCAGAACTGACCTACAAAGCAAATGGGCCAAAATGACAGGTATAGTTATGGATTGAAACTGTTCCCCTGTCTACACACCATTAGGTTTGTTACACATATTCAAAGAAATGTGGATTCAATCACACTTATAGATGTGCCTGACTAGAAAAAGTGTTGAATGGAAGGTTGTAAAAATGTAAAGATAAGATAGGATAGAGGTATGAAATCCTGCTTTGTGGCACAAATGTTATGCTATTTTTTTTTAGATTTAAATGCAAAATTGCTGTGAGTAGAGGAGGTAATGAGCAACAAATTATCTCTGAGCAATGGGTTTAAAACTAGATCTCTAATGCCTTCATTATTTACTTCAAGGTAGCAGAACATCAGGAGACATTGAAAAACCAAAGTATTTAAAGAAATGTGAAGTCCACTGAACAAAAAGTGTTTCTGCAGATTACACAAGTAAAACACAAAAATCATAGCCTTTGAAGCCAATAATTAGAAAAGGAAGATCTGAGAAGCAATCAAAATATAAATAGTTGGCCGAAAAACTTTGGAGAGAGGAACACTGTGCTTGAAAAGACCTGGAATGAAAAATTCCTTAGACAATTAAAAAAAAACCCACCTCTACAAAGCACCTATCAGATGATTCACCTACAGTTAACTAACCACTGTTTGTACTTGAATGCTGATGGCAATTATTTTTTGGTAGAAATATAGCATTCCTGTATATTATTTACAATTATACATGAAAAAAACAAACAAACCCTGACTTGAAATAGCCAATGTAACAGATTCAGATAGTTAAACCACTGGTCACAGACAGTCCATTATTATTATGTAATTTTTCCTGATATCCAAGCAAAATTTGTCTCATGGTTATTCAAGCCAATTGGTCTTGTCTTCAGGAAGAGCTTCAAACAACTATGCCCTATCTTCTATATCAGTGATGGCTAACCTTTTCATAGCTGTGTGCCGACAGCGCACGCATGTGCACCCATAATGCAATGCACGCGTGACCCGCCATGCATGCCCCATCCCCGTGCATGCGTGCGTGACCCCCGTGCTCCTTCCACCCCCGTGCATGCACACACAACCACCACATACGCTCCGCGACCCCCCATGCATGAATGCGGGGTCCCCCCATGCATGCATGCACATCTCCCACATGTGCCCGCCCACTGCGCATGCATGGCAGAGACCCAAAAACCAGCTGGCTGGCGGGAGGCACACGTGCATGTGTAGTGGAGCTGAGTTGGGGCGATGGCTCGCGTGCCCGCAGAGAGGGCTCTGCATGCCACCTGTGGCACGTGTGCCATAGGTTCGCCATCACTGTTCTATATGATATATTCCAGATATTTGAAGACTATCAAAACTATCAGAAGAGCTATCATGTCTTGTCTGTCACAGGCTAAATATCCTCAGTGTCTTTAACCTTCCCATGTAGGTTTTTCATTCAGGTCCTTTACTGTCTTCTGGACATGCTCTAATTTGTCAGTCTCTTTTGTAAAATACAGCGCCTAAGACTGGGTTCACCATTCTAGCTGTGGTGAAAGCAATTCAGAATGGCCACCATGGGGAGAGTGTGAGTGAAATCAAGAATTCCCCTCTGGATCAAGTTTTAATCAAAGCCAGAGAAAAATCTCGGACATCATAAACTTCATATAATTTCTTATACTTTATGAGTTTCCCCGAGCTCACACCATGCTTATATTGGAATCTGAACTTAATGTATTTGACAGACTCCCAATTGATTAGAATTTTCATTTCACTTGCTTCTCTGAAGGAATGCAGACCATGCCCAAGGCTGAATACAGTTCAAAGTCATAAGAAGCACATAATAGACTGTAAACACATTTCAAAACTCATGTGCTCACATGAAGAGAACAAAAGAAAAACATAGGCCAAAATGTATGACATAAAACAGAATTGAAGCCATGAATGAAATTTTAAGTTTGAAGGCAACAGGGATAACCAGGAACAAAACATTGCAGGCACAGAATTCCGAATTTTATAACACTTCCTTTGACAGGAATAAAAGCTTTCAACTGTTTTCTGTACTCAGCTAGGAGCCTTTATATTTGGTTTTTGGAAATTTTCCAGTTCTTCCTTACAGAACTCCTCTAGCTCAGAAACATATCATGAGTCTTTATATAAACTGTAGGTTGGAGATTTCCTTACATATTTCCAATAATATTCAAGTCTAGGGACTTTAAATGCCATTCCATAAATTTGTTCTATCTTTCTTCTTAAGTATTTCATGGTTGATTTGGGGGTATATTTTGAATTGTTCTCTTGCTAAACCATCCAATCTTGTTTCAGCTTCTGCTTTTGTGTGGTCTGGGAAATATTAGAATTTCAACAGCTTCATATAGTTGAATCCTTCCTTCCTCCCTCCCTCCCTCCCTTCCTTCCTTCCTTCCTTCCTTCCTTCCTTCCTTCCTTCCTTCCTTCCACATATACAATTTTTCCTGTGTCCCACATATACAATTTTTCCTGTGTCCTTGGTTCCTATACAACTGTTTAATGGTCAGCAAGGTTTTCTTGTTCTTGAAATGTGTTGCCCCTTTTTTCTCCAAGTGTGTCTTCTTGTGCTTATAATCTCAGTTGAATGCTGATGGCTGCCAGAAATTCAAGACTGACCAGACTAGAAAACTCATGTCATGTAGATTGGTCAAGTCTAAATGCACTTCCCCCCATCTCCCTTTATCTTCATGTGAACTAAGAAGAGGCTGCTCTTACTCACATTAATTTCTTGTCCTGGACTCCAGCAGCTTTTATCTGCCTGTTGTGGTCATAGCAGCAATTCCTCCTGCCCTTCCAGGTCATTCTATCCATTACATTTTCTTCCAAAATATTTCAGGCTTATCAAGGTTTTCTTTTGCATATCTTAAACAATATAAAAGATAAAAAGTTTGCTTCTTTCTGATAAATTCTCCCATGCAGGTCAGTGTTAGATGAGCAATGCTGTATTAAGGACCCATGGACAATTACTCTTGTACCAGCTAATTTTTCAAGCAGATCATTTTTCATAATCCTTGGTTCTGTTTTGCAAATCTGACTAATTTTCAGACTTTTCCAGCATAGGTTTTCTCCCAAATCTTGCCTTAACTTCAACCTTTACATGTAGCTTCAATTCTTAAAAAAACGTTTCTTATTGCTGAACTTGCCATATGAAAGCATTCGGAAATTTTTAAATAATCTTTGCCTGCTTTTAAAGAATGAATTATCTTGACTTTCAAATCCTTAGATGCCTGCTTACAGGAACCCATGACACTTCAAAGTAGATAAAACAACCATCACAACCTGAGAGGTTAAAAGTGTCAGAGTATTTGTTCATACTGTGTTGTGGCTCGTCAGCGGCCTGTGCAGCTAGTAGCTGATTCCGACAGCGAGGAGGCTGGTGTGGTGCTGCGCCAGCAGTCTGTGCAGCTGGCATTTGAGTCAGACAATAAGGAGGCTGGAGAAGATGTGGTGCCAGAGGCGGGGATTCAGCCAGGGCCTTCAGAACCTCCAGAAGCTCCCATAAGTGAAGAGGAAGAAGAGGAGGAGCCTCTTCTCGATGCACGGGTGTGCAGAGCTGCCAATGGCAGGAGTGGTTCCTCAGGAGGAGATCTCCTCAAAAGTAAGGCTTGGGGCTAATTGGCCACTCTCCTAGCCTATTTAAGGAAGGACGACAACTGAGGCAATTTGCAGGGAACAACTTCGTTCACTCTCCTTCGCCTCTTGATCTTAGTTCTCTTATCAGTTTCCTGCAAATTGCTTCTGGGCATTCTGCCAATCATAGTAAGATTACGATTATTTATTCTTTGGATTCTTGTAGCTGTTAATAAATGTTAATTAACAGCTTTTGTTTGAAAAAGACTGATTTAATTTAGTAAACTAAGGTTTGTACAAACTTTGTGTGTGCTGCGTTCTTTGGGGTCCATAGCTGGGGCAGAACATACTGTGGAATTGTATTGTACTGTGGAATTGTATTCACCTGGCTAATTATAAGTCTAGTTAGTGAATCGTTAACAAATTAAAAGAACAACAACCACCCTCAGTCAACTGGAAGGGTGATCCTGAGTTACAGACATATCATAATCACTATTTTCTTATTTTGAATCTGTACACAACTGCACATAAATAGTAAATACATATTTAGATTTGCAGAAAGATGGATTGGCACCAGGCTGAGGTATGTCAACTTCTGATCACTGAGAAAATAGCTAAAATGTACACTTTGACCATAGATGCCTAAACATTTTCATGCAACTGTAGATGAGATAATGGATACCTCCCAAGTTACCTCTTCCCAGTTAGGATTCAGCCACATTCTGGCCAGAGATGAATTCTAAATCTGATTCATTTAAATCAGATTCATGGCAATGTATCACACAGTCTCCCTCTCCGAGTTCAGGAATGGCTACAGTACTATCCTCCATCAAACTGTGTTTGCTGCACCAGGGTATGTGCATCGGAGAATGCTGGCAATGCTTTTTGGTTTTTTGCAGTGCCAATACACAGGAGAAGGAGATGAAATTAACAGAGTAAGTTCTTTATTCTTACTTAGTTAGTCTTTTGGAGTATCATATTCTATGTTAATACATTAATACCTTTAGCACGGCTTGTTATGAAATAGATGTCACCAAAAGTAAGAGAGAATAAAGCAGTACTTCCCTTCAAGCTGTGAGAAATTTTATATCCTAATATATTTTATTCTTTATACTGTTTCCATCTTCTCTTAAAATGTTAACAGAATCCAAAATGGTCGAAAAATCCGTGTCTCCACTAGATAATGAACAGCCAAGCTATAATTAAGTTTGTTGCAATATTTTCAGGATCAGACTCAATAATAATAGTAGGAATTAAAGGTTTAAATATACTTCCTTTTATTTACAATAGGCATTCTATATTCACTGAATATTCACAGATAGAAGCAAGGAAAAGGGTGAAGGTGGCTCCTTATATATACAATGGGTGGAGCTATAAGTGGGAGTGGTGAATCATGAATACATTAGGAATTGAAGAATAAGTTAACCCCTGATATCCCATTCATATACTATTTACACATTAGAGAATAAGGCATTTACATCTGACAAATCCCCCTCTAAATGCCGATTCGTTATACAACACCAATTACATTCAGATTCGGGACAATACAAGATATGCAGTTTAGAAGTTAGATATTTGTGCTGTTTAGAAGGTAAAGGCTTTGTCAATATGTCAGCTAATTGTTCTGAAGTATCACAGTGCACTGCTTTAATAAATCCATCCTGAGACAATTGTCTCACATGTTTAAATTTTATGTCTATATGCCTGGACCTTTGTCCAATGGCATCGGATCTAGATATTTCAATGGCTGCTTTATTGTCTTCATGCATAACAAAAGGCAAAGCAGGTTTTTTCCAAACATCTGAAATTAAATCGTTAAACCATACAAGGTTATTTGCAGCTTTGGATAAACAAACATATTCCGCTTCTGTCGTTGAAGTGGCTACTAGTTCTTGTTTACCAGTGTACCAGTAAACTGGACAGTCATTTAAGAGAAAAATATAACCAGATGTACTTTTTCTGCATGACATGTCTCCAGCCCAATCCGCATCTGCGTAACATACAAGCTTTGGTTCTTTGTTATCACTAGGTTCTAATACTAAGCAAAAATCTAGTGTACTTTTCAGATATCTTAAAATTCTTTTAACAGCTTCCCAATGGTACATTGTGGGTTTGCTGACGTGTCTGGATAGTAAATTGAGTGGTAAGGCGATATCTGGCCTAGTCCAATTAGATATATAAAGAAGTGAACCTATGATTGATCTATAAAATGTGTTATCCTTGAATTCAGGAGAAGATTCATCAGTATTTCTAAGAAAATCAGTTTGCATAGGGGTATCACAGGGTTTGGCATTGATTAAATTGCATTTATTTAAAAGTTCTATAATCTTATCTCTCTGAGTAAGTTTGAATCCCCTTCTGGTCTTATTAATTTGGACACCAAGATATTTGTTCACTTTACCTAGGGATTTCAACGAGAAATGTTCATTTAACTTATTTACAAAAGTTTCTCTTCTCTCTTTGTGTTTTCCTATATATAAAATGTCATCTACATAAATCAATACAAATTCAATGTAATCATCACCCTTTTTGACAAAGAAACAGTTATCAGCAGTGGTAGCATTGAAATCCATGGTCTTAAGTACTTTTACTAAACAATCATACCATCTTTTACCAGATTGTTTTAATCCATATAAACTCTTATTCAACAACCAAATTTCATTTTTGTTGGTGTATTGACTGTGAGGTGCTCTTACATATATTTCCTTATCTAGTTTCGCGTGTAGATACGCAGTCTGTATGTCATATTGAAATACATCAAGGTTGAGTGCTGATGCTACCACTAGAGCTGTTTTGACACTCTCTGTTCTTACTGTGGGGGAATACGTGTCAGTATAGTCCTCCGGATATTTCTGTGCATAACCTTGTGCAACTAATCTAGCTTTGTATAGAGTATTGCCTCCTTCTAAATTCTTAATTTTATATATCCACCTGGTACCAATAATTGTTTTATCTTTAGGTGCTATTGCAGGTGTAAATACATTTAATCCTTGTAAACTTTCCATCTCTTTCTTCATAGCTAGTTCCCATTTTTCTTTTTCTTCATGAGGAAGTTTTAACACTTCTTCATATGTATTAGGTGTTATTGGTTCACCATCCATATGCATTATGTAATCTCTGTATTTATTTGGCATTTGATTCCTGTTGTTCCTAATGGCTCTTTCAGGTTTGCTATTGTTATCATGCAAATATCTTGCTTCCTTTTTTGTTAGTGTGTCTGTCTTTATTTTGTGTTGGCTATTTGTCCAAGTTTTGGTTTTGCTTTTATGTTTGTTGATATTTTGTTTTTCTATGGTCCCTTCCTCATGAGATTTTGTTTCTTTGCATTTATTTGGAAATATTTCATTAAGATGTAATTTAGACCAGTTGGCCTGTTCATGGAACACAGCTGTTCTGGAAACTATAAATTTATTATTATTATCAATGAATCTGTATCCTTTGGTACCAGTTTCGTATCCCATGAATCTGAGTCTTCTGGATACGTTTTCTCCCTTTCTTCTCAACTGTTTAGGTATGTGTACGTCTGCAGTGACTCCAAAAATGTGCATGTGTGCTAATTTTGGTTTCCTATTATACATTACTTCATATGGTGTCTTATTTATAATACTGGACCAGGTTCTATTTTGTGTGTAATTTGAATAATGTAAGGCTTCTGACCAAAATTGTTTGCTTAAGCCAGCATCCTCCAATGTGCACCTAATCATTGTTTGTAATGTGGAATTCTTTCTCTCCGCAATCCCGTTCTGAAACGCAGAAAATGGACTAGACGTGTAATGTAGCATTCCTCTATCTTTTAACCATTGGGAGAATTCTTTAGACATGAATTCACATCCCCTATCTGTCATAATTTGTTTTATTCTGATATTGTGTTGTGTTTCTATGCGTTTGTAAAATTCCTTAAATTTTTGAAAGGTTTCATCTTTATGTTTTAATGTGTAAACAAACCCATAACGACTATAATCGTCTACTATTGTCAGGAAGTAACGTTTTCTATAAGTGATTGATGGGGTTAATGGACCTACTAGGTCCATGTGTACTAAGTCAAAAATTTTGTTAGTTGATCTAGTAGATTTTCTTGGCCTGGGACTAGTTTTTAGTTTTGTAGATTTACATACTGAGCATTCCAAATAGTTCTCACAATTTTTTATTTTGACACCTTCTGCGTGTTCAGTCATTCTTTGTACTACAGGAAAACTGGCATGTCCTAACTTCCTATGTAAGATGTGAGCACACTCATCATGAATTGGCTTACCTATTTTTGGTTTTTTTTTATCGTGTGCATCTGTATGATCATGAGATATTTTACATTCATCATTGTCACTGTTGCTAATGTTTTCATCATCTGCCTCAATACAATCTTCTATATTTGAATCAATGTTATGCAACCATTCTTCCTTTATTATCAGATAAGGTAGGCCTCCTTTAATCATTACAGTGCCTACATTTGTTTTATTCTTCTCCAAAGTCGCTTTTCCCTTTGAGAAAACTATATTAATGTCAGAATCTCTACTTAGTTTTATGGCACTTAGTATGTTATGAGGTATTTCAGGTATTAACAATACCCCCTCTATTTTTCCTAGACCAGGCAAAGTTACATTCCCTCTGCCTAATACTTGAACCTTCTCTTGGTTAGCTACCTTTATTATAAATTTATCTTCTGTAAATGAAGACAATATATTTTTGTTATTAGTGGTGTGATTAGTTGCTCCAGAATCAATAAGCCAATTATTGTTCTCATTTTGCTGTATTTTAGTGTTGTCTTGTTTATTTAGTCCGTTCAGTGAACCAGATTTTCTATCCTTTGAATTTTCTCTGCCCCCTCTATTTTCTCTGTAATTTGGTGGGCTTCTATATCTATGTCTATCTATGGAGGACTGTCTATAATTGTATTTGTTCCTATATTCTGACCTATGTCTTTCCTTTGAAATTTTGGGGCAATCTCTTCTATTGTGTTTCCTGGATCCACAATTGTGATATTTGTATGTTTCATTATATTTTTCTTGGAAAGCTACTTTCCTAAAAGGTTTGTGTTCTGTGTGATTGCTAGAACGATTTTTTCTCGAATTGTCTTCTGCTATCAATTTGTTGGATAGACTTTCTATGGATAAATATCCTAGATTGATAGTGTCTAAATGTGACATAAAACTATCCCATGATGAATCAAGTGAGTTGATAATAACACTTTTCATTGTTTGGTCTGAAATCACTTCCCCCCTCAAGTGCAGCTCAGCTCTTATTTTGTTTAAAGATATTAAATGCTCACTTATGGAAACCCCTGGTTTTACCCTAGATGAAAAGAAATCCTTAGATATTCTTGTGGTGGTAGCTACACTGTCGCTGTGAAACAAATTAAACATGCATTGAATAATTTCTGAAACAGTCAGATTTGGTTTGATGCTATGATACATTGCAGGAGACACACTAGATATTATTAAGAAAAAAGCTCTATGGTGTAGACAATCTATTTTTAAAGTCCAAGGTCTTTTTGGGGGACTAGTGATAAAGAATAGTAAGTTTTCCTTCATAAAGACAACCTGGAGCTGTTGATACCATTCTTGCAAATTAACGCCATCAACCCTTAGTTTTGGGAAGTCACTGGGTAAGTTTCCCACATTATTTTGTCCATTACTTACAACCTGAGGTAGTCCGTGGTCTCGCAAGTGTAGAAAATTGCAAAACGGCATGGGGATGCTCGCAACGAGTCTGCGTGGTTCTCTCACCAGTTCATGTCTTCCCGGACCGTCTGTGTAGTTTCGCGCATGCGCGTTGTCCATTTCTTCTTTGACGTTGTCGTGGAAGGTTCTCTCCATCGCGGCTCGCTCGCTCTGCTCCTCTTCAGACGAGTCGGTCTCTGGTTCGGCCTTGGGAGTTCTGGCGACGGCGGCTGCTCTTCTTTTTCTTTTCTGAGCGTTGTCACTTGCTTCGGTCTGTGGTGTAGGGCGGAATCGACAAGGCTCTCTAGGTTCGGGTGTCGTCGCTCTCGAAGTCAGGATGGGAGCGGGCAGGTCTTGAGGTATCGGCTTGCTCGCTCTCTTCTTCGGCGGCTTTTTGGTAATTTTTAGTTTTGGCCCAAATGCAGCAAGAAGCGTTTTCATCGCTGACTTTACTTGGGATTTCGTTGAGTCATCTTCACTTTCTGATTCTGACTCTTCCGAGGAGTTTGAATCCTCTTTTTCATTTTCGTTATCTGATAACGTTTTTCGCGCCAGAAATTTTGAACTGAGCATTTTGATTGGCTCTGCTTCGCTCACCTTGGAGGTCTGTTGAAACCAAGATGGTTGCCATTCAAAATTTCGCGCGGGATCACATTTTTTCTTCTTCTTAATGACTTTCTCTGTAGTCATATCACTTACTATTTTTGATTCTTTAGACTTCTCATTAGTGATGTTTTTCTCTCTTGCTGCTCCGCTGTTCTTCAGCATTTCTTGGAGGTTTGCGATGAGGCTTTCATCATTCTTCTGGCTTTTTAATAGTTTTAATATCTCTGACCTGAGTTCGTTATTCTTTATTTCGATTTCCTCCTGGTCATCATTTTCATCTATTATTTCTTCGTCTTCAGTGATGTATTCTTCGGATTCTCTTGAAATTGCGTTTGTGGATTCGTTGATTATTTCTTGTTCTGTTTCCATTTCTTTGCTGTAGGCCCTGGTGTTGGGCCTATCCTTCTTAGACATTTTTAAGTTTTTTATTGAGTCAATTAACCATCCTCTGCTACCAGCTTGTTGCAATATTTTCAGGATCAGACTCAATAATAGTAGTAAGAATTAAAGGTTTAAATATACTTCCTTTTATTTACAATAGGCATTCTATATTCACTGAATATTCACAGATAGAAGCAAGGAAAAGGGTGAAGGTGGCTCCTTATATATACAATGGGTGGAGCTATAAGTGGGAGTGGTGAATCATGAATACATTAGGAATTGAAGAATAAGTTAACTCCTGATATCCCATTCATATACTATTTACACATTAGAGAATAAGGCATTTACATCTGACAAAGTTAATCAATTAAAATTAACAAACTTCCTCAAACCCCCAAATAGGTTACTCAGACCTAATCTAAATATCAAAGGATAAAGTCTGCAAACACAGAGTTAATTGAATTAGGTCTCCCAGAGGAACTGCATGTTCACAAGAATAAACATACCTCCACACAGACACACATCCTCCTCAAGTGTCACCCTCGAATCAGCATGAACAAGCACCCCCTATAAAGGTCTGCCACTGTACCCCACTTTTCTACAGCTGCCCCTAAAAATAAACTGTTTGCTTTTAGGAAGAAACAGGGGTGAAATACAGCAGGTTCTGACAGGTTCTGGAGAACTGGTAGCGGAAATTTTGCGTAGTTTGGAGAACCAGCAAATACTAACTCTGGCTGGCCCCCGAGTGGGGTGGGAATGGAGATTTTGCAGTATCCTTCCCCTGCCACCCCCACCAAGCCACCCCCACCAAGCCACACCACGCCCACCAAGCCACACCCACAGAACCGGTAGTAAAAAATTTGAATTTCACCACTGGGAAGAAATATTTCTTCTTTCCTCACAGCTGTCTTGATCTCATTTTTATTTATTCTTTCACAACCATGGCTCCAGTTGGAACCCCAAATTATTCTTCTGACACAGCTATACAATATTTAACTACAGTAAAGCAAGCACAGGATTTGTTAAAGTCATTGGTGTTAGAAGTCCAGTACTTCTCCCTTTCTTCTAGCAAATCCACCTGATCTTTGGGCCCATCTCTCTGGCTCTTTGACTCAACAGAAGGGCCTGAGGTTTGCAGTACTATAGTTAAAATAAAAATAAAGTTAGTCTGTCTGTTGATAGTGAATTTAAACTGTTTCCTAATCTTGTTATGCTTTTCTCACATTTGTCTTGCAGTATGTTTCTTCTCCAAAAGTATTTAAGAGAAAACTCAGTCAAACAATTTGGTACAATTATGATGATGATGATGGAATATTCTGGCCAGATTTTAGACTTTGATTCTCAAATTTGAGTTATATCTTCAGTGACCATACATCCCAAAATAAGTAAATCTAAAGGATGGCTTTTTAAAATAAAAGTCCTTTATTTCAGAAAGGACTTTTCTTTAGATTTATTTATTTGTTTTTAAAAAAATCACTTTTGTCCTTTATTTTGGTCCTCTGACTTTTAACTTTTTTCTGTAGAAAAGCTACCACTTAAAACACCAACATTTATGTGAAAAGTATGGAAATTGAATTGTCTTTTTTAAACATAGATTTACGCGTACTGTTTGATTTCAAATATTTTTATTAGAATATGCATTTTTTTGGTAAAGTTTTTCTTGGGTTTCCTCTTCAAACATAAACTTAAAATTAAAGATTTTTGTTTCATTTTTTGCTTCTTTTTCAGCTTTGTCTTTATTTTTTGCATGAAAATATGGTCACCGTTGTTATACTTTATTCTAACTTAGTTTTTTTTCCCTTAAGGCAAAGACAAAAATGAGATAAAAATTGTATATGCAAACGCAACTACAAATACTGATAGGGCCTGTGTGGCACTTCGTCCTGTTGAAAGATGAAATGTGACAGAATAAGCAGCATATTGGATGTTTTTTTGTTCCAGAGTGAAGTCCATTCAGAGTCCTTTATGAATTTCTGTTTGATGACTGCTGAAAAGGAAATATGTGTACCTCGCAGTTGTGCTTATGGCTCAAAGCAGTATCCTATTTTAAGCCCGCAGATTGTCCAGTCGTGGTGATTGGCTTTCACAATTGGTTTTCACATTTGCCTCTCTGCATCTGGCTGGAATAAAAGATATCTCACATTACAAAGCACACAGCTCAATAGACACCACCAATATGAACTTGCTTGCCTAAAACGGAAATGTGAGAAGCTGTTTCAAATCCCCAATTCACCACCTCTACTGGAAGAAGACTAGTAAGCTGATCTGCTGTTTGGAAGTGCTTGCTAGCATACTTAGCTTTCTTATTTAGCAGCTGTTCCCCACAGATAATATTTCCTGAGGCTTAAGAGCCCTGATGATGTTCCAAAAGCCAACACTGGGAGAAATGAAGTCCCTTCTGTTGATGGGTGTGGAAGGACACTTGACCAGGTGTCTGAGGCAGCCAGAAGTGAGGTGGGGAAACTTCCTGTGGTAAGTTTCACATTGTTGACTTCAGGATACTGAGTTTCTGAATCAATTCCTAAGGCTGTATACACCACCGAACTTATTTTGGTGAGGGCTCCCTCTGATCGCAGTTGATCACAGCTGACTGGTGGCATAGTTTCCTGTTTTCTAAAGTGGGTTAAAAAGAAAACTGTAATGGGAGCTCTAAAATAAGTTAGGCATTGTTTTTAAAAGCATCCCCTCCCCCCGAACATGCAGGAGTAAGACAATTTTGCCCCACTTTCATCTATGACATAGCCAACCCCTGGACATCATTGCCTCCCCACTACAAATTTTTGTACCTAGCCTCCGTCCAGACAACCCTAAATTTGAAGTGAAATGTTTGACCTCTGAGAAAAGCAGTCTCATCTCCAGCCACATCTGATGCTCCTACTGTCAGCTAGGACATTATATGGTTCTAGTGAATCTGAGATACTTTGAGGATGTCTTCAGAGTTGGCCGATTGCATTACATGGGCACTTTGCAGAGCTAAATTGCTTTGTTTCTCTTCTCCCATGTCAATTTATTTAAAGAGGTTTGTGTGCACATTAGTGGGAATCATTGACTTCTTCGCCTTCAGCCTCCTGATCTCAAAGAAGTCTTATTTGTCTCATTTCTCTTACTTGGCAAAGGGTGTGTTCCTTTAACCAACGTTACTCACTTTTCTCCCCCATTCCAACACTTGCAATTCTGTGCTGACTTCTATTAACTGCTGTGTTGATCGACAAGCAACCTGAAATTATAAATGGTACATAAAAACACTGTATTAAAAAATTCTTGAAAAATAATAATAACTTTATTGTCATTGTACGTGTATACATCGTATACCCATACAACGAAATTCACTTAACACCCAAAGACCAGATCCAACACACATAACAATCCCCAAACACTCCCCCACCAGTGGTGAAATCCAATTTTTTTTACTACCGGTTCTGTGGGCGTGGCTTGGTGGGCGTGATATGGCTTGGTGGGTGTGGCAGGGGAAGGATACTGCAAAATCTCCATTCCCTCCCCACTCCAGGGGAAGGATACTGCAAAACCCCATTCCCACTCTACTCTGGAGCCAGCCAGAGGTGGTATATGCTGGTTCTCCGAACTACTTAAAATTTCCGCTACCGGTTCTCCAGAACCTGTCAGAACCTGCTGGATTTCACCCCTGACTCCCACACACTACAAATTCCCCACCCCAAACCACCCAAACATCCACACAATAGACCAAGTAATGCTGTCCAACAGCTCACTGATGGTGGCCCTTTAGTTCATTGTTGAGTACAATTATAGCTCTGGGATAAAAACTATTCAGAAAACATGTGGTCCAAGTTTTAATTGTTCTGTGTGTAGCCTAGATGTGTACCCTAGAAAAATGCATACAAAAATGACCAACATTGTTGAATTTTTATATTTTTATTATGCTGAGTTCATAAATTTATATTTAGCAATATGAGAATCTGATGATAATTAAGAGATTCATCTATTAATTGTTTCCTGAGAAATAAATCTTATTTAAAACATGATACTGATATTGATAGATTAACAAATGCATATACCCTTAGACATATTGCTCTAATAGGCAATTATATGAAAATAACACAGCACTCCCCCAAGTCAGATCATTAAGCCAGTATTTTTTCCTTGTTTTCATTCTACTGTAGAGAGATCTAAAGTTTCCTGAAGAATCACAGCAATCTGCTTGAGATGATCTTTCTTTGATAGCACTTACCTGTTGTCTTCCATTGACATCATTCAAGAGTTTCACAATGCAAGTAGAATTCTTTATAAATCCTCAGTAATCATCATAAAATTCCAAGGGAGTTAGGAACACCTTTCAAATATGCAATTTAGCCCGTTAATGAGAACTGAGAACATCTTGGAGATTGCCATAAGTCTTTCTTGCAATAAAGTGTGTTCCAAATTGTTTAAAGATATGCTGACAAACGTACATTTAGGTATTTTTAGACTATGTGGAACTTTAAGCAATTGCTTGATTCTTTTCCTACAAGAACTAGCACCTTTCAGCTCTGCTGCAGTTCAGTTTAAGACTTTCATTGTTCAAAGAATAAATTCCATTGTAATTTCCACATCAATAGAGGTCGGGAATCCACATAAATAGGTCCAGTGTTTCAAAGGTAATTCTAGCAGTTGGATAGATTCTCTTTTGTTTGCCCCAGTCAAATCCACTGTCAAAATTTAGTAACCCGCTACTATCTTTTGGTTATGTTTTTGTATGATCAAAAGCAGAGTGCCATTTTTCTCTATATGATTTATATTTCTGTCAACATATTATTATTTGAATTCTACACCAAGGACACAATCCATATATTTCTTTGAGGGATCATTTAAATGTTTCTGTAGCAACATTAGTGGCTTTCTCCATCCTGCAAGATTTGCACTTAATATGTTTTTCACAAGCCTCCCTTATAAGGATTCTTTCAACAATTGCAGCAGAAGCCGCATGAATCAAATTGCAGGTGATATGTGTATTTACTTGCTTTGTGTAGTCAGTGGTTTCTATGGCTACTGCACATCTGTTAAATGCAATTTGCCATGCATTTTTGGAGGTCTTCTGGCACCTATTTTTGGCACTCATTTAACTGAGCAAACCAGGCAGGCCACCTGAAATGAGAAAACTTGCGTTTTTCCAAGTTGTGGATGCTGGAAATTTAATGCTTAATTCTCCTAAAGTTACTACAAGTAAGCCTCAACTTATGACCACAAAATTTATGTTGCTAAGTGAGACATTTGTAAAGTGAATTTTGCTCCATTTTATAAGCTTTCTTGTCACAGTTGTTACGGTGGGTGGATCATTGCAGTTGTTAAGTTGCTGACATGGCTGTTAAACAAATCTGGCTTCCCCATTGACTTTGCTTGTCAGAAGGTCGTAAAAGGAGATCATGGGACCCCCAGGACATTACAACCGTCATAAATATGAGTCAGCTGCCAAGTGCCTGAATTTTGCTTACATGACCATGGGGATGCTGCAAGTGTGAAAAACAGTCGTATGTGCTGTTTTTATGTTCAATGCTATTGCAACTTTGAATGGTCACTAAATGAACTGTTGTAAATTGAGGACTATCTTTTTGAAAAAAATCCCAGCTTTCAGGGGTGAAATGCTCCCGGTTCAGACCGGCTCGGGCGAGTAGGTAGCGATGGCAGCGGGCAGTTCGGAGAACCGGTAGCAAAAATCCCTGCCCCCGCCCCCCATGCCCAGCTGAGCCGCGCGATCATCAGAGTCTTTTTTTTCTTTTAAATGGCTCTGACCAGCCAAGCTCTTGATGATCCCAGCTCAGTTGCCTGCTAATCAGGCAACTCAGCTTGGATTGCCAGAGCCATGTAAAAGAAAAAAACTTTTTTCCTTTTAAATGGCTCTGCCTGCTAATCGGTAGCAAAAATCCCTTCCCCTCCCCCCCTCAGCTTGCTTACCTTAGCTGCTGGTCGCAATGCCTTGCAATCAAGCAGGCAGGGAGTTGTGGACTTCAATTCCCAGAATTCCTCAGCCAGCAAAGCTAAGCTGGCTGAGGAATTCTGGGAGTTGAAGTCTACAAGTCTTAAAGTTGCCAAGGTTGGAGACCCCTGTTCAATTGGGTAAGTTTTTTTCCCCTTTGGGAGCTTTAAAAAAATAGTTAATTGGGTTTTTTTTTAGTTGTTCTTTTTTTAGACCTAGCCATTTAAAGTTTAGGAAATTTTAAATTTAGCTGCTTTTATATAAAAATAAAAATAAATAAAAATAAAATAATATTTGTGCAGCTTTCTGAGATTTAGTGTGTTTCTGTAGTGTTTCACTCTAACAACACAATCACACAAAATCTCACAAAGCTGTATGTGGAATTTTGTGTGTGTAAAGTGTGAAAGTTGGTTTTTTGGGCTTTTTGTGGCTGTGTGAGGTTTCTGCTTGTTGCAGGGGCCATTTTGGGTCTAGCACAGCTGCTTTTATATTGTGGGTGAGCCAGTTGTGTTGTGTTGTGTGCGTGTAAAGTATGAAAGTTGTTTTTTTGGGGGGGGGGGCTTTTTGTGGCTGTGTGAGGTTCCTGCTTGTTGCAGGGGCCATTTTGGGTCTAGCACAGCTGCTTTTATATTGTGGGTGAGCCAGTTGTGTTGTGTTGTGTTTTGTAAGTTAAAAAAGGGCAAAGAAGTGACACTGACTTGGCCACGCCCACCTGACCAACAAGCCACGCCCTCCCAGTCACCTTACCACCAAGCCACGCCCACTAATTAAGCCACGCCCACAGAACCGGTAGCAAAAAATTTTAGATTTCACCCCTGCCAGCTTTGCTACCTCCATTAAAAGATGATGACCACTCTTGTGCATTTTGTCTTCTGTATTATCAATTTGATGTCGAACTGAAGGCAGGTTCCACTGTTCTGCCCCAGCTATGGACCCCAAAGAACGCAGCACACACAAAGTCTGTACAAACCTTAGTTTACTAAATTAAATCAGTCTTTTTTAAACAAAGGCTGTTAATTAACTTTCTTAATAGCCTACAAGAATCCAAAGAATAAATAATTGTAATCTTACTATGGTTGGCAGAAAGCCCAGAAGCAATTTGCAGAGAACTAAGATCAAGACACAAAGGAGAGTGAACAAAGTTGTTCCCTGCAAATTGCTTCAGTCATTGTCCTTCCTTAAATAGGCTAAGGGAGTGGCCAATTAGCTCCAAACCTTACTCTCTAGGAGACCTCCTCCTGAGGAGCCACTCCTGCCTTTTGTCAGCTCTGCGCGCCAGTGCATCGAGAAGAGGCTCCTCCTCTTCTTTCTCTTCACTTAAGGGAGCTTCTGGAGGTTCTGAAGGCCCTGGCTGAATCCCCGCCTCTGGCACCACATCTTCTCCAGCCTCCTCATTGTCTGACTCGAATGCCAGCTGCACAGGCTGCTGGCGCAGCACCACACCAGCCTCCTCGCTGTCGGAATCAGATACTAGCTGCACAGGCTGCTGATGGGCCACAACATACACAAAGCACTGAATCCTATTCTGCATTTCTTCAACAATCCTAGCGATGCCCGTTTTTAGGGTCAAGACTGACACACAAGCTTTGCCAAAGTGGGTCCCAAAACTGTGAGCTGGGTCTGTGCTTATCCTTCTCACTTAGCACAATGAAGTGCCTGGAGTTCCTGAGTAATCAAATTAAACATTGTTATGACCCAGGGGGTCAAGGCAAGGCAGGCCTCTAGAGAGGTTTTTTATTTCTCTTAACTAATCTTCCAGGCAATGGCCCTCCAATGATCCTGTAGGGCTCTACCACAACACTACCCTGAAGGTAGCCATCTACAGACTCCCCAACACAGCCCTGGTTGTAGGAGCACGCTCACAGGACAAGATCCAGGTTTCCAAGTCCAATCCACAAGGAAGAGTCCAGGCAGAAGAGAAGGGCAATCCTCAGCACAAGAAACAGGTCCCAGCCAAGAAACAGTTCCAAAGGCATATAATGAAGCAAAGGCCAAACGCAAGCCACAAGAGAACGACTATGTCCAAAACAAAAGGCGAAGAGCAATCTTCCAAGCGAGGCAAGGCAAACAGCAACAGGCAGGAGTGAAAGCCAGGGGAGTGTAATCCAAAGCAAACAATTGTTCCTGGCAAAGGCTAACTCCCCATAGCTTCTCCTTCAGTTACTCCCCTGCAGGTGTTCCTTGTGAGGAGGGGTGGGACGATCTCCGCCCAAGTAGCCTCGCAGCCCTTCTCTGGGCTTGCCCTTGGATCGAATGGGGTAGGCAATTGTTCTAATCGTCTGTTTGGAATTATCAGAGAAGATCGGCTGCCTATCAGCACCACTGCCAGTCATCAGCCGATCCTCCCCTGTATCTGTGCACGCTGGCAGCTCTCCGTCTGGTCAACCAGCTCCCCCAGTGCCTGAGGGGCCTGGGGCAGCATCATCCTTAGCTCCTGGCATGCCTTCCCTGTTGGACGATCCCAGTTCCAACTCTTCCTCCTCCTCCTCCTCCTCCTCCTCCTCCTCCTCCTCCTCCTCCTCCTCCTCCTCCTCCTCCTCCTCCTCCGAACTGGGCTCTGATAAGGCCATAACAACCATGTGGATAATTCAACACTTGATGTCTATCACAGAGAACACCTAAATTTTGTTTACTGTTTTCCCTCCATCATCTAAATGAGGTGTATTTTTTCCCCAGCTTGGTTATCATTTGTTTATATTCTGTACTGTTCCTTCTGAGTAGTTTATAAAGTTGTAATGCCCATGGGAATATATCAGCAAGTGACTGAGATATTTCCGTCTTGCGCTTAAGAGCCTGACAGTTGGTAGGATTGACTTCCAAGCCCATGTCATTCAGACGTGTGTAAACATTGGAGTACTATAATAAGAACAGGCCCTTAGGCCGTGGTGCCATGAAGCTTAAGTTAATTCATGGAGATCTTTAAAAAAATCCCTGCCTTCCAAAATATCTCTACATATGTTCACATGTTAGTAAACATGTGTAGGGGTCTTTGCAGAGTTTCCTCTGGAGATGCTTTTCCACATTACCATTTCTACTGGGTTGTCTGATCTGGAAGAAAATATTGGGAAATCAGCATATTCAATGCCACTGAAGTTTGTTAGCCCACCAAGTTCATTGCAGTGTTATCAAGAGCTGTGCCTACCAGTGTAGTCACCATAATAGTTTGCTCAGGGCAGGAGTATCTCAGAAGGCCGATTTCCAAATTTTATCCCTTTAAAAACATGTCCATCAAAATATTGGTGGTATTTATGGAGCTGAATAGCTTTAAAACAACAGATTAGATAGACAAAGCCAACTTCCACATAAAGATTTGCCAGATGGGACCCCAGAACTGTGCATCAAATTACTGTATGGCAGACCAGAGGGGAGATAAGAAGTCCCTCTTATTGCCTTCTCCCAACCAACTAAATTACATCAGTACCAGTTACCTGCTGAGCTTTGTTCTAATGGGAGAGTTGAAATGGTCCCAAACACCTTCCTTCTCCTCCTTGCAAAAACTTATTGTTGTTGCAGAAATGAAAGTATTAATGATGATGAGTATGTGTTTGCTCTTCTATTTGTTGGAGCATCTAAATTAATGGAGCCAGCAAGTCCAGTTCTCAGCCAGAAGCACAGAGATTTAAAAAAAAAAGAAGCAGAAAAATTGATCATGGCAAAATGAGCAGAGAGGCATGACTTCAACTATGTATAACACCCTGAGAGAATATACGATCGATCATTTTCCTTCCTGGTTTTGCTCCGAAGAATACCTCATTTGTCATCTGCAAGCAGCTCAATGGCTCCTTTCCAACAGTTTACAGCCTTAATGCGGCTATAAGTAAGTCACTCTTGGCATCCCAGCAGAAGAGATGCTGTCAAGAACCGCAGAAGAGCCTCAACTCCCAAAGATTGGAAAGGGAGCTTGTCACTGCCTTGGGAAGACACCTGCCTGTCAGGGGTGGGTTCTAAAATATTTTACTACCAGTTCTGTGGGCGTGGCTTATTTTGTGGGCGTGGCTTGATGGTCATGTGACAATTATTTAGGATTTAGCAGAAGTACTGGTTTACCAGGCTTTTAACTGCTTGCAGAACTGTACCAATCTACCCATTTATTTTTGCAGGCACTGATCTACTCATGTATTTTTGCAGGCATTTATCTACTCATGTATTTTTGCAGGCACCGGTCTACTCATTTGTTTTCTTTTAACACTAATCAGCTGTAGGGCGGCCCTTTGAAGCCCCACGGCAAGAGTTTAAACAGTTTTTTCCCCTCTAGCCAGCAGCTGGGACTCAGGAGGCAGCAATAGATTGGGGGGGGGGGCAAATAAAAGGTAAGAATAATGCGGGGGTGGGGGAGCGGTGGGGGCAGAACTGGTTCGGTGATGTCATATCGTCACTGCTATCGGCTCGGCGGAACCGTGCTGAACTGGGAGGAACCCACCACTGCTGCCTGTCCCCTGAGTGGATGTAAAAGGCTTTCTGGATTACAGGAGTGGCCTCACAAGTTCACAAAGGACACAGGATTATTTAACAGCTTTATCAAAAGTTCCTTTTTGGGGAGCAGGGAAGTTAATGTGCCAGCTTGATGGTGCTGCATTTCTCTGGTATTCCTCATATACTTTGAAAGGTGGGTCTCTTAAAGCAAGGATTGTTAGAATGTAAATTAATCCCAGGTAATCCTTGATTTACGACCACAATTGAACCACATAATTTTTGGTCATGTATCATTGCAGTCCTAAATCAAGTCACCCTAAATGTGAGCTGGTTGCCAAGTATCTGAAATGTGATCACATGACCACAGGGATGGTGCGGCAGTTGTAACTGGGTCGTAAGTAACTTTTTTTGAGCCTGACATATCTTTGAACAGTAATCAAGTGACAGGTTGTAAATTGAGGATTACTACACTAGATTATTTGTGGATCATAATCCTAATTATTGTGCCATCTGCTGGTGAAGGAATAATGTAAAGCAAGGGTGTCAAACTGGCGGCCCACGGGCCGGATGCGTCATGTGCAGGCCACGCCCCCCCCAGCTCTGCAAATGGGAAAAAGTCCCGAAACGTCACATGATGACAATGTGACATGGTGAGTTTGACACCTGTGATGTAAAGTGTATGATTATTTCCATTCTTATCAAGTTTGATTGTACTAATATAAGGCAGGTCAACCAAGTAGGGCAAGATAAGCCAGTTGAATTTGGTTCTGCGTGATGCATGTAATAAGTTGCCCTTAAAACTCTTGAGACATTGTTTTCAAGATTTGTTTACCCATAATTAAGGAAGCCATGGGTTTCCTGGATAACTTTTATGATTTATAACCTATGACCTATTACTTGCTGTTTATGTGTACACTGTGAGCTTATGCACCGGAGACAAATTCCTTGTGGGTCTGACCACACTTGGCCAATAAAGAATTGTGTTCTGTTCTGTTCTGTTCTGTTCTGTTCTGTTCTGTTCTGTTCTAGTCTAGTCTAGACTAGTCTAGTCTAGACTAGTCTAGACTAGTTTAAACTAGTCTAGTCTAGTCTTTATTGCACCAAACTACAAGCTTGTTCAGAATGCAATTGTGGAACCGACAAATATCCTACAAATATCCTTTTATTCTGCTGACCACCAGGGGCATTCAGAGTCCAGATAGCAAACAAGCTTGTTCTCTCTGCTCCAATTTCCCCCAATTGGGGGACCAATACTCTTACTCACCCCTTTGGCTATTTCTTACAGGAAAAAAATGAGTATTTCTTTCTTTTCTTTTCATCCACTCATAGATCTGAAGGTTCACAATTGCAGTCTTTCTATTATAGTGTGTAGCTTCCTCAATAATTTTCATCTGTCCTTTGGGATCTTAGGCCCCTTCATCAAAAGCTCTTTAAGGGGAGTGGTTCTACTCACACAAGTATGTTCTGCTAAATATTGGGCCTTAAAGAATGGCATTGAAATCTTCAGGTAGGGTTATCTCAACACTTCTGTTACCAAGTTAACTTCATGGTTTGGATTCATACAGGGTGAGAGACTAAAACGTATTCAACTCAGTTGATACGCTGGGAAGTTGGGTGCAAAGCAGGAAGGATTTAAAGCATAGTATTTATTAAAACTGTAGAATGCAATTGTGGTGAATAAATAAGTAAACAGGAATAAAGATGAGAGGAAGGATTTTCCTCTAATCCTTGCTGATGCCAAGTTACAGGCAACTATCCCCGGTCCTAAAGATCAATGAGAAAACGATAGTTTGGAGGGAGGGAAGTTAGTTTCAGGGGAGAGAACATTAGCTTAAGCGTATATAATATGCAGAGATGGGTTTCTCATATTATTACCACTGGTTTGCTGCATGTGCGCATGCTCGCTTTGCATGGGTGTGCACCTTCCGCGCATGTGCCTGGCCTGCGCATGTGCCCGGCCTTGAAAACATGGATAAATAGGACGGCATAGTATAGGGGTAGGCAGGCCCACCCGCAATCTCTGCTATCGGTTTGCCCGAACCGGTCCAAACCAGGTGAATACCACCTCTGATAATAGCCCAATGTTGGGTGCGGCAGGTGAGATGGGAGCTAGGAAAGGTGAGCTGGTTGGCCTTTATGACTTGGGCCCAAGTTATCTGAGGGATCATCTCTGCCGGTTGCATCTACCTGACCCACCAGACTGGGAAGGCAAGGAATGTTGCAGGTCCCATCCCCTAGGGAATTACATCTGGCAGGACCCAGAAGAAGGGCCTTCTCCATGGTGGCTCTCTCTGGAACATCATTCCCCCAGAGATTAGATTGGCCCCCATTCTAACACTCTTCCAGAAGGCGCTTAAGATATGGTTCTGCCAGCGGGCTTGGGGAACCCAGAGCGGGATGGAGCCTATTAAATGGCTTGTATGAATATGTGTTGTCGCCGGGATGGGGGTGGGCGGGTGGGCTATTATTTTATTACTTTTTATTATTTTATTATTTTCTTTAATTATTTTTATTTTTATATGATGTTTTCATATTCATGTAAGCCGCCTTGAGTCGCCATGGGCGAGTAGGTGGCAATATAAATTTTCTAAAATAAATAAACTACTGGCAGCTGAGTCAAAGTGGTGGGAAGAACTGAAAGAGTCACCTGTGAGGAGAAGCTGAGAAACCGTTGGGAGACCTTACTCAAGAGAAGAATGATGCTAGAGCCAGCGAGAGATGAGAAAAGTGCCTTCAACCTGATCCACGAAGGTAGCAGCAAGCAACCATCTATAGGAAACATGGGCGGAGATCAGTAGTGGGTTTCAATTTAGTTTGCTACCGGTTCGCTTCTGCCTGTACGCGCATGCTCGTGCATGCGCACAACTCTTTTGCACATGTGCAGAAGCGCCCGGGCGGGTGGGTGGAGCTTCCCGCCACTGCCGCTACCGGTTCGCCCGATCCGGGGTGAGCTGGTAGCAACCCACCACTGGTTATTTTGGAAGGTTGGAGAGGAGAGCTGGGGAAGAGTTTACTGGTCTGTTCGGTTAATAGTTTTAGAATATAATTCTGTTTGTACCATTGTGTACCCTATTCAAATGCCAGTACTGTATGTTGTTTCCTGATGATCTACATAAAAGGGGAAAAACTTCTTTTTCTTATTGATGGTCCAGGAACGAGGGAAAGAGCGCCCTCTATTGTTGGAAAAATTGGCAGCAGATCTGATGAGGATAAATCAGGAGTTGGAAGAAACTTTACTTGGCCAACCTCTGTGGAATTTAGTTCTTGAACTCAGGATGGTTCAGATGTTAGAACTGGGGTTCCTGGTGGTTATTTGGTATGTGATTTAGTTCAGTGTGTCATGTAACACCCAGGCTAAAATTAATCATGGCTAGGCTATAACCTCTTTCCAGGATTAAGAGTAGGCAGTCAATGATGCCATTGTGGGGGCTGAAAAACACAAGCTGCTGACAAATAGCAACAAAATCCCAAACAGTTTGACCTTGCTCATTTTCCACTCCCTGCCTCCCAAATTAGGTTTTTTCATATGCATTAAGATTTGCAGAAGAAACCCTCTCTCAAGTTTTTGTGATTTGTGAATTTAAATTGTCCAAAGCATGAAACCTGGCTCACTTGTTCTGGTACCCAAACCCTTGAATTCCTTCTCAAAAGTTAGAGAATATGTCCTGTGGCAAGTTAGGCATGGTGCAGCTGGTCTAGAATGTGATAGCATGGGGTGTGATGGGAGTGTCACGGTATGCGCACGTGTCACAGCTGCTTTGTAAACTGCACTGGCTGCCAGTTGTCTTCCAGGTGTAGTCAAGGTGCTGATTGCCACCTAAAGCCCTCCATGGCCAAAGGCTTGCTTACTTGAGGAAACATCTGTCTCTGTATGTTTCCGTTCGTACATAAAGTCAGCTAAAGTGCCACATTCTGGGTCCTGTTAATTAAGCAGGGTCAGCTTGTAGCGCCCAGTAGTGTGCCTTCTTGGTAATGGTGCCCCAGAGATTCCTACTGCTCCCATCTTTTGAATTTCCAAAGACTGCTTAAGGACTAGTTGTTTTCCCAAGATCTGAACTTAGATTGTGGTTGAGCCTCCTTCCTTCCTTCCTTCCTTCCTTCCTTCCTTCCTTCCTTCCTTCCTTCCTTCCTTCCTTCCTTCTTTTCTTCCTTCTTTCCTTCCCTCCCTCCCACCCTCCCTCCCTCCCTCCCTTCTCTCTTCCTCCTCCTCCTCCTCCTCTCCCACCCTCAAGTGTCTTCTTTTCTTGGTACAATCTGTTTTATTTTTATTTTCATCTATAAGCTGTAAATCATTACGAAGTAGGGTGATCTAAAGATTGAAGTAGGAAATAATAGTAAATAAACCTTGATCGAAAATATCTTACTGAAGAGAATTGTCAAATTCTAAAACAAAGAGGAAAAGATAGGAAAGGATTTATTGCCCAACATATTTTGGATACTGTAATTCCTGTAGAGGAGAGGAGAGACATTCTCTATCATTGTTTCGGGGGGAACGGAGTTGGGGAAGTTTAGTGGCTGCCCTCTTTTTCTTTTGGGCTTGAAAAATTTTGATCTACAAAAGATGAGAAGAAGGAGCAGGGAAGAAATGTTTAACAGGCTGATTTATACTGAACTAGCCATATTATTATGAAACAGCAGCACAATAATCCGTCAGGAATGCAGTGCTTCTAAAAAATATAGATTGGAAATGCAACTGGTTGATCTTGCAGTATGCTTACCCCTACTGAGCTGCTACTCATATTTCATGGTTTTCTGGCCTAAAGATGATGCTAACAGTGACTTTAGACTCAAGAGTTTTGAAAGATCAATAATTTGAAAAGCAGCTGCTCCAACTGTCAGAAGCCAATCGGCTGCTATCATTTTAATCCATTTTCACATCTTACATTTGGATGTTCTGGTAAAGCCAGTTTCAGAAATGCAGTCACAATCCAATTTCACTTGATGCCATTGGAGGCTTAGCTTTGCGTATTCAGTTACTTCTCTCTAAGTAGTTTTTGGTTCTTGGGCATTTTATCTTTTCTGTTTTCTAACCTCATAATCTTGATTTGGCCATCTAATATCTGGAGAGGAACTTTCAAACACACACAAGAAAAATAGCCCAGGGAATCTGGGTGAGCATTTGTGAATCAGATCTGATTTTATTTGAGTTGTGGACTCAAGATTGAAAGAGAGGAAGACTCCAGCTTTCAATTCAGGGCAAAATGTTTCCGTTTGAGATGCTTAGAGATTTTTTTTTTTGATGAAGTTGTTCATAGGTTAGAATGGAAAAACACAAATCATTTGGAGCGGATTCGTTTTTTGGGGAAAAGAGGATGAAAATAATAAGAAAGATCAATTCTTCAGACATTAATCCTGCCGGTTCTTATTCCAGATATCTTTTAAATTTTAACTGCAATATCACTTGAAATGTTAAGACAGGAATGAGAAAAAGACAGCTTAGCAGTCTCAATTCTCCAGCAAAAATTCTATAGAAAATCTATGCAGAAGCAATACAGAAAAGATTTTCTTTTAAAGAAATCAGCTCTTTAAACTTTTACTTTCTACTTGCTTGCTTTTCTGGGGTGTCAGATTTGCTGTGAAACTAAAAAATACCAACCTTATGAGATAGGATAGCTTTTCTGCTTCTGATCACTGAATTTAAGAGAGGGAAAACACTAAGAGGTTGGCAAATCTGGCCCTTCTTTTTGGAAGCCCCTTTTATAACTGGCACAATTATGCTGTGGAGCCAAGATGAGCTGGGCACAATGGCAAAAACATAGCTTTTTAAAAAAACTTACTTTTTTCAGTTATGCAATAGCATGACTTGTTGCCAACCATCAGTGAATCAGCAGAGACCATGGCAGGAGCAAGCTGGCACAATGCAGTGCAGTGCCACAGAGAATGAGGCTGGCATGACGAAAGTGGTATTAGTCTTGGCTCATTCTGTTTTTAAAAACACTGAACTGTTGGCATAGCACTTGATGCCCATCTATTCTTTGCCAAGAGAACTAAATCCGCCCTAATTGTTCAGAATGTTTAAATGTACAATGTAAATTGGCACTGAGCCTCAGCACCACAGAGTGCTGAGTGGTATATTGAACTCCCATTTGTGATGGCAGGACCAGAAGTCTAATGTTCTATTGGGACAAGAGAACCAAAAAGCCCAGGCTGATGGTTGACCAGAGGAATAAGGATGGAGAATGAGTGTTGTGGCTAGTAGCTGATTCCGACAGCGAGGAGGCTGGGGTGGTGCTGCGCCAGCAGCCTGTGCAGCTGGCACTTGAGTCAGATAATGAGGAGGCTGGAGAAGATGTGGTGCCAGGGGCGGGGATTCAGCCAGGGCCTTCAGAACCTCCAGAAGCTCCCTTAAGTGAAGAGGATGAAGAGGAGGAGCCTCTTTTCGATGCACAGGCATGCAGAGCTGCCAAAAGGCAGTAGTTGCTCCTCAGGAGGAAGTCTCCTCAAGAGTAAGGCTTGGGACTAATTGGCCACTCCCTTAGCCTATTTAAGGAGGAATGCCGACTGAAGCAATTTGCAGGGAACAACTCCGTTCACATACCTTCGTGTCTTGTCTTGCTTATCTTATCAGCTTCCTGCAAATTGCTTCTGGGCATTCTGCCAACCACAGTAAGCTTTCAGTATTATTCTTTGAATTCTTGGCGGCTGTTAATGCAGTTAATTAACAGCCGTTGTTGTAAAAAACTGGTTTATTTAGTAAACTAAAGTTTGAATGGATTTTGTGTGTGCTGTGTTCTTTGGGGTCCGTAGCTGGGGCAGAACAACGAGGAAGTGAATGAAGCTCAGAGCAATGCGAGCTTTGCCACCACAAAATAGCTCTGATAAACAGATAATTTAGTGAGATGGTTAACTCACCCCCTCCAATTCAGCATTCCAGTAGCTTGCAAGATTGGCACATTTTTAGAGATGTACGCCAGAAATAGCACAGAAGCCATCCAATTGATGAAGTGCCTTGCAAGGCTCAATTTGTTTTAAGGCGTGAATCTACTTCTGTGGGACAACTTGACTAAAGCTTCACCGAATCAGAGGGTGGCTTCAAAGCTTTATGCAGGCCTAAATACATATCAATTGTTGTTTCTACCTCTTGATGTCAATCGAGTTTTTAATGGTGGAAAAAAATATATGAAATTTATACCCTGGGATAGCTGGAAATTGGAGAGCTATTATATTGGTATTTTTATTTATTCCATCAAGTGTCTACGCCACCTGTTCTCTAGAAGACCAAGAAGATAAATCAGAGGTGAGGGACTTGTGGTGTCCACTGTCCAGATATTATTCAACCTCAGCTTGAAGGAGCCCAGCTATCATGAACTGCAGTTATATTTCAGCAGCAACTGGAAGTCTCTAGGCTTCTATGCATAATGAAATCAGAATGAAGATAAGATAGTGCTGAAACTGTAAACTCCTGGTAGGATATGGATTTAAATCTCTGTTCCGGGGTGAAATCCAACAGGTTCTGGGGAACCGGTAGTGGAAATTTTGAGTAGTTCGGAGAACCGGCCAATACTACCTCTGGCTGGCCCCAGGAGTGGGGTAGGGAATGGGGATTTTGCAGTAACTTTCCCCTGGAGTGGGGTGGGAATGGAGATTTTGCAGTATCCTTCCCCTGCCATGCCCACCAAGCCACGCCCACCAAGCCACGCCCACAGCACTGGTGGTAAAAAAAAAATGGATTTCACCACTTTGGTCTGTTCCCAAAGGCTAAAGTCATTCTGAGAACACTCAATCAGGGTTCACCTCCACATGACCAATAGGAGGCTGCTCAAAAATTCTATCCTGTGAACTGCTGCAGGCCCTTATTTTCAGTTTCCAACCACAGTGGAAATAAAATGAATAAATGAATAAGACGTATAATGCGCCCAGATAAAACCAACCTTGAGCAGTTATTTTGAGAGGGTTTTTTTTGGGCGGGGGAGCAAACGTCTTGCCCACAAACACATCGTTGTTGTGTTACATTTAAAAGCAAGCTGTTATGGTGAAATGATAACATGACAGCATGTTTGCAACAAAGTGAAGCGCAGCAAGTGTTCTCACCCATGGGAAAACATTTGCTTCCAGAAGCTTTGCAAAACAATGGCTCTGTCTCCAATTCTTCACACGCTGGCATCGTGCCATAAATTTCCGCCTTATGGTCAGTTGATATAGAATTTCTGTGTGTGGTCTTTAAATTCCAGAGAGACCGCACATATCTGTGCTGCTTGTTTTATTACTGGTCTTTTCAGTAAGTGTTTGATTTTATTTTTAATTATAGAAGTTAATTATAACTTGAACCAGAGACAGTCTGAGAATGGATTTTAGACATTTCTGGATCATTTTAGGAAAGATGTTTAGTTTAACACACTGAGCAAATACACAAACCACAGTCTGCTAAGCCTTTGTCTAGTTCTTGCTTACTATCGTGTGAGAGTACGGTCAGGGAAGAAAGCAGGGCTTGTAAAGATGGAGCCGAGGTGGCGCAGTGCTTAGAGTGCAGTACTGCAGGCTACTTCAGCTGGCTGTTAGCTGCAGTTCGGCAGTTCAAACCTCACTGGCTCAAGGTTGACTCAGCCTTCCATCCTTCCACGGTCAGTAAAATGAGGACCCAGATTGTTGGGGGCAATATGCTGACTCTGTAAACTGCTTAGCAGGGTGGATTTGATTTAAATCGAGTTGATTTAAATCACAATTTAAATCATGATTTAAATCACTAGTAAAAAGGCTTGATTTAAATCAACTCGATTTAAATCATAATTTTTAAAGAGCAACTGTCATCTCTGCTACTCCTTTGACCCACTGTTGACTCATTGATAGTCCCAGTGTTGCAGAATATTCAGCCTCATGCTACATAACTAAGCTCCATTTCATGCTGAATAAACTAAATTATTTATGTATCTTAAATAGAAAACTATCTTACGATAGATTTTTACCCCAAAAGTTTTTTATTAAAATAAATCCGATTTAAATCAAAAAAATCCGATTTAAATTAAAAAAAAATCCGATTTTTTTAAAAAAATCATTGATTTTTATCCACCCTGCTGCTTAGAGAGGGCTGTAAAAAGCACTATGACGCAGTATATAAGTCTAAGTGCTATTGCTATTGCTAAACCCCATGATGAAATCATTATTTGTAGCTGACTAGGGTTAAAAAAGTACAGGTAGTCCTCGATTTAAAACAGTTCAGTTGGCGACCATTCAAAGATGCAAAGGCACTGAAAAAACTGATGTGTGACCATTTTTCACACTTATTTCACACACAAAAGTGCAGCATCCCCATGGTCACATGATCAAAATTCAGACACTTGGCAACTGATTCATATTTATGATGGTTGCAGTATCCTGTGGATCATGTGATCCCCTTTTGTGAACTTCTGACAAGCAAAGTCAATAGGGAAGCCAGAATCACATAACAACCATGTTACTGTTCTGCCCCAGCTATGGACCCCACAGAAAGCAGCCCACACAAAGTCTGTACAAAACTTAATTTACTAAAATAACTCAGTCTTTCTCAAACAAAGGCTGTTAATAAACTTTCTTAACAGCCTACAAGAAACCAAAGATAAAATAATTACAATCTTACTATGGTTGGCAGAAAGCCCAGAAGCAATTTGCAAAGAATCCAGACGCGAAGGAGAGTGAACTAAAGTTGTTCCCTACAACTTGCTTCAGTCGGCATTCCTCCTTAAATAGGCTAGGGGAGTGGCCAATTAGCCCCAAGCCTTACTCTCGAGGAGGCCTCCTCCTGAGGAGCCACTCCTGCCTTTTGGCCGCTCTGCGCACCCGTGCATCGAGAAGAGGCTCCTCCTCTTTGTCCTCTTCACTTAAAGGAGCTTCTGGAGGTTCTGAAGGCCCTGGCTAAGTCCCTGCCTCTGGCACCACATCTTCTCCAGCCTCCTCATTGTCTGACTCGGGTGCCAGCTGCACAGGCTACTGGCGCAGCACCACACCAGCCTCCTCGTCAGAATCAGCTACAATCTGCACAGGCCACTGACAGGCCACAAAGTTACTAACGTAACAACCACAGTGATTCACTTAACAACTGTGGCAAGAAAGGTTGTCAAATAGGGCAAAACTCATTTAACAAATGTCTCACTTAGCAACAAAAATTTTGGGCTGAATTGTGGTAATCAATTGAGGACTTCCTGTATGGCTATTCATAATACCTTAATGGAGACATATAGGCTTGTATTGTTTCGTTCCTGACTTATTAGGAAGTCAGGAATATTGTTTTGTGTTCCATCAAAGTTTCTAACAAGACCACAGAGATATAAGGCAAAAGGATTTAAAAAAACAACCTTAGGAAAACAAGAAACAAAACATACAGATGTTTATTTCCAACTTTCCAACAAAAAATGGCTTAGCACACCCACTGAACTTAGGTGGACCAATACGGTATTTTATTTGACATGAGAGTACCTTATGTTCTTCTATATGATTTACTAGTTTGCCCACCTTTTCACATTTGACTAAAAATATTGGCAACAGTGGTGGGTTTCAAATTTTTTTACTACCGATTCTGTGGGCGTGGCATGGCTTGGTGGGCATGGCTTGATGTGCATGACAGGGGAAGGATCCTGTAAAATCTCCATTCCCACCCCACTCCAGGGGAAGGTTACTGCAAAATCCCCATTTCCTCCTGATCAGTTGGGACTTGGGAGGCAGAGAATAGATGGGGGTGGTGCCAGTCAGAATTTTTACTACTGGTTCTCCGAACTACTCAAAATTTTCACTACCAGCTCTCCAGAACTCGTGAAACCCACCTCTGATTGGCAAGCCCCAAAGCACATTTGAAAATGATCACCAATCTATTTCTTTTGTTGACATTTTTTTTTCCTTTTAAAGGAATTATTTTTCCCCTTAAAACAACTTTTTTTAGCAATTTGAAATCCAGAGGGATAAAATACGCTGCTTATTCTTTTTCAGATGTCCATGATCAAATTCTATAGATGTAGGTTTGCTATTGCTTTTTCATTCCTACAGATGCCAGTGAGGTGGTGAGAGGACCAGTTCATGCTTCAAAGGTGACTCACAAAGGCTGGCAATAAATCATGAGTTTCTTTGCATCCCTATTTTTGGCTGCTTTCAGTGCACAGCCATGGTGAAAAATCCCAGGTGTTCCTGTTCTGAGCCAAGTGAATATTCAAGATTGCCCTGAAAGAAGGCATTGTGCTCATTAAAAACAGTTTCTGGGAGAGAAACTAAGACAACTAGTGGTTGAACTTTTCTTTGCTCAAACCTTGGAAAGCACTTGAGATGTCCATATCTTGAGTTGCTAGGGAAGTAGAAACTGAATCAGATACAGACAGAAGAATTGTGGATTGAAGGCAGGGGTGAAATCCAGCAGGTTCTGACAGGTTCTGGAGAACCGGTAGCAGAAATTTTGAGTAGTTCGGAGAATCGGCAAATATCGGCTGGCCCCAGAATGGGGTGGGAATGGGGACTTTGCAATATCCTTCCCCTGCCACGCCCACCAAGCCATAGAACCGATAGGAAAAATTTTGGATTTCACCCCTGATTGAAGGTAGTCCTCGACTTCCAACAGTTCACTTATTGACTGAAGCTACACCCGCAAAAAGTGACTCCAGAGATGGGATTCACTTACCTTCCCTACTGGTTCGCAAATGTGAGTGTGTGTGTGTGTGTGTGCGCGCATGGCCTTCTGAGCATGTGCAGTAGTCCTGCATTACGTCCGGGTGGTTGGGCAGAGTCTCCTGCAGTCGCCACTACCGGTTCGCGCGATCCGGAGAGAACCAGCTGAATACCACCACTGCTTATGACCATTTTTCATACTTATGAAAAGCATCCCCGGGTTCACGTGATTTACATTCGGATGCTTGATAACTGAGTCACATTTATGATAGTTTCAGTGTCCCGGGGTCACATGATCCTCTTTTGTGACCTTCTGACAAGTAAAGTCAGTGGGAAAACCAGATTCCCTGAACAACCGTGTTACTAGCTTAACAACTGCAGTGATTCACTTAACAAATGTGGCAAGAAAAGTTGCCAAATGGGGCAAAACTCATTTAACGAATTTCTCACTTAGCAACTACCTGTATTTGGAGGATTCACTGGCAACACCTTCTCCAAATTTTTGCTGTTCCAGGCAGCCTTTTATGATTACATCCTGTGTACTGCAATTGTGATCACAGACTAATTGTTTAAATTCAAGCCACTGGTTGTAAAAGGGAAAATAAAAGGTGTAATCTTAATCTAAAAATGTTAAGCAGTGTTATAAGCAAGGAAGAGAGAGACTGTTTTTCTGACAAAAAAAGCATTATGGACATACCCAGGAAGATACCAGGGTGTTATATAAAGGGAAACTCTACCAATTCAGTTGTCAATTTATTTATTTATTTGTTTGTTTGTTTGTTTTAATTTGTATACCGCCATTCTCCGGCAGGACTCAGGGCGGTGAACAGCCAAAAGAAAACAGAACATACAAAATTTAAAAACAGTTTAAAAATAATTAAATATTTTTGGCCACAATTTAAAACAACCCAATTAAAATCAATTAAATTTAACCAAAACTGTGGGATCAAGCCACAGGTGAAATAAATAAGTTTTCAGGGCCCGACGAAAAGTCTGGAGGTCTGGTATTGTACGTATCTCTGGGGGGAGGTTGTTCCAGAGGGCGGGCGCCGCCACAGAGAAAGCTCTCCCCCTGGGGGTTGCCAGCCGACACTGTCTGGCGGATGGCACCCTGAGGAGGCCCTCTCTGTGCGAGCCTACTGGCTGGTGGGAGGGTATTGGTGGCAGAAGGCGGTCTCGTAAATACCCCGGCCCTAAGCCATGGAGCGCTTTAAATTGAGATTAATTCACTGATAATGGTGCTTAAGAGATGTGCCAGAGAAAGAGTTCACCTTTAGTGCTTCATGCATTGATCAAAATATGATGCCTGACAGGAAGTCCTTCTCTATATGGTTCTTTATTGTCATGGGGAGTTGATTGTATCTGGCTAAAACTCCCTCCTTCCTTCCGTCAAAATGCAGATGAATCTCAAACTGCCAGTTTGTCATAAGTGACGGAGGAAATGTGCTGTAGGCATTAATACTTAAGAGTCCCATTGCTACAAGTAAGTAGTTTAAACAGTGGTGTGAAAATAAACAATTTGATCTCCTTTGAAGATTCCTTCCCTTGTGTGGTTTTTAATATGAGAGGATTCTCGTGTCCCCCAAGCACAATGCAACCAAATGAAGGAACTGAAATAGACATTCTGGGAGCTATTTTTCAAAAACAATGCTTTCAATATCTCATTTTGCAACGGGGGATGGGGGTGGAGTGGGGTGGAATTTACGCTGCATTTGAGAAGGCCCGGTTTGTGCTGCATGATATTCAAAGGCTTGTGTGTTGCCTGCCTACTCTCTCATTTTATTGCCTTCGTTGGCTAAACATGCTTTAGTAATGAATGTTAACAGAGGCAATTAATACTGGGCCAGCAATGGGCACGTGTGTGACTCTGCTTACTTTGTTAAAGCCAATGTTTATGTTTTGTTGGCAATAGTGTACTCTTCTGCTAAACATGGATAGCCTTAAGTTGTGTAATATATTTCATTCTGAGCACTGTCTAATGATTCTGCATTTAAACAATGAAAACGAATACTTCTAATATGCAAACACTTACTTGCAAAGGTATCACCGTGGGGAACTTCTGAGTTATTCCTATACAGGTTTTGGTATAACTTTCAAAAATTTATATGATTTTTACGGTCAGACAAAATCGTGCCACGCAGAACTAGAACATTAATTCTAAAATGTCTTTTTATTATCTGAAAAACTTATTGAAACACGCACGGAAGCTTTTCTTTTTCCTGGAGGAGAAATAGGTATATAGGGAATAGGGCAGGGAGAAGGTAAGAAGGTCCTGAACTGTCTTTCTTTGGGTGAGTTTCAAAGAATTGAGGCCCTTGGTAAAAAACATTAAGACATGACTTATTTTTGATCCTCTTAAGCCAGAGGTCTTCAAACATGGCAGCTTTAAGACTTGTGGACTTCATAACTGGCTGGAGAATTCTGGGAGTTGAAGTCCACAAGTCTTAAAGCTGCCAAGTATGAAGATCTCTGGCTTAAGCAATTCTGTCTTGATAATTTAAATAGAACTGCTAACTCTTAAGCCCTCTTTTCATCACTTCAAACTTCCTCGTGGCCATGTGAGCAATTTGTACATGCTCTTGTTGGAATACTCAATATTTCATTGACTGTCCTGCTCTTGGAGGGAAGGTTATGTTAAAAAGTAGGCTGTGTCCAGGAAAAAAAAAAAAAAAGGGTGGGGGGGACAAAGAATCTACCTTTCTCAATATTCTAACAGAAACACTTGAAAATCTGAAATAAATCTTCAATATGGACTGATCTAATGTGTGGTTATGAGTATATACAATGGGGTGGTATTAATAGTGCAGTCCATGGCTCAAAAATGATTTGGAAAGGGTACCCTCTTTTCTAATACAGGTAGTCCTCGACTTATGATAGTTCATTTAGTGACGGTTCAAAGTTACATCACTGCAAAAGTGACTTATGACCAGTGGTGGGTTCCAACCAGTGTTACCACCGGTTCTCTTCACGCACGCACGCGCTTCGCTCGCACGTGCGCCAAACTTGCGCTTTGTGCAAGCGCGTTAAGTTTCTGGCCAGCTGAGGTGCGGCAATCCACTCTGCCATGCCTATCAGCTGGGCTAAAAAACAAGAAAGAACAGTAGGAATAAATCAGGGGCGGGTGGGAGGGCCCAGCTCCCAGTCAAAGAGAATGGTTCGGTGATGTCACATCGTCACCACTACCGGCTTGGCTGAACCGGGCCAAACTAGGAGCAACCCACCACTGCTTATGACCATTTTTTACACTTAATGACCATTGCAGCATCCCCTTGGTCTTGTGATCAAAATTCAGATGCTTGGCAACTAGCATGTATTTAAGACGGTTCCAGTGTCCTGGGGTCATGTGATCCTTTTGCGACCTTCTGACAAGCAAAGCCAATGGGGAAGCTGGATTCACTTAACAACCCCGTTATTAACTTGTTGACTGCAGTGATTCACTTAGCAACTGTGGCAAGAAAGGTTGCAAATGGGGCAAATTTCACTTAACAACCGTCTCGCTTAGCAGCATAGATTATGGGCTCAATTGTGGTGGTAAGTCAAGGACTACTTGTATTTATTAAGGGAGCTTGATGTTTCTCAGGGTCCTAAGCCTGAAAAAACAGGGCCACTCTATCCAAGTACCTGGATAAAAGGAATAAGAAATCAGAATCTGCTCCAAATAATGGATCTAGCAGACTCTGACAGTTCTTGAGGACTCATAGTTACAGACCACATCCATCCCTAAAATGTGCAGTTGCTGGCAGAAACCCATACTCTTTTGAAGATGGGATTCTCTGATCAAAAGAACACACCTGCATGAATGTTTAAATCACACTTTCTAAGACCTTTTAATATAGTAATTAGCCAGGAGAGGAATCCTGATAAATGGGGATATGATTCCACGTTTCTGGAGGTAAACAAACAATCACACAATTGAACTTTTTAATTCTTGACTAGTACTTAAAATCTTTTTTCCCCCCTCCCTCCTCCTCTCTCCTCATCCTGGCAAGATTTCATGGGGTTTTTTAGTGTTTTTATTTGTTTATATTATCATCTGATTCTGAACTGCTTTACTGGAAAAAAAAGAAGCTAATTTGTGCTGAAGGGATTCTGGGACTTTAGGCAAATAAGTATACAAAGAGGAACAATGCTCTTTTTGAACAATAAAATACAGTAACTTAAAAAAAATGATTTCTCTCTAGCGCTGTGGAAATTTACATTTCTCAGAGTGAGCACAGGATATTCTGTAAGAGAATTTTGGGAGATTTATACATGCAGGAATGGAAGAAATGTTATTAACTCAGTTGTTAAGCACTGTTTTTCCTAAGCTGGTATTCTACAGATGTTTTGAATTACATTTTTCATAATCCCCCCCCCCCCTACCAATATGCTGCAGTGATGAGCAATGTTGTAGTTCATCATGTGTGGAAAGCTTCAACTTCCACACAGGATGAATTATGAAATGATCAATTAAACCATAGTAGTTGCCTCCTTGTCAGGGTAATAATTCTGATAGTTACCACAGATAGTCCTCGACTTACAAATCTTTGTTTAGTAGCCATTCGAATTACAATGACACAGTACAAAATGACTTATAAATGGATCCTCGCACATATGACTGTCGTATCATCCCCATGGCCAAGTAATCAGAATCTGGGGGCTTGGCAACCAGCATGTATTAATGATGGTTGCAGCATCCTAGGGTCACATGACTGCCATTTTCTACCTTCCCAGCCAACTTCCAACAAGCAAAGTCAGTGGGGAATTCCCTTAATGACCATGTGATTCACTTAACAACTTCAATGATTCCCTGAACAAAAGTGACAAAAAGGTCGTAAAATTGGGCACAACTCTTAATTTAACAGCCACCTTGCTTAGTGACAGAAGTTCTGCTCCGAATTGTTGTAAGTTGAGAAGTACCTGTAAATGGAATGACATTACAGCATACAGAACCTGTTTAAAAAAGTTTCTGCAGGCAGAGATATACTCATATCCAACTGGATCCCTATACCTTGGCCTTTGCATCTTCAGTGCCCCATCCTCACTCATCCACAGAGCAGGGGTGCTATTCGGCAGGTTCTGACAGGTTCTGGAGAACTGGTAGCGGAAATTTTGAGTAGTTCAGAGAACCGGCAAATACCATCTCTGGCTGGTCCCAGAGTGAGGTGGGAATGGAGATTTTGCAATATCCTTCCCCCAGGAGTGGGGAGGGAATGGGGATTTTGCAGTATTGTTCCCCTGAAGTGGGGTGGGAATGGAGATTTTGTAGTATCCTTCCCCTGCCAAGCTCACCCAGCGACACCCACCAAGCCACACCATGCCTACAGAAGCGGTAATAAAAAAAAATTGAATTCCACCACTGCCATGGAGCCTTTCATATGGGGCCCATTTGATATTCATGAAACATTATTTTAAAAAAATGGCTGCCATTGGGAAGCTTGCCTGTTCATTAAATATGTGCTGAGGTAGCCAGGGCTAATTACAGAATTCTTCTCTTGCCTCCCCAAATAGTTCTTTTGATCATTTCTTCCAAGCATTTTCTCCTGAAGGGAGATTTGTGTTTTGGCTTCTCTGATTAAGGCAGAATGCAATTCTCTCTTGAGGAAGCCTTTTAAGAGTTGTACCTGATGAGAAAACTCTTGTTCTGACAGATGTTTGGGAAGACTTTGTGATTGTGTTTAATGCTATAGATTATTTCTAATGATTGGAAACCCCCCCCCCCCCACCTTTTAAAATTCAGATGCCATCTGGCATCACCATGTGTGAGTTGGGCGGCCATATGAATTTGTTTAAAAAATAAATAATAAAATAATAAATGTCTTCGCATCCACCATCTTCAGCTGCTGGTCATGAATAAATACATCCTACAGTATTGAATATTTATAGTACATATATTTGCATAAAGAAAGCTGTATTTTCTGATCCTGAATTTAAGATAACCCTTCCCTAATCTACCTGATCATGATCAGAGTACAAAGTAATCTATCTCTTTCCCTATACTTCCAGGGATTGTAAGATGATCCTCTAATGCTTAAATTAAACTATTCGTAGGAGAGGAAGTTAGTATTCCCTTCAGGCTGACTCTGTACTACCTGTCATACAATGCATCTCCAATCAATGAACAATAAAAATATATTTAAAAATGACAACAATTAAGCTAACAGTAAACAACAACTCAATCAAGAAACTGCCAAGAAAAACTCCAACCAACACTGACAAGGCAAGCCACAAGTATATAAAATGAGAGCAAACCTTACTCATTACTAGCACTGATCATGTTATTTTGTTTGGTAATGAAATGCCTACAAAAAAAAAAAAAAAAAAAAGCTTAGGGAGTAGCAAAGGCATCACATTTAAAAATAATAATGTTCAAAAGAATGCAATGCTAGGAACAACTAAGATCACTGTGCAGACCCCTCAAAGTCCTAGGCCTCTGAGAGAGGACCAAACATTGAGGAAGACACATACCACCAATAGGCATGAGTTTAGATATACACACACACATAAACAGGACAGAAAGATACGACGAATAAATAAAACAGTCTAAAAACGAGTCTTAAGAGTACAACAATTGTGTGGTTAATATGTATATTGCTCAACAGTTGAAAATGAATGCATCTTTCAATCTCTCTCATTCGTCAAATGGCGGGAAACTAAATGGATCCAGAGTGCCTGAGAATGCAGAACCTATCTGTACTGGAGTATATTTGGGCATTGCTATGGCCTAAAAAAAGCCCTTATAGATGAAACAATTATGTAAATATTTGGGGGAACTTCGCAGTAATCAGAAGACTTCTTTCAGAATTATTTCCAACAAGGGAAATAGACCATTCTTTTAAGGTTATATTAGCCTTAAGAGAAGAAAAATTGAACATGAGACAGAAAACTCTCTCCCTCTCTCTCTCTCTCTCTCTCTCTCCCTCCCCTCCCTCCCCCCTCTCTCTCTCACATACAAAGAGCTGCACACAAAGATGGTAAACAATTGCCTTAGGTGAAAACTGCGACTAGATAGAACTTCTAACACCCCTCCCCGCATGGAAATGAAAGAAAGAGGGCACATGAGAGGATGCCATAGAGTGTTATTGACATTTTCAAGAGTGCAGTGTTAAGTAATATCTAATATGTATAATAACTCCAGCTTGAGTAAAATTAAACAATGAAAAATATAGCTAATCGAAAAGTGCTTTAAGAATCTTCTCCTTTCCCTCTCTAAATATTTAGGTCTTTTCGTGGCTGAAAATTGCCTATAAATTTTGTTTATGTTGCCTATAACTAATGTATTTATTGAGTTCTATTTCAGTTTCATGGCATTTGTCTTTAAGGCGGCTATTGTATCTGGGTTGGAGAACACCATAGAATCTCTTGGTGACAAAAACAACAACAACCCATCACTATGCTCATCAAAATCTGATTTGCTGTCAGTTCTCCGCAAGCACTGTAGATGCCCAAACAAGTAAATATACCTGTGGTAATGGATTTCCCTCCAGGCAATACATTCAAATGGAGGCTAAGCGGCCATCTGCTGAAGCTGCTTTCGTATGGATTCCTATATCAAACAGGGCAGATGGATTCAGTGACAAAATGGCCCTATCCAACTTTATGATTCTGCATAATGCTTTTCTCTCCTACATAAACAGTAGTTCATTATCAGGCACTTTGTTGTCTGAAGGGAAGACAAAGGGGATGTTCCTGCTCAATCCATATCTGCATATGGACTCAACCACTTGTGACTAAATTGGAACAGAGCAATCTAGTGTCATTCGTGTATAAATAAGTGGAACGGACAAGACTGGCTCAGCATTTACACTCACAGTTCCGCATCTCAACATGTTGCCATCAACCTTATGCTACTTATACTTGCTACCTGAGGCATCTGTATCACTCTCCTTATTAATACAGCTGACTCTGAATCCTCACACTTGGGACAAGTTGCACAGATTTCTCTCCTGCTCCTTACAAATGCTTTGACATCTGGCAACCTGAAAGACTGCTTCCTGAAACAAAATCAGTCTGATCTCCTTGTATCTGGGAAGAAATTCCCGATTGTCCCATATTTCCAAGAAGCAAAGGGAGCCTTTGCCAGAAAAGTACTGTACCACTTCCCTTCCCTGTAGCAGTGCCCGGCTCTGGAATAGCTTTTTAGTAGAGATCAGGCTGCTGTCTTCCTTGTTAGCTTCCAGGAAAATATCTTCTTGCAAATATTTTTTTAACTGAATTCATACAGGGTGCCATCATTTATTCCTCTCGCTTCTCCTTTACATTTCAGGTATTTTATCTTGGTTAAGTTGCCCCTTTCAGTTGGGATTTTATTAGTATTTTTTTTAGTATTTTTAATCCAACTCTGGATCTTTAAACTTTCTTGCTGTATGTAGGCCACTGAGAGTGGTGGTGGGACTGCAGCTGGACATAAATGCAATGAATCAATGAAGGGTTTCTTTTTTTAACCATTTGTTGGGCTGCAAAAGGTAAACAGTTTCAATTTCCATGCAGGTGTGTTCTGTGTTTGTTCCTTTTATGTTCTGATTTGAAAGGGCAATGCATTTCCTTATTAACTAAAGCTGCATTGAAGCAATAATCTCTAAAATTACTACTGTTCAGAATGTTCACATACCAGAAAACTTAATACAATATAATACAGAAGATCACAAGTGAAACAAGTGAAAGAAGTATTTTGGGTGCAGAATGCAAACATTGTGATTGTCAGATGTAAATGCCTTATTCTCTAATGTGTAAATAGCATATGAATGGGATATCAGGGGTTAACTTATTCTTCAATTCCTAATGTATTCATGATTCACCACTCCCACTTATAGCTCCACCCATTGTATATATAAGGAGCCACCTTCACCCTTTTCCTCGCTTCTATCTGTGAATATTCAGTGAATATAGAATGCCTATTGTAAATAAAAGGAAGTATATTTAAACCTTTAATTCCTACTATTATTATTGAGTCTGATCCTGAAAATATTGCAACAAGCTGGTAGCAGAGGATGGTTAATTGACTCAATAAAAAAACTTAAAAATGTCTAAGAAGGATAGGCCCAACACCAGGGCCTACAGCAAAGAAATGGAAACAGAACAAGAAATAATCAACGAATCCACAAACGCAATTTCAAGAGAATCCGAAGAATACACCACTGAAGACGAAGAAATAATAGATGAAAATGATGACCAGGAGGAAATCGAAATAGAGAATAACGAACTCAGGTCAGAGATATTAAAACTATTAAAAAGCCAGAAGAATGATGAAAGCCTCATCGCGAACCTCCAAGAAATGCTGAAGAACAGCGGAGCAGCGAGAGAGAAAAACATCACTAATGAGAAGTCTAAAGAACCAAAAATAGTAAGTGATATGACTACAGAGAAAGTCATTAAGAAGAAGAAAAAATGTGATCCCGCGCGAAATTTTGAATGGCAGCCATCTTGGTTTCAACAGGCCTCCAAGGTGAGCGAAGCAGAGCCAATCAAAATGCTCAGTTCAAAATTTCTGGCGCGAAAAACGTTATCAGATAACGAAAATGAAAAAGAGGATTCAAACTCCTCGGAAGAGTCAGAATCAGAAAGTGAAGATGACTCAACGAAATCCCAAGTAAAGTCAGCGATGAAAACGCTTTTTGCTGCATTTGGGCCAAAACTAAAAATTACCAAAAAGTCACCGAAGAAGAAAGCGAGCAAGCCGATACCTCAAGACCTGCCCGCATCCATCCTGACTTCGAGAGCGACGACGCCCGAACCTAGAGAGCCTTGTCGATTCCGCCCTACACCACAGACCGAAGCAAGTGACAACGCCCACAAAAGAAAAGGAAGAGCAGCCGCCGTCGCCAGAACTCCCAAGGCCGAACCAGAGACCGACTCGTCTGAAGAGGAGCAGAGCGAGCGAGCCGCGATGGAGAGAACCTTCCACGACGACGTCAAAGAAGAAATGGACAACGCGCATGCGCGAAACTACACAGACGGTCCGGGAAGACATGAACTGGTGAGAGAACCACGCAGACTCGTTGCGAGCATCCCCATGCCGTTTTGCAATTTTCTACACTTGCGAGACCACGGACTACCTCAGGTTGTAAGTAATGGACAAAATAATGTGGGAAACTTACCCAGTGACTTCCCAAAACTAAGGGTTGATGGCGTTAATTTGCAAGAATGGTATCAACAGCTCCAGGTTGTCTTTATGAAGGAAAACTTACTATTCTTTATCACTAGTCCCCCAAAAAGACCTTGGACTTTAAAAATAGATTGCCTACACCATAGAGCTTTTTTCTTAATAATATCTAGTGTGTCTCCTGCAATGTATCATAGCATCAAACCAAATCTGACTGTTTCAGAAATTATTCAATGCATGTTTAATTTGTTTCACAGCGACAGTGTAGCTACCACCACAAGAATGTCTAAGGATTTCTTTTCATCTAGGGTAAAACCAGGGGTTTCCATAAGTGAGCATTTAATATCTTTAAACAAAATAAGAGCTGAGCTGCAATTGAGGGGGGAGGTGATTTCAGACCAAACAATGAAAAGTGTTATTATCAACTCACTTGATTCATCATGGGATAGTTTTATGTCACATTTAGACACTATCAATCTAGGATATTTATCCATAGAAAGTCTATCCAACAAATTGATAGCAGAAGACAATTCAAGAAAAAATCGTTCTAGCAATCACACAGAACACAAACCTTTTAGGAAAGTAGCTTTCCAAGAAAAATATAATGAAACATACAAATGTCACAATTGTGGATCCAGGGAACACAATAGAAGAGATTGCCCCAAAATATCAAAGGAAAGACATAGATCAGAATATAGGAGCAAATACAATTATAGACAGTCCTCCATAGATAGACATAGATATAGAAGCCCACCAAATTACAGAGAAAATAGAGGGGGCAGAGAAAATTCAAAGGATAAAAAATCTGGTTCACTGAATGGACTAAATAAACAAGACAACACTAAAATACAGCAAAATGAGAACAATAATTGGCTTATTGATTCTGGAGCAACTAATCACACCACTAATAACAAAAATATATTGTCTTCATTTACAGAAGGTAAATTTATAATAAAGGTAGCTAACCAAGAAAAGGTTCAAGTATTAGGCAGAGGGAATGTAACTTTGCCTGGTCTAGGAAAAATAGAGGGGGTATTGTTAATACCTGAAATACCTCATAACATACTAAGTGCCATAAAACTAAGTAGAGATTCTGACATTAATATAGTTTTCTCAAAGGGAAAAGCGACTTTGGAGAAGAATAAAACAAATGTAGGCACTGTAATGATTAAAGGAGGCCTACCTTATCTGATAATAAAGGAAGAATGGTTGCATAACATTGATTCAAATATAGAAGATTGTATTGAGGCAGATGATGAAAACATCAGCAACAGTGACAATGATGAATGTAAAATATCTCATGACCATACAGATGCACACGATAAAAAAAAACCAAAAATAGGTAAGCCAATTCATGATGAGTGTGCTCACATCTTACATAGGAAGTTAGGACATGCCAGTTTTCCTGTAGTACAAAAAATGACTGAACACGCAGAAGGTGTCAAAATAAAAAATTGTGAAAACTATTTGGAATGCTCAGTATGTAAATCTACAAAACTAAAAACTAGTCCCAGGCCAAGAAAATCTACTAGATCAACTAACAAAATTTTTGACTTAGTACACATGGACCTAGTAGGTCCATTAACCCCATCAATCACTTATAGAAAACGTTACTTCCTGACAATAGTAGACGATTATAGTCGTTATGGGTTTGTTTACACATTAAAACATAAAGATGAAACCTTTCAAAAATTTAAGGAATTTTACAAACGCATAGAAACACAACACAATATCAGAATAAAACAAATTATGACAGATAGGGGATGTGAATTCATGTCTAAAGAATTCTCCCAATGGTTAAAAGATAGAGGAATGCTACATTACACGTCTAGTCCATTTTCTGCGTTTCAGAACGGGATTGCAGAGAGAAAGAATTCCACATTACAAACAATGATTAGGTGCACATTGGAGGATGCTGGCTTAAGCAAACAATTTTGGTCAGAAGCCTTACATTATTCAAATTACACACAAAATAGAACCTGGTCCAGTATTATAAATAAAACACCATATGAAGTAATGTATAATAGGAAACCAAAATTAGCACACATGCATATTTTTGGAGTCACTGCAGACGTACACATACCTAAACAGTTGAGAAGAAAGGGAGAAAATGTATCCAGAAGGCTCAGATTCATGGGATATGAAACTGGCACCAAAGGATACAGATTCATTGATAATAATAACAAATTTATAGTTTCCAGAACAGCTGTGTTCCATGAACAGACCAACTGGTCTAAATTACATCTTAATGAAATATTTCCAAATAAATGCAAAGAAACAAAATCTCATGAGGAAGGGACCATAGAAAAACAAAATATCAACAAACATAAAAGCAAAACCAAAACTTGGACAAATAGCCAACACAAAATAAAGACAGACACACTAACAAAAAAGGAAGCAAGATATTTGCATGATAACAATAGCAAACCTGAAAGAGCCATTAGGAACAACAGGAATCAAATGCCAAATAAATACAGAGATTACATAATGCATATGGATGGTGAACCAATAACACCTAATACATATGAAGAAGTGTTAAAACTTCCTCATGAAGAAAAAGAAAAATGGGAACTAGCTATGAAGAAAGAGATGGAAAGTTTACAAGGATTAAATGTATTTACACCTGCAATAGCACCTAAAGATAAAACAATTATTGGTACCAGGTGGATATATAAAATTAAGAATTTAGAAGGAGGCAACACTCTATACAAAGCTAGATTAGTTGCACAAGGTTATGCACAGAAATATCCGGAGGACTATACTGACACGTATTCCCCCACAGTAAGAACAGAGAGTGTCAAAACAGCTCTAGTGGTAGCATCAGCACTCAACCTTGATGTATTTCAATATGACATACAAACTGCGTATCTACACGCGAAACTAGACAAGGAAATATATGTAAGAGCACCTCATAGCCAATACACCAACAAAAATGAAATTTGGTTGTTGAATAAGAGTTTATATGGATTAAAACAATCTGGTAAAAGATGGTATGATTGTTTAGTAAAAGTACTTAAGACCATGGATTTCAATGCTACCACTGCTGATAACTGTTTCTTTGTCAAAAAGGGTGATGATTACATTGAATTTGTATTGATTTATGTAGATGACATTTTATATATAGGAAAACACAAAGAGAGAAGAGAAACTTTTGTAAATAAGTTAAATGAACATTTCTCGTTGAAATCCCTAGGTAAAGTGAACAAATATCTTGGTGTCCAAATTAATAAGACTAGAAGGGGATTCAAACTTACTCAGAGAGATAAGATTATAGAACTTTTAAATAAATGCAATTTAATCAATGCCAAACCCTGTGATACCCCTATGCAAACTGATTTTCTTAGAAATACTGATGAATCTTCTCCTGAATTCAAGGATAACACATTTTATAGATCAATCATAGGTTCACTTCTTTATATATCTAATTGGACTAGGCCAGATATCGCCTTACCACTCAATTTACTATCCAGACACGTCAGCAAACCCACAATGTACCATTGGGAAGCTGTTAAAAGAATTTTAAGATATCTGAAAAGTACACTAGATTTTTGCTTAGTATTAGAACCTAGTGATAACAAAGAACCAAAGTTTGTATGTTACGCAGATGCGGATTGGGCTGGAGACACGTCATGCAGAAAAAGTACATCTGGTTATATTTTTCTCTTAAATGACTGTCCAGTTTACTGGTACACTGGTAAACAAGAACTAGTAGCCACTTCAACGACAGAAGCGGAATATGTTTGTTTATCCAAAGCTGCAAATAACCTTGTATGGTTTAACGATTTAATTTCAGATGTTTGGAAAAAACCTGCTTTGCCTTTTGTTATGCATGAAGACAATAAAGCAGCCATTGAAATATCTAGATCCGATGCCATTGGACAAAGGTCCAGGCATATAGACATAAAATTTAAACATGTGAGACAATTGTCTCAGGATGGATTTATTAAAGCAGTGCACTGTGATACTTCAGAACAATTAGCAGACATATTGACAAAGCCTTTACCTTCTAAGCAGCACAAATATTTAACTTCTAAACTGCATATCTTGTATTGTCCCGAATCTGAATGTAATTGGTGTTGTATAACGAATCGGCATTTAGAGGGGGATTTGTCAGATGTAAATGCCTTATTCTCTAATGTGTAAATAGCATATGAATGGGATATCAGGGGTTAACTTATTCTTCAATTCCTAATGTATTCATGATTCACCACTCCCACTTATAGCTCCACCCATTGTATATATAAGGAGCCACCTTCACCCTTTTCCTCGCTTCTATCTGTGAATATTCAGTGAATATAGAATGCCTATTGTAAATAAAAGGAAGTATATTTAAACCTTTAATTCCTACTATTATTATTGAGTCTGATCCTGAAAATATTGCAACAGTGATTCTTTGTATTACAATGAATCTTCATGTAGCTAACAAGAATGAGATAATTCATGTTAAAAAAAAACCTGTTTCATAGTAATCTTATTTTTTCATCTTTAAAACCTCAATGTGATACAGATCAGATGTATTTTAGATCATTTCTCATATACAGTATTCCCCTTGAGATTTAACTCATGAAAGGGCAAGATGCAGTGTTCTAGATGTGGAGATTGCAGCTTCCATTCTTACAACCAGTTGTCATGTTGGCTAGGATTAATGAGAGTTGGTATGCAACTATTATCTAGAGGATCACACATGGTCCATTTTTGTTGTAGATAAGATTTTTATAGATACCCGTTGGTTTGCTAGATGGTAACACCGTAATTAGGATGCTTTGATGCTGGAAGCCTGCCAAAATGTATTTTCACTAACAGCTAAAACTTTATTTAGACTTTTATCCCACCTTTATTACTTTATAAGTAAATCAAGATGGTGAACATACTTAATACTCCTTCCTCCTCCTCTTTTCCCCACAAAAAAGAACCCTGTGAGATCAGTTGGGTTGAGAAAGAATGACTGCCTCAAAGTTACTCAGCTAGCTTTCATGCCTAAGATAGGATCAGAACTCACAGTCTCCTGGTTTTTAGGCCATGGCCTTAACCATTATACCAAACTTGCTCTCTTATCTTCAATAGCTCTTCAAAAGTTCAACAGTTCATATACAGTAAGAGCAGTCTTGGCACAGTGGTTAGAATGCAGTACTGCAGACTACTTCTACTAACTGCCACTCATTGGTTCAAGGTTGATTCAGCCTCCCATCCTTCCAAGGTTGGTCAAATGCTGGGGACAATATGCTGACTCTGTAAACCGCTTAGAGAGGACTGTAAAGCATTGTGAAGCAGCATATAAGTCTAAGTAGTATTACTATTTAGTTAACATTGGTTTTAAAAAAACACTAATAATGTGAATTAAGAGTATTCTGGGATGTTCTGGTGTTGCTTGGGCACTTTTGAATTACCTTCAAAATACTTTGTATTGGAGGAGTCAATTACACGTCATTGGAAATGAAATCTAATTGAATTTTCCTAGAGCCATTCTTTATTTGGTGGCCAGACAACTCAAAGGCAAGTGCTGCCCTCAACCCATACCAAATTATATACCCAATTGGAAAGATATTCCTGTTTTATTTATCAATATATAAACATAAAATCACATTTGCAGTGAATCATAAATAAGAATGAAAAAAACCCCCAAAACTTAGTCTCTTATTGTCAAGGCCGTTAAAACTATTACAAATAAGAGTGCATCAGGGAGGTTGGCAGATGATGGAGATGTTAAAAATGTTAAGATGACATTTTTAATTGTACCATTATGGTTACCACCTTGTCTTTTTTGCCCCTTTCCATGGGCATCCTCCACTGAATGCACCCGATCTTTTAATGGATTTGAAAATAATTCTTTTTGCAATTGCTATCCTCTCTGATAGAGCCATGAGCTCACTTTCGGGAATCTGTCTTAATCTATTGTTTCACTAAGCATGGTTACAGCATGCCTGTTGAATGCCTGTTTTCCTAAATAGTATTATATCATAGATAATAAATGAATGCTTGAGACTTCATCCACTTTCCCTTTACACATCCATGCTATTTTTAATTCTGTCACTTTTGTGCTTAATATGACATTTAGCAACTAAAATTGATCCTGGGATAAGTTTTAAGCATCGTTCAATCTCATTTATCTGAACTGCTTCAGGGCACATATAAACCATTTCAATTACGAGAGAATGAATAAATAGAATGTCTCTTTATACAGGTCCCCGCTCACAAAGATTGAATTCAAATTATGAAACTTTGTGATAAGTCTGTTGCAACTTTCTCCATCCCAGTGCACTCCAAATGTGTTGGATTTCAATTCCCATGATCCCTGTCCACTGCAATGTTGAAGTCAGAACAGCTGAAGAACATCAGGTTTGGAAAAGTCTGTATCATTTTTGTTTGTGTAGAAAAGCACACTTATTCTCAGAAGATTTTCTGGTGTCTTTTTCAGCCTCTGTATTAGTAACATTTTGTATTTGGGAAAGCTGGGCTAAAATGACACTCCTTAAATATTTCTGAGACAGCAGTTATTTGGAAACAACAATGGAAGACATTAAAAAGTACTTGAACTAAAGATTATTGCTGGATTCACTCATTACATTAAGCTTTAATTTATTTGATGAAAAAGCCTTACTGACATGATTCATATATGATGCTTAGCCAATAAACCATGATTTAGAAATGACAGTGTCTAAGTCAGTCATGGCGAACCTATGGCATGTATGTCAAAGATGACATATCACAATATTTTGGGTGACATGCCAGAGTTCACCAATAGACGACAACCATTTTCAAAAACATGTTCCTTTCATGCATGATTTTTAGAGGCTGTGGAAACTGCATAACAATAGAGTGTGATCTCCCACAGCCTCCAGATCTTCTGGAAATTGTGTGGCCTCCAAAGCTTCAGAAAATCGTGGAAGAACAGGCATGCTTTTGTGCAGTTTTTGGAGGCCGCAGAAGAGCTTTTTCTGAAGCTGCTTCAAGGACAAAGGCCTTGTGCAAGATGGAGCAGCCTTGGATAAGCCGCTGGGGCCTCTCAACGTAAAGATAGCACCGTCTGAAGGTAAATATGTATAGCAGATCCCGGGGCGTGCTGGGCCATGGGGGCAATTGCAGTGCCAGCTTTTTGAGTAGCAGCAGTAGCACTAGGGCTGAAGTCAAGGTCTGGGCCTCCACTTTAGGCACAGATCTCCACTTTAGGCACAGCCACCCGGGGCCACTGTTCAGGTTGGCCTAGATTGGGGATTGGGAGACAGATAATTGTTTCTCTTTTTTCAGGTGTGTGTGTGTGTGTGTGTGTGTGTGTGTGTGAGAGGGAGAGAGAGAGAGAGAGAGAGAGAGAGAGAGAGAGAGAGAGAGAGAGAGAGAGAGAGGGAGGGAGAGGGAGAGAGAGAAATGCGAACAGTTTCAAGTTAAACATTTTCTGAATTTTTGACATGCCAAGTCCAAAGGATTTGCCATCGCAGGCTAAGCAAACACTACACATTAAGCCAAAGCAAAGCACATGCTGTAATGGGATATCATGATATGTGAACTCAGTCATGTAAAAGGGCACCTCCCTCAGGCTAACCAAGAATAAATTTGCCTCTAGAACGAAAATAGGCTCCCTTCTTCTCTGCTGTCTGTGTAATGATCCCAGTGGCTGTATACTACGCACTACTTGACTTTCAGAAGATCACTAAACATGTGCTAAAAAGAGGTTTACCACCTTTCCAAAAGAGTGTTAAATCTGTATATATAAGATGTCATAAAATGCCAGTCAGACGATTGCAAAAGCCAAACATCTGATCTCTTTGCCAGCCAAAGCCACAATAGTGATGAAGGTAGTGCCCAGTTACCAAAAAAGGATATGCCTGGACCAGTGGTGGGTTTCAAAAATTTTTACTACCGGTTCTGTGGATGTGGCGTGGTGAGTGTGGCATTGCTTGGTGGGCGTGGCTTGGTGGGCGTGGCAGGGGAAGGATACTGTAAAACTTCCATTCCCACCCCACTCCAGGAGAAGGTTACTGCAAAATCCCCATTTCCTCCCGATCAGCTGGGATTCGGGAAGCAGAGAATAGATTACTTCAACAATGGAATAGCTAAGTACTAATATTATTTATTTATTTATTTATTTATTTATTTATTTATTTATTTAGTTAGTTAGTTAGTTAGTTAGTTAGTTAGTTAGTTAAATTTATATGGAAGCCCAACACACTCTTCAGTGGCTCTGGGTGGCTTGAAAGATAAAAACCTAATATAAAACAATAAAGTAATAAAATAAAAAAAAATAAAAGGACAAATTTTCCGAGAGCTTTTTTTGATTTAGTTGATGAATTAGACCTAATTGATATTTGGCGTACCCTGCACCCAAACAATAGGAAATACACTTTCTTCTCAAATGCACAAAAGTCGTGGTCTAGAATTGACATGGCATGGGTCAGCAGGAGTCTGGGGTTAGAAATTGGAACGGCTGTAATTAACCCGAATGACTGGACAGACCACAACCCAATAGAAATTAGATGGAAATCTGTACAGAGGAAGTACCAACGGAGGTGGAGGTTTAATGCTAAACTACTGGGCGATAGAGATTGTATACAAAAACTCAAAGAAGAAGTGAATTTCTTTTTCAAGGAAAATGAAAACAAGGGCACACCCCGCGCAATAATATGGGATACAATGAAGGCCTACTTGAGAGGAGTCGTGATTTCATATACCGTACATAAAAACAAAGAAAAAAGGAAGACCCTGGAAGACTATTTAAATCATTTAGGAGAATCAGAAAGAAAACTCCAAGATAATCCAGAAGATGAAACAGCCAAAGAAAATTGGATGATGTGGAAGCACAAAGTAAATATCATGGAGCAAGAAGAGCTAGCGCAAAAAATGAAAAGAACGAAACAATATCTTTTTGAGAATACTAACAAATCGGGCAGGTGGTTGGCCTATAAATTAAAAAAGGAAAATGAAAAGGGGATAATTCACATCTTAGAAGATTCTAAGGGCAAGCCATTGACTAAAGAGGAAGAAAAATTGGATAGAGCAAGAGAATACTATGAATCTCTATATAAAGAAGAGGAGGTACCAGATGACAAAATAGAGCAATATTTGACAAATGCAGAGCTCCCACAAATAACAGAAGAAGAGAGAGAAATGCTTAATAGGAAGATTACAATTGAAGAACTAAAAATAGGCCTCTCCAAACTGAAAAATAACAAAGCGCCAGGACCCAATGGATTCCCAGGGGAAATATATAAAAAATTAGAAGAAATACTACAACCGAAATTGGTAGAAATTTTTAATGATACATTGACAGGCTATAAAATCCCAGAGTTATGGAAGGAAGCGCATGTCACACTTGTGCCAAAAGAAGGTGCCGACCTAAAACAAATTCAAAATTACAGACCAATTTTGCTCGTAAACACTGACTATAAGTTATTCATGGGCATAATGGCAGAAAGAATGAAAAAGATACTTAACAATTGGCTATATAAAGATCAGAACGGATTCCTCCTGGGGAGGCAAATTAAAGACAATTTGAGTATTGTGCTAGACACCCTAGAGTACTAGGAAGAATACCCCGGAAAACAGATGGCCCTAATTTTTGTTGATGCCCAAAAGGCATTCGACAATCTAAATTGGAAATTTATGACCAAACAAATTGAGATTATGAAATTTGGAACAAACTTTGAAATGATGATCAAATCTATTTATGATAATCAAAAGGCGAGTATTCTGGTGAATGGAGATAGGACTAAAACATTCCAAATTAGTAAGGGAGTAAGGCAAGGTTGCCCCCTATCTCCATTATTGTTTATTTTGGCCTTAGAAGTTCTTTTACGGAAAATTAGAATCAATGAGGAAATAAAAGGTCTGAAGATTAGGAAGGAGATTTACAAGACGCAAGCATTTGCAGACGACGTAGCCCTAATCCTTGAGGACCCCATAGAATCGGGACCAAAAGTGCTAGAGGAATTAAGTAAATACGGAGAGGTGGCAGGCTTCATACTGACCAAAACCAAAACCAAAGTATTGATTAAGAATACAACTGAGAGTCAGAAAAATGAGATAGAAGAAGTATTAGGACTACAGGTTGCCAAAAAAATTAAATACCTAGGAATTTGGATTACATCAAGATGTTCGACCTTAAAAGATGACAACTATACCCCCCTAATTAGAAAGATGAAACAAGACCTTGACAGATGGAAGAAAATAAGATTATCACTTTTGGGCAAGATAGCCGCAATTAAGATGAATATTCTCCCCAGAATATTATTCTTATTCCAAAACATTCCGGTGAATTTAGATAAAACGTTTTTTTTAGAATTAGACAAAATTATCAGAGAATTTATATGGGAGGGGAAGAAACCAAGGTTTTCTATTAAAATTTTAAGGGGCAAAAGAGATATAGGTGGATTTGGACTCCCCGATTGGGAAATATATTACAGGGCAGCTAAGCTAGTCTGGATAAGAGATTGGATTACCCTGGAAAACGAGAGGATCCTTACCCTAGAAGGCCACGATTTGCAAAAAGGGTGGCATGCCCACATTTGGGATGTAGAGAAGAAAAGGAAGACATATTTCCATAGACATAAAATTAGAGACTCATTGATACAAACATGGACCCCGATTAGGCAAAGATATTATAAAAAAATTCCAAGTTGGCTCTCAACGATGGAGGCCCTGATTCACCCCAATAGATGGGGAATGGAAAAAATGGGCAGGTACAAAGATATCTTAGATGAAGGAGGGAATCTTAAATCAAACGATACTTTACGAGAGCAAGGAATAACTCTAGATTGGTGGACCTATTCACAAATAAAATCTAGATATCAGAAAGACAAAGAACAATACGGTGTAGAACTTGGTTCAAATGGATTGGATAAAGTCCTGACGGGAACAGGTAAAAAGATTCTGGCTAAACTATACAACTATTTATTAGGTGATGACAAGTCCGAAGATATCACAAAGAATCAAATAAATGCATGGGAGAAAAATATCGGGCGTGATATAAATTTTGGGGAATGGGAGGAGGCATGGAATAGGAACCTTAAATTTACTAGAGCGGCGACATACAAGGAAAACCATTACAAAATGCTCCATAGATGGTATTTAGCCCCGGCTAGCAAAGATATACCCTAATATACATCCCAACTGTTGGAAATGTGGCCACGGTCAAGGCACCTTCTTTCACATGTGGTGGACATGCCCGGAAGCGAAAGGATATTGGAATAAGATCAGGAGATGGTTATATGAAATAATTGGCGAAGATATTGAATTAACACCAGAGATATTTCTCCTGGGAATAGTAAAGAAGCCATATGGAAAGGAAAAGATTCATTTAATGATTCATATAATTACAGCCTCCAGATTGGCATACACACAGTATTGGAAAGAGAAAACCCAACCACCAGAAGAGCTTACAATTAGGAAAATATTGGAGTGCACAGAGATGACTAAATTAACTCATGAATTAAACGATGATGAGAAGTCAGATTATTATATTGTGTGGGAAAGGTGGTATAAGTGGATGTATGATAAAATGAAAGAAAGACCAAAAGGTGTGTTAAATAACGGTAAAAAGTGATTTGAAATATCACCAAGTATTATTTCTCTATATAGTTAAAACACTGCACATCCGATATTAATTGAAAATGTCAGTACATTTATGTTTTTTTTTCTTAAAAAAATCTCAATAAAGTTTTTCTAAAAAAAAAACAAAAAAAATTAATATAAAACAATAAAAAGGAATAAGCTTCTCCCCCTTCCCCCCATGACAACAGTTAATTAAATAAGCCAGTTGTTACAAACAGAACACACCCCCATCCAATCAGAGCACAGCCAACCCCCCCATCCAATCAGAGTACAGCCAAGCCCCCAACCAATCAGAACACACCTCCACCCAATCAGAACACAGCCAAGCTCCCACCCAATCAGTTCACACCCCCACTGGCAGTTAAAAGGAGGAAACAGCTGCTATCACACATTGCTCCTGGAGGCACAAAGCCGAAAACACCAGCCTGAAGATGACGAATGAAACTTCATTGACACGTCGCCAAGACACTTCCAATTCTACATGGGAGAAAACCCAAATAATCAAAGACCTACATACAAACACCCGCGAAAACCTCAGAAAACAAATATATATATATATATATATATATATATATATATATTGTCTATGTAAGTTTTCACAGGTATATATGTGTGTACAGTTAATATTTCAGGTTTCTTCCCGTGTAATTGTGAACATATCCCTAAAATGTCGCTTCTACCCTTTTAGGGATATGTTCACAATTACACGGGAAGAAACCCAAAATATTAACTGTACACACACACACCGTATATATACTGTAAATATACTGTATCCTCCCTGTAAAAGTACAGTATTTGTTTTCTTTCCTTTTTGTAGGCTTTATGTGTATTTCTCTTTAGCCAGGATACATGGGATGAGGGTGTGGCTAACTGATGAGGACTGAGAAGTCCAGAAAAAAAAAGCCTAGAAACTAGTGAATTGTGATTTCACTGAACTAGGGCTGCATAAAAAACTTGGTTTACATAGGAAGAACCTGGCTAAAGATAAATACACATAAAGGCTACGAAAAGGAAAGAAAACAAATATACATATGTGTATATATTTATATTCATCATTTTAGCTATTGTCTACCCACTGCAGGAGGAAGACCTCTTCCTCAGGTTTCCAACCAATATGGCCCTGAGCTTTCTTTTGCCAATTGGGCCCTCAAACTTGCTGATGGCATAGATCCATCTTGTTTTAGGTCTTTTTCATGGATGCTTTTTATCAAGTGGGTTTTTATATATCACATTATTTGCCTCAAGACATGTTATCCTCCCCTGCCCCACCCCCACCCCCATGTTGTTCCTCTGTTCAATATCTGGAATACTGCACTTTGCTTGTGCTTTACAAGATACAAGATATATCAAATGGTGTAAAAGTGGATAAAATACAGGTAAAATTCTGTGAAATGGGTTTGTCTCAAAAGAAGCAATTTACACATGATGTGGTCAGCCACTCTTGTACAGTCTACTGATTTAACATACCGTAGGTTTACTTTGTGAGCCTACTTGATTTTATTAAAGGTGCAAAATTGGACTTGGTTCAAATTCTCATTCAGCTATAAGGGTGACTCCCTAATCTTTGACCAACCATTATTTGAGAGAAGAAATTATCTATTGGTTCTGTCTGGAACACGGAAAGGAAAAAAAAATACCATAAGAATAGCAAAATTGCATTCTCAGCCAACTAAACCAGAAGGCCTTAAATGTAGTACCAAACTAATCCAGTTTTGTTTAGAGTTATTTTTAGTTTGAATGTTAGTAAGGGAGGCAAAGTATCTGAGGGGCCTTTAACAGGACTTTTCTAAATAGGCCAATCTATGTGGTTATTTCCATTTTTTCCGATGTGGTCCCACAGGAGGGATTTAAAATGGTTAAACATAGGTGGGTCCATAATCCTCCTGAAAATGTTCAGATGTACATCAAAGTCCAATTATCATTGCATAGTCTTAAATTCCCTTTTCTGGAGGTGGGAGAATGGAAAGAAGGCCTCAAAACTCTTTTGGAAAGTAGCTGCTAGCCTATTGTTTGAATGCAATCCTGGTGGGCCACAAATAGGAGGTATAGTTGCTCAGGTTGTGTGCAGCTATGGAGCTTCTCAGGAGCAAGAATGCAGGATCCAGATCCAAGCTCAGATTGCTAGGGGAGGGGTGAAGCCTTTCCTCCAAACTTCAATTTTGACTTTCTTCTCTGTGAAAGAAGTTATGAAACTGGTAATCATGGCTGATTATAAAAATGCACACACAACAATCACCAAAGGCGATTGATAAAGAAAAGTTATGAAATTAAGCAGCTATGTAGAAAAGCATGTTCTCTTGTATCATACAGGTCAACATGTTTATCTTTGTTAAAACATCAGCATTGCTTTGTGTAAAAAAATGAAACTATAGTTAGGAAAACAAAAACAGGCTCAACCTATTTAGCCAACTGTCAATTTTACTTCTAAAACTTACTTCATAGACCAGTACATAGAGTTGTCTCCAACAGGTAAGAGATACATGCACCACAACAAACATTTTAGATGCTAATACAGTACATGTCTGATTCAAACAATACATGATCTGCAAACTATATAGGAGATTTAAGATTAAATAGAAGCTAGTTCAGTGCCTGTCAGGCTGTCTTAACTTGTAGTTCCATTATGATTGAATCCTGCATGCCATATGCATTCGAAATGAATATGATGGAAATCTATGCAGTTTTAAAGGATGTAATTGGCATTAGATATAAACATTGTTATTTTTCAGACACGGAATGTACATTTTCATGCATCATTTCTAGGGAGTACAAACGTAAGAAAAGGATACCTCAAATGTTCCTCATGCCAGCAATCTATTCCCATCATTGCAAAGCTTAAAAGGGATTCTGGGTACAAGCCAATTCTCCTCCTCAAGGACTGTACAAGAAGATAATCCTGTGTTTGTGCAGCTCCTATTCACTTCAACAGTTTCTTGATGGATCATGTTCCAGTAGTTAAATAAACCTATTCTAAACCCGGATTACACTTGTTTCAAACGTTATTTCTGAAGAATACAAATTTGGCTACGAATTCAAGGAATGAAATGTTAAATTAAAGCATGTGAAAAGAACCCTTTGGAGCAGTCAAAAGCCTTTTTAACAGATCTCTGCAAATTATTCAAAAGAGGTTGCTCAGAACACATGTAAGCACGTGTTAAAGCAGCTGCATCTTTATTCAGAAACTGCTCTTGTTCTCCAGCTGAAAGCAGTTGCTTTAATGATTTGATGTTGCCTATGGGCTACCCCCTGTTCCAAAACATTCAATTTAAAGGATTTGTCCAGCCCTCTATGTATCTAATAGAGCATCCTGACTTTTAAAAGGGCTGACAGAGACTTATGGGAAAATCCCAAGCATGATAGGAGTGCAGTGGCATTCATTGCATATGTTCCTTGGGTCTCAGGAATTTCTGACTTTGAAATATTGACAGTCCTACATTTTGCCAGTCCCTTGTTTATTTTGCAAATGTTCCCTATAAAAATTCTAGTGGAGGCTTGGATAGACAGTGCAAAATGGGGATCACAGCTCAAATGGAGAAATTATATGGACCAATATTTACAGTACCAATAGAAGAGAATCACCTGTATATAAACAGAGTGCAAACCCCCATTCACTTCTATCACTGATGATGTTACCTAGTTGGTAATGAAATATGTGAATGAAAACAACCAAGCTCAGAGAGCACCAAGGACCCCATAATATATGTAGTCTTGAATCTTTGAGCATTCACATTAATAAGCCCCACTAAACACGAAGCCAAAAGTGTCTCAGCATAGACAGTGCTCAGAATTCAGGATACTCTACATTTGATGTACTTAAATATTCTGTTGGGTTAGGACAGAATAATAGCCCTTGTTCCCTAATGTGTTTTTCAAAATAAAATAAAGAGCAGCTGGTAATACTTAAATACTGCTACTTTCTTCCCAGTAATCTTTCACTAGATGATTGAGGATTTAGATCTGAGTGTTTTTTAATCCTATCCAGCAATCCAGTGCAGTCATGAACCTATAGGTAAATGCAAATTTTCAGTGGAATAACTCCTTTTTAAGAACCTTCCAACAGATCGTCTGAATACTGTAAGTTCCCAAATACTTAATATAAAATCATTCCTTCCCCAAACCTCTGTTTCTTAACACTCTGCAGAAACCAGCTAAAGATATTTCTTATGCTTTCATGAGTTTGATCCCTGTAGTTCAAATTTGTAATTCAAGGGGAAAAAAAAGCTATATGGGGCATCCAAACTCAAATAAATGAAGGCTTATTTTAGCAAGCAGGAATATAGGCAAGTCAGTAATTGAATGAGCTGCTTTTCATGGCAGGCTACTGGTATTTTTGTGAGTCACTTTACATAATGGATAATAATAAGGGCCACTATGATAATAGGTGCTGAGATAGAAAGGGGGAAGGATGTCAAAGATTACAAACATTTTCCCTGATAGATTTTAGCTGCTATTTAACTGAAAAGAACAATCATGCTGTGGAAACCAATACTGCCCAAAGTTTGAAAGATCTTTCTTGAAACCAACAGGCAGAACACATATATAATCATGGTGCTTCTCAAATACTTTTATCCCCGAGTCTATGTTGCCTGCTTGCTTGAAGATTGCACACATCACAGTTGCCAATGTTAAGAGTAACCATAGGCAACTTGGTGTTTTCTAGATGTTTTCAACTTCAACTCCCATCCACTCTGGAATGTAGGAATTGTCAAATATATCTTGAGAATATCAGGTTGCTTCCCCCATGTTAAGAGAATTGAAAGAGAATCAAAATCTTTCTTGAACTCTCTTCACAGTCAGCCAAATAAAGCCCATTTTTAAAACTCTCCCTAAAGCAAAATTACTTCCATTTTTTCCCCTGTATGTAATTGCAGTTACAGTGCAACTTTAAGACATGAAGAGGGGAAAATGCACAAGTGCCCACGTTACAGATATTTCCAAAAGAACAACCATCCGTAGGGTTTTTCATCTATCACACAGCAGGCACAAGGGAGTCCATGAGAATGACAGGACCCTGTTTCAGTCAAGCAGGTTGTTGTCCACTTCATACCAAGGACATAAGTTCCACCTTGCTTTTGCAGTACATAAAGAGTGAAATATGGAAGTTGGAATTGCAAACTCTCTTGAACCAAGCCTTATTCTCTTTACTCCCACAGAGATGTTTTCTTTGTTGGTTGAATTCATTCAATCACTGAAAAAAAGAAAGATAAAATTAAATCAGATTTTTTGATCTTGCCAGCTGTCATTGCTGCTCCTTAAGTATTTTGATCCGAGAGATAATTTAACAAATAAATTATCTGAGCAACAGTCAAGGCAGGTATTTATCCAGTCCATTGGCAACAGATCAAGGGTGGAATGAAAGGGGGGGGGAGGGGAATCACTTTTGAAGTAGAGATTTTTTTTTAAATAAGAAAGTTTCAAATTACTAAGTCATTTTATCAACAGTCTTGCTGTCCAATCATGTTATATTGTAATGGATTAGACATGTATAAAACATTGTTGAAACTAATAGGCCAGGGCTTTGATCCATGCCTGGACTACCAGGTAGTTTTAAGGGAAATAAGGATTGGGGTTCAATCATTGTATCAAAATGCATCTTCCTTATTTATTATTGCACATTAAGTCGGTATCTATAATGTTAACAATACAGTTAGTATATACACAGATATAGTTGGTATCCAGGAAAAAATCATAGGAGAGCAAAATGACCAGAGGTTTTAGAACTCAAATCGTACGATTACTGAAATGTCAGATGATTTGAGAAAAAGCTGTCCCTCAAGAGAAGAGCATCTTTTATTGTATGCAAGAGATCCTATGCAGCCTCTGGCCTCTGTTCATAAAGGAAAGCTCTGGAAGACCATCTATGCAAGCCATGTGAAGTGAGGTTAACTATTTAACCAGGAAGTTTGGTTATTCGAATCCCTAGTATAGGTCTCCTGCGTGAGCAGGGGGTTGGAATAGATGACCTCCAAGGTCCCTTCCAATTCTGTTACTGTTACTATTCTTAGGTATTGGGGGGGAAAGATAGTACAAACAACCAAGATTTGGTTGAAAATAGGCAAAGACTGCAGCTTGAAGTTTTATAGGCATCACCATCTTTTTGTCTACTTCTTCCCATCCTGGTTTGAATTAACAGATTGCCATATGGAAGAGAGACTCGATGGAAAGAGGTGGTTAGCAGGACAGGCTTTCTAATTTGGTACCACAAAAGTAACCTCTCTTAGTGTCTCCTCTCCTTTTCCTGAGAAAATGCTGCTCAGTAGTAAACATCCATTTAAAGGAAAGAGAACAAAAGGGAAACTGGCAATGGCCCTTCACATATAGGGCTCTTTCTATGTGGCTGGCTACCCTTGCATCATAAGGTACTTCTGCCTTTGGTGTGTAGATGGCATATCTTATTAGTTAAGTGTGAAAATTTAGGTATTACATAAGCAAGGAGCCCCAAGGTACAGGCAGCTACAAGGTTGGTGTTACTGAGCTATTTGGAGATTGGCGTTCTATGAAAAAGAATAATCTTCTGAGAAATGTTAAGATGTTGTTGTGCAGATTCCAAGTATACCTGGAGAAAGATCATATTGACTTTGGTCTCTTTTCAGCTCTACAATACCATGACGTATGTAATTACCAGCTGGTCACAACCTATTGGGATGGAACAGTATGATAGTATCTATTGGGGTGATCCATTTTCCATGTAACACTTGAATTTGAATAAAGTTCTTAGATGAGGACAAAATAGCATTGATTTGTTTTGAAACACTTAATTTCTAAAAGATTTCCTGGGCAAATCTGGACCCTACTAAGCGTTATCGGCTGATAAGGAAATAGAAATCGTGAAATATGACAAGGGGCTCCAATGTCAGAAACAGAGGGAGATACTTTCTAGTTGGATATTGCAGAGAAATGGAAATAGATGCATTAGTTTCAGCTGCTAGAGAATTATATTCTGTACGTTTTAATTCTACATCAAACTAACATAACAATTACATAAAAATATCAGTCTATTGTTGAACAATTCTAAAAGCATTTAAGAGCAATATGCCCATCTCAACATGTCCTGTATTAACAAATGCATAGAAAAACAGGGGATAGAGCTGAGTTGCAAAACAGAAACAATTCTTTATAATTGTCTTCGTCTTATTGGAAAAGTCTATTCCACTTTAAGACAATCTGATTAACACTGATTCAGGAGAATATTCGTTGATTAGGAAACATGCAAATATGCCCAGATTGGTTTTTTTAAAATGAAAGACTATTTGATTCAAGTTGATTCAAATATAAAGTTATTACAGCATACAACACCATTTAGAACCTTAAGAATCTGACGTTTTCCTGTAATACTAGTATCTGCTAACATTATTCATTTGTTTGGTCGGTACATTTTTCAAGACTTGCATTGCACAACTGCTTAAGAAAATGCAGTGCACCTTCCAAAACCAGTTTTTTCCCCCAGCAATGCCGTTCTCTATTGAAAACATTGAAAAAATGACTTAAACACTAGCATTGTCTGAAAATGCTATTTTTAGTTAGTACCTGCTGTATTTTATTTTACTTTATTTTTAAGAGCTTATATCACAACAGAATTATATTACTAACTCTGGTAATATTACAGACTAAGAAATGATTAAAATCAGAAAATTTGTATTTGTGAAATAAAAGCATAAATCAGTAGTACAGGTTTTATTACTCTTCATTCCCAAATTGGAACAAACGAATTTGCAAAAAGAGATTTAGCAAAACTTGCAATACCGTAATGGTGTGTGCGCATAAGAGTGGAAGCTTCATAAACAGTGGCATAGTTAAGCTATAAACATTCTGAATAATGTTAATTACTTTATACACACATAGATTTCCATGCCATTGATTTAGTTGGAAATTATTTCCAGACCAATATGGAACTGGATATTGCTTATCACTATAGTAAACTTATTTGTGATTTATTAGACCTAGCATTTCACAAGCAATACCAAGAACGTGATATACAACTTTCCAAAAATTGCTAACAGAAAGTAAATGTATCTATTTAGAGCTGATATGCAGATTGGCATCACAGTTCATGCATTCCAGTTTTTCAAAGAATAATGTGTTTAATATACTTCCTGGACTATCACAGCAGTCAGACTGAAGGTGATACTATGGTTTGCAAAACATCCTTCCTTATAAATGGGCAAAGAGACACATAAAGTCATAGCCATGCAAAAGTTAAACCATAAAATATACATTTGCACAGATGTTATGTTATTCCTTGTGAATATTAGCTAAGGTTTGAAGACTAGACTTGTATAATATTGTCTCCAGCTTGGTGAACAGTTATGTCAGCCTCCCCCCTTGAGGTCTGAAGATGTACAACCTCTCAATTGAAAACTAAGGCCATGCTGACTTCAACAAAGTTGTTTTATAATCAGACGCTATTGCTAAGCATACTTATTTTGGAGTAAGCCTACCACTCCACAGGACCTATGGCTTAATTCTATCATTACATTAGTTTTCCAAAAGTATGTGCTTCTAGATCCATGTTCTAATTATTGCAGCTTAGATACATTAGGTACAATTTAGTCAAATTAAACACTTGCAACTCTACTCTTTTTCCACAGATGGGTTGTCATTGAAACTCATGCTACATTATGGTTGGGTTCATGTGTTAAGCCACCATTGGTTTAATCATAGTTTGTTGAATAAATAATAGTTTACTGGGTTCACATAAGCTGAGCAACAATGAAACAATCCATATTTTAATTCAATGAAATATGTGTTTTCAGTTTAAGATTTCTCACATGCATCTGGGAGTAATTCCCACCGAGTTGCCAAAAGTAATGTTTGCATAGATTTTTTTAAAAAAAGGTGCAAGTGCCCATTATTCAGCAGCAAGATCCTGCTCCCAATTTCAGCGATTGCTCCAAAAATCAGTGTCATTTAATCCTTGATCTTTCCACTTAAGAGTTGCCACTCCTAGGTCACAACAGACTGTAAAATGAGATTGCATAATAAGAGAGATGGTAGTTCACATGCAGTTTAACCAAAAAAAAAAGTGCAAATTATTGTTAACTTTGTATTTTTCTAGCCTGTCTAAAATTAAACTAAGTTGATGACATGCTTCCAAATAAATCTTTTTTAAAAACAGGATGTTTTTTCATATTTTGCACAATTTTTAATCAAAAAGGAAAGAATATCATGTTGGGGTCTTAACTTCCTTATTATAAGAGGATAGCCTGCTGCAGCAAAACAGAAACATTTATTGACTTATTTAACAGTGCACGCTCACTTCATATGCAATTTATATGAGATGAGAATTCCTTAAAAACACCAGTTTTCACATAAATTGCAAATGCTTGTATTTTTTTACCAAAAGCAAAACCATACCACTGGTTTGTACAAACAACCAAGGAAAGAGCAAGCATGCAAACTACCGATTTACTTGGCTAAGGGGTATGATTTTACTTGGGCTAAGGGTTTTCCCTTTTTGCATGCTTGCGGTTTACTTGCTTGTCTGTACATGTCCCTTTTCTAAGTATGTATGGAATCTATAAACCTTTTCACAATTATGAGGCACAAAAACCAACCTTCCAGCAATCGGTAAAATGTTTCTCTCTCAAAAAAAGTTGAGGCAGTCTTTGTTGAATGGTACTTTTTAATATATGCTCACTCTTTGAAAATATCAAGAGGGAGAAACAAAGAGGGAACATTCCTTATCTGTTTAGATGCTAAGAAATATCCAACCACAAGCTGGCAGCGAGTTGCAAAGGAAAAAGGCTGGAAAGTAGCAATGGCACAGACTGCCTAACACCATGCACCACGTTCATAATAACAATAATGTGAATGTTGTGCAGGGAAGCATAATTCTCTGCACAAGTGAAGTCTCTGATGTCTAGGTGAAAAGGGGAGAGGAAGCAGGTAGGGGTAAGGGCAAGAGTTAAAGTCTACATTTCATGCAGGGCTATTATGCATCAGGCCCATTTCCACATAGTACTTCTTCAGACATCTGAGTTGGAGTTGTGGGTTGTTAGCCTGGGATCTGTGTTGATCTCGTACCTGTAGTGATAGCCCTCCATGTGATCTCTACAGGCATCCCTGATGTTATACATCCACTTTTTGATCCCCTTTCGGTTCAAATATAAAACCAGGAGGAAAATGGCACCAATGAGAGCCAAGACTATCCCAAGGAAGACGTATGAAGTCTGTAGTGGGGTCTGGTCATCGATCAGAAGGGGGCAGTTGAGTTTGGACGCATCGATGCTCACCAAAGAGCGTCCTTGCAACTCCTGGGGATAGGAGCACTCGAGGGACCCTTTAGCCTCGACCTGCTTGCTCTCCTTCAGCCAGTTCACCAAGTCTTCGATGTGGCAGTCGCAAACCCAGGGGTTGTCGCTGAGATTGAGGGACAGCAAAGGGAGGCCCTGGAGCTGCTGGAGGGTGTCGTTCCTCAGGGTCTTGAAACCGTTGCTGCTGAGATTGAAGGTGCGCAGCTGTTGGAGGCTCCCCAGAAACACGTTACGTAAACTCACCAGGGAGTTGTTATGCATGTCTAGGTGCTCCAGACTGGGCAGTGCGGAGAACATCCTGGCCGGCAGATAAATCAAATTGTTATCAGACAGGTCCAAGTGCTTCAAGTTGAGAAGTGTGCCCGTCTGGAGCAGCTCAGCCACCAGGACCACAAAACTGTTGTTGTAGAGGGAACTGCTCAGGTACAGTTCTTCCAAGGGGCTGCTGGTATTGCCCAGGGCCATGGGGCTGAGCCAAGTGAGCAAATTGTCTCTGAGGTCCAACTGCTTTAAGTGGGGCAGCTCAGCAAAAGTCTCCGCGCCCACCCAGCCCAGCTGGTTACCCCTCAGGTCGAGGAGGGTGAGCTCCGAGACGGAGGCGGAGAGGAAGGAGGCAGAAGAGAGGTTGCTGATGCTGTTATGGGTGAGGAAGAGTCTCTGCACGAAAGGCGGCAGCTCAGACGGCACCTCTGTCAAGTTGTCGTTGATGCACTTCACTGTTCGGTCTGTCTCGAAGCACTCACATAGCGCAGGGCAAGGGAGAATTTGCGGTTGTGGCTGCTGTGCCCAAACCCAGCCTGAAAGGACCAGCAGGAGTAACAGCTCCAGCCCCCCAGCTCCTCGCCTCTCCCCACTTAGCGCAGGGGATGCACAGCCCCAAAGAGAGCACCCCAGCATCACCGCCTCTTGTCAGGGACTGTTCTCCTGCGGTGCTCCCTGGGCTGTCTCCGTCTCAAAAGGATCCTTGGTTCCAGCCCTCTGAAAGCAATCTTCTCGGGTCAAGCAGAAAGGCAGAGAAAGGGAGCCTGGAGAGAAGGTGCGAGTGTCTCCGCGCGTGCAACCAGGCTGAGACTCCACAGCGGACTTGGAAGGGTAGGAACAGCCCTAGGAATGGACCAGTTCTCTTTCACGTCTTGCCACCCTTGAAAAAAAAAAGCAGAAAAAAAATGGGAGGAGGAGGAGGAGAGAAGTTTGAACCAAGCTGGGATGAGGAAGAGAGATCATGTTTTCTTCTCAGACTCTGCCTTCTTGGATGCTGCCAGTGCACTCCTGCTTCTCAAGATCATTTCCCCCTTCCCAAGTGCCACCCCTCGAGTCAAACCACAAAACAGCCTGGACTGCAAAAAAAAAAGAAAGAAAGAAAGAAAGAAAAGAAAAGAAAAAGAAAGAAAAGAAAAGGGGGAAAAAAGAGAGCAGTCCTTGGATTCCTTTTGACATGTTACAGCAAGTTTTGCCAACCTGCCTGTGTCTGACAGAGTCTCCCCCTTGGGCAACCTTACCCAGTGGGGTTTAATAGCAATGTCTCATCACCCTGAGCAGCAGGGGATAATGGCCATTGTAGTCCAAATACCTGAGGGCCTCTGTTTGGGGTAAGCTCGTTTATTAGATCTAATAGTAATATATTCATTTTCTCCCTTTGCTCAGGAGCTCCAATGTCTACAGGACTCCCTCTTCCAATCCACTTCCCCAACAACCTTGTGAGGTAGGCCAGGTTAAGAGTGGCAGTGCCTGGCCAAGAGCCGCCCAACAAGCTTCTACTGGCTAAGAACGGCCTTGAACCTACGTCCTCTTACCCTAACTACTACACCACACGTTCTTTCCTTTATAACGTCTACGGATACAAAACCATATCGGCATGAATTGCTGCTACTGGATAAAACGCTGGGATTCCCACCCCCGCCGGTATCCTTTCGGAGGACTGGATTCGCTACGGGCCAGCAAGTTATTGCGGTTCTAGTCCCTACGGAGGCCATGCTGAAAAGCAGCGCCTTAATCCGCGTTCGTTTTTTTTTTTTTTTTTACAATTACCAAGAGTCCCGGCTTTTGTTCAACCCGGCTCCAACCTAAGAAAAGTTGCCGGAGAAAATGTGCAACTTTTCGCAAGTCCCCTCCGTTGCCCCAAACCGAAAGTCGTCGCGTTTATTAATCCCCTTCCAACTTTTCCCAACAAATAATTCCCCGCCACACCCCACAAAAAAAAAAAAAAAAAAAAAAAGCTCCACGGTTTCCCAAGCAACAACCCATCCTTCGCCCTAAGGATACCTCCCATCCTAGAGGAAGGCGAAGCCGGCGAGCTCCGGGGCTGCCCTTTGCCAGGGAAAGATGCGCGGGATCGAACCCTCGGGGACAGACATTCCCCCGCCCCTTCGGGGGAGTGGGGGGGGGGCGTAAGCGGGGAGGGATGATTCAACCTGGGATTTGACGGGAGACCGGACTCGTCCCTCTGCCTTCTGGGCCGGGAGGGCGAGGACGCTGAGGAGAGGCTTGGGCTTGCGTAGCTCAGCCGAGGAAAGGGGTGGAATGCAAGGAGAGTCCTTCGTCCCGGACGGCGCCGCACTTGCCCAGCCCCGCCGGCATTAGCTTACCTGTTTCGCGCCTGGGCTTCAGCTCCGCCAGTCCCGCGCAAACTCCCGGGCCGAGTGGGAACTGCATGGCGCAGGCAGCAACTTTCCCTGCCCCCCACCCCTCCCGGCTTGCCTAGCCCAGCCTCCCGCTGTAGGAGAAAGCCAATGGCAGGCGCGGCCTCCGGGAGGCAGCCCGGCTCCGCGCACCACGCCCTCGGTGGCAGCGGGCGGGCGCTTCTCGCCCTCCCCGCCCGGTTTACTTTGCAAAGAGGCGGCGGCAGGTGGGACTGGTTGGCGATTCCTCATCCCCCCCCCGCCTTCCCTCCCCCCCGGTGACGCCGCGTTTGCACCGCTATTATGTCCGACTGCCGAAGGATCGCGGAATAAAGGACCCCCCCCCCTCCCGCGGAGGCTGGCGGAAAGCCCTCTGCACGAACTCAGAGGTACTCGTGGCAGCTCAACTCTTGACATCTAAAAGGGCAATTATGTGTTGAGTTCAACGCTGCGCTCGGTGTACTCGCAACAATGCACAACGCCCATCCTTGTCTCTTCCCAACGGTCCTGTGTGGAAGGTTAAGTTGGCCAAAAGATAACTGAGCATCCGATTGAGAGAGAGGCACCCAGCCAGCTGTGGTACCCAGGATGCTACTGCCATAATAGGCTGGGTGCTATCCTAGGCTGGGCGAATTTAATCCTGCTTGAAGCAGCATCCTGGCTGGTACTGTCATGCTTTGTAGCAGGGGTGAAATCCAGCAGGAGATTCTGGAGAACCGGTAGCGGAAATTTTGAGTAGTTCGGAGAACCGCAAATACCACCTCTGGCTGGTCTTAGAGTGGGGTGGGAATGGAGATTTTGCAATATCCTTCACCCAGGAGTGGGGTGGAAATGGAGATTTTGCAGTATCCTTCCCCTGCCATGCCCACCAAGCTACACCACGCTCACCAAGCCACGCCCACAGAACAGGTAGTAAAAAAAAATGTATTTCACCACTGCTTTGTAGCCACAACTTTTGGCAGAGCCTTTTAAACTCTGCTGAGAAGTCTAACTCTGACCACGGAAGTTTTCTGAGGAGATAAGAGCCTGATAAGAGCCTGGTGGCGCAATGGACTAAACTGCTGCTGTTAAAGTAATACTTAGCTGCCAGCTGCCTGCAATTACTGCGAGTTCAATTCTCACCAGGCTCAAGGTTGACTCAGCCTTCCATCCTTTCGAGGTAGGTAAAATGAGGACCCGGTTTGTGGGGGCAATAAGCTTACTTTGTATAAAATAGAACACCCCTGGGGGCCAAAAAGCCCTATTAAGCAGGTATATACAAAAGTATGAAGGCTATTGCTTACTGCATTGTCTCCGGAGAAGGGCGGCATATATAAATCGAACTAATAAAAAATAAATAAATAAATATCATAAGACATAATGAATGATGCTGGGTTAGATGCTGTCCTGATTTCACAGCTTTTGCTCTTTTTGTATCTAGGGAAGAATGGAACAAGGAGCTGTTTAAACAAAACAAAACAAAAGCATCCCTATACCCTGTGGCTGTTGCACCTTAAACTTTACACGTAAGAGATGATTTCTCCTGTGCCAGAAGCCTGAAGAATTTCTACAAGATCCAGAGATGTGAAAGATAAGGTTACGCTGTAATTGTGGGACCAGCTTCTTCCTGTTTCCAGAAGGACAGAAAGCCGGTACTTGCTGCTAACCTCAGCCAATATGAGAAGACAAGTTTTATGGATGCCCGAGATTACTATAATGCCTGTGTCAGCTCAGGACCAAGTGATCCTCCTGATGAGAAATGGTTTCTTTGGCTCCTCTTGCATTCTTCTTTTGACCATGTTTGAAGAAAAAAACCCCCAAATTTACTGTCTTATTTCACAATTTTTGCATTTATGACTGACTTTCCTCAGTAGAAGATGAGTTTAACACAAATAGATCTGATCATTTATCACAAAAGAGATCCAACCCTGTGTAAAGGTATAATTGAAGGTATAATTGAGCTAGGAATAAGCTTATATGAGCTTATTCCTAGCTCATATAAGGGAAGAGAGCAAGATTTTTTAAAGGACATTTAAAAAGAAAAAAATATATCAGTTTCTCTTGAAATAATGTCTCAGAAACGAGTTGGGGTCAGTTGAGGAAATATTCAGAGTAGTAGTTCTGATCAGCCATTTTCATACATACCATTTGGACATGGATACGTATTCTGTCACAGATAAAAAAAAAAAAGATTGGGCATTTTAAATCAATTTCTGAGATCTGCAAATGCTGATAGAGGGTAATATATGTTTAAGTCCCTAAGTGAATGATTGAACAATTAATCTGTGACAGGTGTCCTCTGCATCTCAAGCCTCATTTGACAGACAGTTGCCCCAAAGTTTGCCTTGCTCTTCAGCTATGTTAAAAAAAATGAGGAAAAAAATGTATATGCTACTGAACCTTTATAATCTGAAAGTCGAATGATATCCTGGCTATATATGTGGGTATCAGTTGGGGAGAGTGGGTGAGAGTGGGAGATGGGGGACAATGATAAAATGTGTCCCCACAGAACTGCTGCCTCAGTGTTGCCTGCAAGTACATAAGTGGTAGAGCTTGTGTTGTGCTGTCATGACACACATTTCATCATTTTGACAACATCTTGGCTTGCTGCGGATGTCCCTGGCTATTCAGATGGATCCATAGTGAGTCAGTTATGCTCTTTTATGACAAGGTTAACAAAGCCAATTTTAATGAACATGGCTCTTGCTTTATACTTAGGGGAGTTATCAACGGACTGGTGATTGGTCATTTTACAAAATCCCATTAAGGCTGGGGGTTTTGGGGGGTGAGAGGGGCTGGCTCTACTGAGAATTGCCTGTATACTAAAGGCTTTGTGGCTGACACCCGAGTGAGCCACTGAACATTTGCGCTGGCAGATTGGGGGCAATGTCTACCCTGTTCTTCTCTTTTCAGATCCCATTGGGAGTAATGAAAACCAAACTGCAAAAAATGCTACATTTCTGAAAAAGGTGACCAGAATGCAGCTCAGAACAGAGATGAAAGGAAAATAAAGCAGGACCCATTAGTATACCTCTGGATAATTTGTTATACATAACAAGGTTTCTAACCTCCATCTATGGAATCATGGAACTGCAACAAAACACTTCATCTTACTTTCTTCTGAGTTAAGTTTATTAGCTTATTTATTAGATTTCTATGCTGCTTTTCCTCCAGAGCTTACAGAGATGCATAGAATACTCTGTCCTCTGTCCACCTGCCTACCTAATATTGCTTAATAAATCTCCATACTTAAACTGGGTGTCCCATATTTTAATCCAGCACCTTAACCACCATGCCACTAGTCCCTTGCAGTTGCCTAGAATTGGTTTATTATTGGACATGTATGTTATCCCAGTATATGTGAAGTAAAGAAATTATGGAGGGCAGACATGCTAGTCTTATGGTAGTAAAAAAAAATCAGGTAGTAAAAAACTTAGTATTGTATCAGGTAATAAAAGTATCTAGTACTGTAGCACCTTTTAACATCTTTATTAAAAGTTGTATGTTTTCATGAGCTGTAGATCACTGCATTAGATGCATAGACTAGCTAGACTGATGAAGGATTTAAATGGGGTGAAATGGGAGAGAGGGGAAGGTAGGTTGATTATGCACTTCACGTTACATGTGAGACCTTACAAGTACATGTACTATATCAGTTAACAATTACAATAAATTAAAAACTCACTGGGTTTCTTGGGAATCTTCTAATATTTATATGAATGGAGAGGAAGGAGAAGATCCATTGTTTGAATTGTGATTTGCTTAATATATGTAGGGCATTTTCCATGTATTGGAATTTTATTTGGGATCCTCATGAAAGAGGATATTTATGCAATGTTTTGTTTGTCACAAATAGTCACAATATTTTTTAGAGAGTTTCTAGAGACAAATCAATCAATCAATCAATCAATCAAGGTGAAGGTTCGTTCTCTGAGCTTATGGGTTGGCTTCCAAATGTTTCATTACCAGGGTAGGTAATATCTTCAGTGGAGTTTAGGAGATGTCAGTGTCAGTGTTCTTCTGTTTATAAGGGCTTCAGGTATTGGTATGTCAAGTGAGGGTCTAGTGATGGGTCAAGAGTGAGTCATCATTGAGTCTTATGATGGGTCTTGTAATGAGATTACATCAAGTCAGGGTCATTGGGAGGTGAACTGCTGGTGGGGTTGTGTGGGTTGGTGCTGTCTCTGGTTGGCTGTACCGGTTGATTTGGATTCTGAGGGGTTTGTAGGCTGGTTGTAGGTCAATGTGTTTGTTGATGGAATCACTTGTGGAGTGCCAAACTTTGATGAACGCATGAGTGTGGTGGGCAGTAGTGTGGCCGATGATTTTTGTGTTGCTCCAATTGAACTGGTGCTGTTTGGTGTCGGTGTGAGTAGAGATTAAGAATTTGGTATCATGGCGTTTGACTGCCAGCTGGTATTTGTGGGTCCTGGTTTTTAATTGATGTGATTTTTGTTCCATGTAGAATTGGTTGCAATGGTTAAAGTTGATTTTGTAGATTACATTGTTTCTTTCATCCCTCTGTATTTTGTCTTTGGTTCTGGATAGTTCCTGGCGGAGTGTGGCTGCGGGTTTGTGGACTATTACCATTCCTAGGGGCTGGAGGATTCTGGCTGTCATTTCTGACACCCCTTTTGTGTATGTCGCAAATGACAGCCAGAATCTTCCAACCCCTTGGAATCACATTGATTACATTTTTCTTTCATCCTTCTGTATCTTGTCTTTGGTTCTGGATAATGCCTTCTGGATAATTCCACACTCCACTGAAGATGTTACCTAGCCTGGTAATGAAACGTTTGGAAACCAACCCACAAACTCGGAGAATGAATTTTCACCCTCATAGATATAGTCTCTCTCAGGCAAAGATTTTTGAACTACTGTTGACCTCACTCCCATTCCTAAGAGGTCTGTAAGGGGCGTGCATAAGAGCACCAGCATGCCTACCGTCCCTGTCCTAATGTTTCCTCTATTTGTATCTATTTTTATGTATTCAATTCATGCTTATAGTTATATAAATTACCTAATAGGTTCTTGACAAATAAATAAATAAAATAAAATAAAATAAGTCAATTATTTTCTTTTTTGAAATAGTGAGGCTTGGAAGCGGACATTCCAAAGATCTGTTTCCAATCTTGGTGGAACCTGCTTTCCTAGGTTCCATGGAGTGACAAAGGGTTTTGTCAGCTATTTGGAAAGGCTGCAGGACCAGCTCGCCCCAGAGGATTAATCTCCCCTGCTAGCTCCTACAAGGCAGCCTTTTGCAATAGTTTCATAATATAAAAGTGCCAGATTTCTTTAACTCATTTTGGATCTGTCTTTTTCAAACACTAGATCTTAAAATATGTTGTTCTTCTTGGCAGGAGGGTTGGTGGCAGTGGAGTGAACCTTGTTTTGTATCTTTTTTTTTTTTTTTTGTCTTAGTGACTGTTTGCAAGAAGAGGGTTGTGCTTTTTAAATTGAGGATTAACTTGAAACCTCCGTGCTGATTATCAGCGGAAAAATATGAAAGCATTCTTGAATAAAAAACTTCTAATTTATCTTTCCCCCAAAATAATCCTGTTGGATAGGAGAGGTAAGGGTAACCTGGGTCTTCCAGATGTTGTTGAATTGCACTGCTCATCTTCTTTCAGCTTTATTAACTAAGACTGATGGATTTCTTTTTTTTAAAAAAAAAGTTTTTTATTTTGAACACATTAAAACAAGACACAAACACACAACATTTATATACATATCACTTATTCCTTCAGCTATTTCAAGGTGATCCTTTCTTGCTATTTACATCTATTTACACATATTTTGTCTTATTCAACAATTATTTTCCATCTTCCTTTATTTCGTCTACATTGTACCTTGATCTTCAACATTTTTTCTTTTTTTTCTTTTTTCCCCCCTCTCTCCTTTATTCCTCTTTCTCATTTTTCCTATTCTCCAACCATTCATACCATCTATACCACACTAGACTGATGGATTTCAACATCTGGAATGAATATATACCAGTATAGTGGAATCTCTCTCTCTCTCTGAGTCCTAAACTGAAGGAAGCCATGGCAAGCCATTCCAGGATTTGTCTACGCAGTTGCCATGAGTAAAAACTGACTTGAAGTTTTTATATTTGAAAACCGACTTTCAATTTATTATTATTTAACACCCGAAAAGAGTGTACTCATTCCAGATTTTTTTTTTAAAAAAAATTCACACTAAAGTTTGGAAAAGGCATTGTCTGGATTCTTACATAAGTGAGCAAATATCCTCAGTGTTTCACAAAATGGCTCAATGTAGAAGCCTCTTTGATTTTTACAGTTCTGCCTTATTAGTGCTACTCTGCTCTTTACTTGTAACAAATGAACTCTGTTCTTTCTGCATCCAGGAGAAAACGTATGAATATAACTTCACAACTGATGACCTCTACTCCTCTAATATGCTGCCGATTTTTAACTAGTGTCATATTGTCAAGCAAGCAAGAACCAGCAAGATTAACTAAGCTGCGGATCCACAAGTCAAGCCAGAGGCAAATGTGTCCTTCCCTTCCTGCATTGCACTGAGACTTTTGGAGCAGGGAAAAACCTGTGTGAAAAGATCTGGGGAGCCACTGCTTTGCATGGGTAAGGACTGCATTTGGCTTTGGCCTTATTACTTCATATTCTCTTAGCAAAAGAGAGGCTCTGAGATGCCTCCAAAAATCTGAGAAGTGATGCCATTTCAAAAAACACTTATTTCCGCCTTAGACAAACAAATGGAAAACAAATGATTGATGGGTGGCTATAGAATTTAGGGGGGGAAATTGTAATATAGAGGAGAAGAGCAGAAAATTTTCATTGCAGATGTTCTAGAATCTATCCTGGAAAGGTGAAGTAAAATTGGGTGAGACTGTTTATTAGATCTTTTAGTTTTCTATCTTTCTTATGTAGTTCAGACATCAGCCACTTCTTGGATGCCTATAGCCAAGATTAAAAAAAATGGCAGAAAATGTGCAGAATACCCAAATAACCCAAGTGGGAATCAGATAGGTTGAAGATGAAAGTAAAGATAGCTATTAATCTAGAATAGAATAATGTATTCTATTGATAACATTAAAAGCAGTATATTTCTGAATTACAGTTGGATAAAACAACATGATGGTGCATAGTACCAATGTCCTGTTTGTAGGCTTTAAAGGAATTGAATTAGCTATTAATTATTGAACTCAATGTAATTTTGATCTGATCCCATAGGTGCTTCTTACAACTTGTAATGAAATTGTAGGGTTTTTGGTAAGTAGAAAAAGAAGTGTTGTCAAAATGTAATGAGAACACTGCCCTGAGAATTCTTTCTATCTTTCTATCGTATTATTCAAAACAACAAAAATTCTGTGGTACCTTAATGTAAAAGAACTGAAAAATAGAAATAATAGTTGAGTTAAAAAGCAACAAACCATTCAGCTCCCCTATAATTTGATTAAAGCAGAAAGGTTTATTTTCCAATAATTTGTCTGTGCCGATGCTACACAGGCTTGAACCTGGTTAGAAATTTAACTTATCTTAAGGAAGAATTTACCTTTTTTAAAATTTTATTTTTTTACATTTGCTCATCCTTTGCCTGGATGATGTGTGCTATGATCTGATACTAAACATTTTTATTAATGAACAGTTTTATGAAAGTGAAACGTTCATAATTTATTCACTTTCTGCATTTCCTTTTCTTTTGACTTTCATATTTAGAATCCTTTCTTCTTGTGAAAATGTATCTGGAATCTAAGGCAATACACAACACGCGAACACGCTTCTGACATCAATCAATTAAGTTCTTGTGATGTGATGCAGAATGAGTGGCTCATCTATTTGCCATGCAGCTTTTATGAGGAAAAGGAATATCAGTTTGCCTTGGAGTAAAAATCCCCCATGGTGCAGGCTGACAACAAGAAAAAGCTGACAGATGCAGTGTTGGCTTCCTAATAGAAAAAGAAACTCTGGAATATCGTGATCAGTCTATTTCTAGGACAGACTATTTTTTAATTGGCCATTCTTATCCAATGTCAGTGCAAACTAGAATTCACGAAGAGCTTCAGTCCCATAGCCTATATTTCAACTGATATAAAGGTTTCATTTGGAATGGCAGACTATATTGATTAATTGAATAGTGACCGAAGTCAAGTCAAAATCAGATATATTTCATAAGATTGTTAGGGTCTTACTGTATCAATCTTTATTGTTGAATTGGGCCACATCTCTGCAAAAGGATACTGTATTATTTGTACAAATTCCTGTTCTGGCTAAATTGTTTTTTTTAAAAAAGTTTTAATATCATTTTTCCCTAGAAAGAAAGCAACATCATATCATTATCTTTCTCCTTGGACAAAAAGATTTTACTCCTTTCCTAGCCAGTCTGATTCCCCAGCAGACAGTTGGAATTTGACCTAGTTGAACAAAAGTGGAAGTGCTACAAATTCAGTCTGAAAAAAAGAATACTGGCCAATTGATCAGTGATTAGACCAGCTTTCTCCAACCTACTGCCTACAGTGCCCTCGTCCTCTGTCAGCATGGTATATTGGCTTGAAATGATGGTTATTATTCATCCCACTTATGAGAACATCACCTTGGAAAACATAAATGAAAGAAACGAGAACATACACCATGGCCAAAAGGATCAAACAGCTTCACCATCTTAGCTTGTTAAACCCAGATAGATAGAATTGAACCATAATACTGTAAGCTGCTGAATCCCTTCAGCCTAATATTTCTCAGTAATGAATATGAAGTTTTGTTATATGAAATGTAGAGGAACTTTTCTCAGAGAATGTAGATTTTGTATTTATCTTGCCCTCAGTCTAAATGAAATTTGTCCACCGCTTTTAGCTTACAGTCGCATTAGTAAATATGATAAGGTCTATAGATTTGATTGGATAGCTGTGGCAAAATGTTACTGGCATAGTTTATAATAAATAGGTACCTAAATACTCTTCTCAAAATGTTTTGAGAATTTTCTACTGTATATTTTTTGGCTATTTCACAAAAAGAAAAAAATGCACAAGCCTGCCACTAACAATAACGGTAAGAGTCTATTGTCTAGATGGCCTGTTTTTTTTCATTTTATACACACTAGATTGATGTGAATTGGTAAAATCATCATGATTCCAGGTTCAGAATGTTCTTGTCTTGGAATTTATTTGTGGCATTATATTTAGAGATTGCTGTAGCTCTGGATCTACCAAAGAAAGAGAGTTACTTTTAATAGGTATTTTCAACAATTCAGCAAAAAATTCATATGTGATAATAGCATTGAATAGTTTCACCTTCAATACTGGAAATTGGAAATTAAGGTATCTCAATGGTGACATCTTGTGGCTAAAACAATACATAGATGCTCAAGCACTTGCAGAGAGTATTACTACTATATTAACAGTACTACTATTATCTGACAAATGGATTAATGACAGTTCTTAATATCACAAGAATGTAAATCCATTTATCAAAATCAATCATATTAACTGAAATCCCATTTAACTCAATATAACACAAGGTAACATTGTTTAGGTGGTCCTTGACTTATGGCCATTCATTTAACAATGGTTCTAAATTACATTGGCCATGAAAAAGTGGCTTACCAGCCATCCTCAGGGCTACGACTGTTGCACCACTTCTGCAGTCATGTGATCACAGTTTGGATGCTTGGCAACTGGCTGGCATTTGTAAAGTTCTATGAAGTGGTATATGAAATGCTATTGTTATTGCTAAGTCCTGTCTTTATTTGAAGGTTTTGTTCTACTGGCCTATGTAGGATGTATGCTACATCTTCTCTGATGTTCTTAAAAAGATGGGCTGTAGTCCTGCAGTCCTTTTATTTTGTCCTCCAGTAAGAAGACAAGCTTAGCATTTGCAATAGGAGTAACTAGTTTACTCTTCTAGTTTGGAAACTTGTCACTCATCTGGTAAATCACCAGTGCTGGTCAACTGATGTCAATTTTTTTGGGCAAGATTTGAGTTATCCTGTTCCTCCCTCTGCTAAAGGTCCTCACAAAACTCCTTTTGTTTGCTTTCTTGTTCACTTGCTTTGGTCCCAAAATTCCAGCTGCCTATACTTTTTCTAAAGAGCATTGGCTAAAACTGAAATCTGTATGTATGAAGTCAGCCCTATATCAGTTATGAAAACAAAGACATCTCTGAATATTTTTTCTATTAGGTCAGCCATCCTTCTAACAGTGCTGGGACTACAATACACAAATTGTGCACGATGATTGCAAATTCTGGGATGTGTACAGCATTTAGTGTCTTCTTCACAGTTATGTTGTCCCTCCTGCTGTTATATTTTGTGAGGCGGGTTATATTTGTGGAGATTTTGTCATTTTCAGTCCTAATTAAGCAAAGTCCACAGTCCCCTTTGCAATGCTCACTGCATTCATGCAAGGAAACCACGAAGAAGCTAGCAGAGCTTAGTGCCAAAAAAATAAATCATATACAGGTAGTTCTTGATTTACAATCACAATTAAGCCCAAAATTTCTGTTGCTAAGCGAGACAATTGTTAAATGAATTTTGCCCCATTTTGTGACCTTTCTTGCCACAGTTGTCAAATGAATCACTGCAGTTGTTAAGTTAGTAACAGATCAATTAGGAGAATGGCTTGCCTTCAGAATTGTGGGTGCTTTATCTCTAAGTTTTTAAAAGAAGATTGGATAATTAATCTCATTGTCTGAAATAGTATATTGAGCAGGGGGTTGGATTAGAAGACTTCCAAGTTCCTGAGTTCATATAACAAAAAATAAAACTGGGTTGTTCAATTTGGGCTTGTATATTATGTAAACATAATCCTCTCTGCTCTATCAGTGAATTGGCTAATGGAGCCAAACAAATTGTTGTGCATTATGTTCTGTGATGTTATTTATATACTGGGGATTTCAATCTGAGTGTTATATCACCTTCGTGTAGATAGTTACGGGTATTAATTTTATGTTTCAAATTGATTTCTATGACTGTTGATACTGACATCTGCAGCATTCAAATTTAGCACAATATTAAAAGGGTATGGGTGTTGTAAAAAGTAATCACAAAGGTTTTTTTTCCTTAATAGCAACAGCAACGGCACTTAGACTTATATACCGCTTCATAGTGCTTTTTACAGCCATCTCTAAGCCGTTTACAGAGTCATCTTGCCCCCAACAATCTGGGTCCTCATTTTATCCACCTCAGAAGGATGGAAGGCTGAGTCAACCTTGAACCGGAGAGATTTGACCTGCCGAACTGCAGTTACCAGTCAGCTGAAGTAGACTGCAATACTGCACTCTAACCACTGCGCCACCTCGGCTCTTTTAAGTCATATCTGAAATGATGTCATCAATAAAAATAAGCAAACAGCTTAGCTAATAAGATTGTCTATTTCTGTAAACTTTTCAGTGGAATAGGAATACATTTTAAATTTGTTATTAAATCATGTAGGGCAAAAATTCTTTTCTTCACAAGGAGGCTCAAAACTTCGCAACAAAAACATTGTCCTACAGTGTTATTTATCTTAGGATGCTGAAGTCTGTTCTTATTATTTTTATAATCATTATAATGCCAGTTCTTTTTTTCAGGGCAAACCATTAGGTTTGCAATTATTACCCTGAATTTTCTGATAGGGGAAATATCTGTGGTATATTTTTGATTATGACATTATTTGAATTTTTCAAGTTTGGATTATTTGAGATGATTGCTTCATCTTGGACAGTTTGTTTTCAATAGTACGCACGCTCTTGACAATAATCACTTAGCTGAATGTTTTGAAGAATGCTCATATAATTTTGTTTTAAAGCTAAATGACATATTTCATTGTCCAGATAAATCACACCATCTCCTGTTCCATTTGAACAAATGAAGCCTAAGTCCATAATTGGCTGAGTTTATAGAAGATAAATTTTACACTTCCCTCAAATTGGGAAGATTCCCAGGCTAGCCTACTTCTCTGGGATTCTGAGCAGTTTCTCATCTGATCCCACGTAGCTTCTTCAAAATAAGCCCCGGGCCTCGAATAAAATGGTAGGTATTCCCACTGAAACATGTTTCCACACTATTTGAGCTTCAGTACACAGTTCCTTGCAATTTCCTAGAAAAGGTATTTCCCATTCCTGTCCTGCCACCTCGAATCTATGCAGACTGCAGAGTCTATGTACTGCAGAGCAAGACCATTGAATTCACATTCAAATACTGGAATAGTAGTATTCCAGTATTTGAGGGGCTGCCACAAAGAAGGAGGGGTCAACTTATTTTCCAAAGCACCTGAAGGTAAGACAAGAAACAGCAGATGGAAACTAATCAAGGAGAGAAGCAACCTGGAATTAAGGAGAAACTTCCTAGCAGTGAGGACAATGAACGAGTGGAATAGCTTGCCTTCAGAAGTGGTAGGGGCTTCATCAGTGGGGTTTTTAAAGAAAAGACTAGACAGCCACGTATCTGAAATGGCATAGGGTCTTGAGTTTGGAGTAAAAGACCTGCAAGGTTCCTTTAGGCCTCCAAGCTCTATTCTGTCTGGGTCTTAGCAGGCATGAGCTCGCTCAATTGCAGCCTAATTCTGGATAGTTTCGATAAATTTAATTTAATTTAATTTAATTTTGAATTTGTATACCGCCCTTCTCCCTGAGGACTCAGGGCGGTGAACAGCCAAGTAAAAACATCGGATACAAATATTAAAATACAGTTAAAATATACATATATAAATTTGGCCCCGTTAATTAAAAACCATAGACAAAACACTTAAAAACACTTAAAAAATTAGGCCAGCCCGGCTTGCTGGAAAAGGAAGGTTTTAAGGGCACGGCGGAAGGCACTGAGGTCTTGGATTCTCCTTATCTCTGGAGGCAGTTGGTTCCAGAGGGTAGGTGCCCCCACAGAGAAGGCCCTCCCCCTGGGGGTCACCAGCCTACACTGTTTGGCTGATGGCACCCCGAGGAGGCCCTCTCTGTGGGAGCGCACGGGTCGATGGGAGGTCGTCGGTGGCAGCAGGCGGTCTCGAAGATAGCTAGGCCCTATGCCATGGAGCGCTTTAAAGGTGATAACCAACACCTTGAAGCGCACCCGGAAGACCACTGGGAGCCAGTGCAGCTCGCGCAGGAGCGGTGTTACATGGGAGCGCCATGCTGCTCCCGTCACTACCCGCGCTGCTGCGTTCTGGACCAGTTGGAGCCTCCGGGTGCTCTTCAAGGGGAGCCCCATGTAGAGAGCGTTACAGTAATCAAGGCGAGAGGTCACGAGGGCATGAGTGACTGTGCACAGGGAATCCCGATCAAGAAAGGGCCGCAACTGGCGAATCAGGCGAACCTGACAAAAGGTCCCCCTGGCTACAGCCGTCAGATGTTCCTCCAAGGACAGCTGCATATCCAGGAGGACTCCCAGATTGCGAGCCCTCTCAGTGGGGGCCAACGACTCTCCCCCAATAGTCAGTGATGGAGTCAACTGACTATATCGGGATGCCGGCATCCACAGCCACTCAGTCTTGGAAGGGTTGAGCCTGAGCTTGTTCCTCCCCATCCAGACCCGCACAGCCTCCAGGCACTGGGACATCACTTCAAGGGCATCGTTGGGGTGGCCTGGGGTGGAGATGTACAGCTGGGTGTCATCAGCGTACTGGTGGTATCTCACCCCAAAGCCACGGATGATCTCGCCCAGCGGCTTCACATAAATGTTGAACAGGAGGGGCGAGAGGACCGACCCCTGAGGCACTCCACATATAAGAGGCCTTGAGGTCGACCTCTGCCCCCCTGCCAACACAAACTGCGACCGGTCGGAGAGAAAGGAGGAGAACCACCGTAATACGGTGCCCCCCATCCCCAACTCTTCCAACCGGTGCAGCATGATACCATGGTCGATGGTATCAAAAGCCGCTGAGAGGTCTAACAGGACCAGAACAGAGGAGCAACCCCTGTCCCGAGCCCTCCAGAGATCATCAACCAACGCGACCAATGCCGTTTCCGTGCTGTGCCCAGGCCTGAAACCTGACTGGAACGGATCTAGATAGGATGTTTCCTCCAGGAATTGCGGAAACTGTCGCGCGACCACACTCTCAACAACCTTCGCCAGGAAGCGAAGGTTGGAGACAGGACGATAGTTGGCCAATATTGCCGGATCCAGGGATGGCTTCTTGAGGAGAGGCCTCACCACCGCCTCTTTCAAGGCCGTGGGGAAGTGACCCTCACTCAACGAAGCGTTGATAACACCCTGGAGCCAGCCTCGTGTAACCTCCCGGGAGGCCAGTACCAACCAGGAGGGACACGGGTCCAGTAAACATGTGGCCGCACTGAGTCTCCCCAAAATCCTGTCCACATCATCGGGAGTCACAGCATCAAACTCCTCCCAGGTAACATTCTCAAGACTATTCCTCGTCACCCTGCCCCGATCTACCCAGTCAGAGTCCAAATCCCCCCGGATCTGAGCGATTTTGTCATACAGGTATTGTCCGAAATCCTCCGCCCTGCCTTCCAAGGGATCCTCCCGCGCTCCCAGATGAAGCAGGGAGCGGGTTACCCTGAACAGGGCAGCCGGACGATTTCCTGATGACGCAATAGAGGCGGAAAAGTAGTTAAACTTTGCCGTCTTTATCGCCACTAGGTAGGTCTTAATATGCGACCTTACCAGTGTTCGGTCAGATTCAGCGAGACTGGCCCTCCAACCGCTCTCTAGGCGTCTTTTCCGGCGTTTCATCTCCCTCAGCTCCTCGGAGAACCAAGGAGCCGTGAGGGATCGACACCGGGTCAGAGGCCGCAAAGGCACGACTCGATCCAAGGCCCCACCAGCCGCCCGATCCCAGGCAGCTACCAGGTCCTCGGCCGAGTCGTGTGCCAGATCTTCAGGAATTGGCCCAAGCTCCATCTGGAACCTATCAGGATCCATCAGGCGCCTGGGGCGGACCCATCTAATTGGGTCCGCCTCCCTGCGGCGGGGTGTAGCGGTTCGAAGGTCCAGACGAAGGAGTGAGTGATCTGACCATGACAAGGGTTCCATGTCTATATCCCCTATAATAAGACCACTCAAAGGAGAATATTTGTAGTTCAGGGGTGACATGAGGGGTCGTTGGTAATCTCTGAACTTGCTGGTTTTCTTCAGGGGTGGGTTCTAAATTTTTTTACTACTGGTTCTGTGGGCGTGGTTTATTTTGCAGGCGTGGCTTGATGGTCATGTGACAATTCTTTAGGATTTAGCAGAGGTACTGGTCTACCAGGCTTTTAACTGCTTGCAGAGTTGTACCGGTCTATTCATTTGTTTTTGGAGGCACCAGTCTACTCATTTGTTTTTGGAGGCACTGGTCTACCACCACACTGCCTTTTAACACTGATCTGCTGTAGGGCGGCCCTTTGAAGCTGCAAGAGTTTAAACAGTTTTTTTCCTTCTAGCCGATCAGCTGGGACTCGGGAGGCAGCAATAGCTTGGGGGTGGGGCCAAATAAAAGAATAACGCGGGGGGGGGGGGCAGGGGGCCCCAGCTCCCGAAAAAAGAGAACCGGTTTGGTGACATCATATCAGCTGAACCGGGCTAAACCAGGAGGAACCCACCACTGGTTTTCTTGTAGACATCTCATTACCTAAACTAGGCAACATTATCAGTGCTAGCCAAGCTCCAGACTAGCACTGATGGTAAGCTGTGGTGGCCCAGTGGTTAGAATGCAGTCCTGCAGGCTACTTCTGCTGACCTGCAAATTTGGCAGTTCGAATCTCACCAGGCTTAAGGTTGACTCAGCCTTCCATCCTTTCGAGGTTGGTAAAATGAGGACCCACATTGTTGGGGGGCAATACGCTGACTCTGTAAACTGCTTACAAAGGGCTGTAAAGCACCGTGAAGCGGTATATAAGTCTAAGTGCTATTGCTTATTGCTGCCTAGTTTGGGTAACGAGACGCCTGCAAGAAAACCAGCAAGCTCAAGAGAGCACCAAGGACCCCTCTGGATAGCCTTCTAATCTAAAGAATATATTTCAGCGAGGAAACACAAGGGCTTCTGGGCCTACAAATCGCACCAACCCCGGCCTTGCAAGTCAGGTGGAACAAGGGAAGCGCAGCCGATATTGCCCGCTCCACCTCAGCTGCCGCCCTTTTATCCTTAAGCCTCCTGCCCGAAGCGCCCTTTTACGCGTCAGCCTCTTTTCAGCGCCTGACAGAAGCCGGAGGCGAGGAGGCTAGGCCTTCCCACCAGCCAATCAGCACTCGGAGTACTCAGCACACTGCCCAATCCTGCGCCCCTTTGCTCCCGTGTCCCCCTCCTCCCCGCCTCTATCTTTCTCGCCACCCTCAGCGGCATTTGGAGGATTGTAGCCGTGGCGGCTCTTCGGGTCGTCTCCTCCTCCTCCTTCGCGGCCTCGTCCTGACCCGGCCCGGCGCCTTTCGGACCCATTGAGGATGAGTTTCCCGGCCCTCCAACGCGCGTCCTTCTGTGACCGTTCTAGCTCCTTCAACTAGCGACTGGTGAGGCAGTCCCAAAAGGAGAAAACTCATCGCGGGCGAGGGTGGGGAGGGGAGCCGGGTGTCCGGAGGGACCGGAGCGGGAGTAGCGAGCGCACCTTCAACACCCCCCCTCCCCCCCCCGCTCCCACACACTCCAATTCTGGCCTTCTGCTTTTCACACCGACTTGCAGGCAGAAATCCGACAGGTGCAGAGTTTCCAAGTATGGGCAAGAAGAATGAGGTGCCCGGATTAAATTTCTGCACGTCACGGAGATACTAAAGCTCTATTTGTGTGTGTGTGTGTGTGTGTGTGTTGCTGATCCCAATAGATGAAGAAGAAAGAGCAGAAGAGGGGAAAGGAAGCCTGCAGTCGGTGCAACGGTGAAAATGGCTGGGAAAAGATTAGGTGTATAAAAGGAAAGGGAGTTAAGTCTTGCCTCTTCTTCCTAGAGATCAGTCTAGACCAGTGTTTCTCAACCTTGGTAGCTTGAAGATGGGTGGACTTCAAGTCCCAGAATCCCCCAGCCAGCAGCGCTGGCTGGGGGATTCTGGGAGTTGAAGTCCACCCATCTTCAAGCTTCCAAGGTTGAGAAACACTGGTCTAGATTAAGAAAATTGCATTTCCTTGGGTTACAGTAATGCATATCCAAAAATTATGGATCACGGTAGCAAAAAAAAAAAAAGGGCCCTGCCTTTTCCTTTTCTTTTTTGTAGTAAACCTTGTATTCTGCAGTTGCCCAAGAGCAGTACTGTCGTCCTGATTCCGATCCTGAAGTAAAATTGCACTGTTTTGCGGGTTGCATACTGGGCAGCTTTTTGCATGATTTGTTTGTTTTACTGACAATGCTAAATACTACCTGACTCTCTCATGTTTCTGTTGCTGAGGTCAGGTCACTTCCTGACTCTTTTTACCCTGACAGTAGCATGATTGCCACACATTAGCAGGTTGTTTATCTTCATAGAATAGAGGAAACCCTACATTGTGAGAAAGGTATCTCATATGGAAATATTTCAACTTTAGAGTGATCAATCACTTTTATCAGCCTTCTTGAGCTTTGTGATCTCCAGGTGTATTAGTTTTCATGCTCCTTAATCCTCAGGTAGGATGGCTTTTAGAAATCAAGGAATGAGTGTAAAATACTGAGAAGCAAGGAATACCTCTCTCTCTCTCTGTGTACATACATGTCTGTGTGTCTATCCTATCAACCATCGTACCTATTGTCTATCTCATTTTTAAACATTGTTTAGGATTTGTGTTTCTTTTATGCTGGTCTTGGTAATTTCTTGATTCTCTGTGGCATCTTCACTATTTTGTTTGTTGTAATGTGGTTTGTCAAAATAAAATTTTGTATGTTATGGTTAGGAAGCTAAGTGAATTATGTTTCAAACGTGGTAGATGTTGTGCCAAATAGGCCAACTATTGGTAAATAAGTACTAATTAGCTGTAATTTGTTGGCTCTCGCAAAGATTTTAAAATGAATCCCAGTTACAAGCCACAAGAATGTTTGATATGGGTTGGGTGACTGAACCACTTTGATGTGCCTCTTTTTATACGTTGACCTTATACCTCTGACATTAATAGTGTTAACAGTACTAATACTGAGGCACTGGCAAAATTTATGAAATATATAGCATTGGGCATCTGTTAGTAGCAGAGAGAATGTAAAGGAATGTAGAGTTGGCCTTGGAAAGTATGAAAGCGCTATTAAATGGGGAAAGAAGGGACAAGCTATTAAGGAGATTCTTGGAGAAGTCTAAGATTGCTACACAGACCTACACAGTCCCAAAATTGAAAGATGCTTGAAAAAGCTCAAAATAATTCTACACTGATTTTCTTTAATATAAGATGGGACAGAGATAAACTTGGACTGGCTTTCAAGATTCTGTTATTATCCCCTACAGCAGTAAAGTCTATTCCTACAGTATCTGTTTCTTGACCTGGCTTAGCTTGAATGGCTGATTTGTCTGAGACCTAGTCCTCATATAGCTAAATTAACATTACCTATAGAAGAGGATTAATAGAAATGCAATGCATTTTTAGGGGAAGAAATCTGAAGAGATTTGTCAATCCCCCCAAAAAACTTCCAATGCATTCCACAGTCATTTTATGTATTTATTTATGAGATTCATTTATCTCATCTTTCAAAAGCCCAAGATGGTGAGCTACCACTCAAGAACACAGTGAGACAGGTTGGATTGAGGATTAATGACTGGTCCAAAGTCACCCAGTGATCTGTGGTTGAATATGGTGTTGATCCTGTTTTTTTTTATGCCAGTCCAACACTAACTATTATACCACACTTAGCTTTTGTACCACTGTATCACTTTGGAATAAAAAGGTAGCATGTAATAGTGTGATTGTCTGTCTGCATTTGTGAAGAGAAGAGCTTTCACACAGTTTCTTCAAATGTTATTTTTCTCTTCTAGGCCGTGACCGTACTGTGACTAAATATCCAAATGGTGACTTTGAAATTTACAAGCTTCTTCTCATTTTTCTCCTTTCATAAACATTCATGAAAATATCAAAAGTTTGTTCATTGTTTTGTGACACTTTTTATTGCTTAACTGTGAATTTTGTCATTTGCTCTTTCTTATTTTTTTTTCCTGAGTCATTACAACTATCCCTTACAAAATGCTCTTAACTGAGTTTCAGAACTAAGTCAGTGTTTTTACAGTGCTAGTTTCAGAGCAGTGTTTTTGGCTCCTAAGAAACTAGTAAAATATTTATTTATTGGAGGTCTAAATATATTTTTCTTATTAGTTTGTCTCCTTAGCCAAACCTTAAAATAAGTCCCTACATATATTTCTTATTTAAAATGAAAAGAAGATACAGTTACATTCTCCAATAATATGAACTTACAATAAAATCTTAATGATTAAAAGTGGATGAATCTAAATGTTCTTTAGCAGAATAAAATAATGAGAAATTAGAAACCAGCAATACTGTACTGTGAATGCTTTAAATTGCATGCTTATCTAAAGCAAGTGAAATTTTTCAGTACTAGTATATCTAAAACTCTTCTTACTTTCTTTAACTGGCATCTCAGTTAGAGCCTTGGTGGTGCAGCGGACTAAAGTGCTGTTAAGTGCTAGCACTTAGCTGTCAGCTGCCTGCAATTAGTGCAAGTTGGAATCTCACCAGGCTCAAGGTTGACTCAGCCTTCCATCCTTTCGAGGTAGGTAAATTGAGGACCCGGATTGTGGGGGCAATAAGCCAGCTTTGTACAGAACAACACCACTTAAGGGGGGCCAAAAGCCCTAATAAGCAGGTATATACAAAAAAGTATGCAAAAATAGCCTAAAGTATAGGCTATTTCTATAATGCATTGTATGCTGCATTATATAATGTATGCATTGTATGCGGCCCTGAGTCTACGGAGAAGGGCGGCATATAAATTGGATAAATAAATAAATAAATAAAGTCTGAATATGCATTCTGAAGCAGCGAGGCTTTCATTATTTTTAAAATCAAAAATTTATTGCTTCATTTTTTTCTACAAAGTTTTTTTTAATCTGCCCATGTGCTAACAATTACCCACATAGCTTTAGAGAATCTTGTTTGTGATTTGGTTCTTTCATTATAAAATACATGAGTTAATCATTCTGTACTGCTACAAATCAGAGATTGATGCCACTTTGCTAAAAAGGTATTATGAAGTTCATATTTGGAAAGTTGTAACTTCTGTTGGCAACTACTTCAAATCTGAGTTGGGCCTGTTCCCTCAAATCCTGAGGATAAGCTATCTTGAAGAAAAGAGTTGCTATGGAATACCTGCTGCGAGGATATTATATACTAGAATTATATAAGGTTTTAAGGTTAATTGCACCAGTAATTATTGGATAATTCAGTGTTCTGAGAGGCTTCTGGTACACACAGGCACTTGCATTGTTGCAAGCTACTTGGCAATCTATTTGTTGATTCATTTTAAATAGTCATGAGATTGGTTGCAGGTTTCTTTGTTCTGTGACACACACTGTTCTCTTTCTATTGTTTGCAAACATCTCATGTCCAGAGAGGAGAAATTGGAAATGTGTTTATATTGTATTGCATAGTTGCTGATATTTTTGAATGGTATATCTCTGAAGTCTATGTGGTTAGAATACATTATGTTTTGGGGGTCACACTGATTTGTAATGCTTTTAGAATAAATACATTATTGTATTTCTAACATGGATAGGATTAAATTTATTGCCATTCCTGTACCCCTATCTCCTTAAAAGAGAATCTTTCTTATAAAATTTACTTCATAATACATTAAAAAGCTGTTCTGATATTTAAACTTATTTTTATTTTTAAATCAATATAAAGATACTGAATATACTCATGAGCTGAGAATTTTAAATACTGAAATACATCCCCAAAATGAGGTTTGACTTATCTGTAGATGGGTTTATTTGCAAATACAATTTATCCTTGTTGAACTATTACTTGTTCATTTCAAAGGTAGGCTACGCTGCATGAGGGAGACTTATGGTGGGTCCTCATACCTGCAGTGTCACAGCATCTCTATGGTCATGTGATTGAGATTTGGTTTGTAATTATGACATTGCAGCATCTTATTATAGATCACCATTTGCAACCATTACTGCCAGCTTCCAATAAGCAAAGTCAAGGGGGAAGCTGAAAGAACGTGCAAATGTTGATCACATGAACCAAGGGTGCTGTGACCCCGTGGGATTTTCCTAACAGTGGCATCTTGCTACAATAGTCACTTTGTCTGTCTGTCTGTCTGTCTGTCTGTCTATCTATCTATCTATCTATCTATCCATCCTTTTTAAAACTACCCACATATTTTGATTGTACTCATGGATAAACCCATCTGCAAATAAGCAGACCTTCAATTTTTTATTAAAAATACTATGAAAAATGCACCTATTGTGGATGTCAATTATGAAAATTAAAATATATGAAAATTTTGAGGGTTGTGTTGTCTGCAGATGTCACATTTCTCATAATATTTTAACTAAAACTTTGAGAGTCATCTTATCTGCAGATTGGCTTATCTGCAAATAAATATAGTATATATTTTAGCATAAAATTTAAATCATTAATATTCTCTTAAAAGGAGACATAACCTTCGGTCAAATAAATTCAATTGAGGATTGAGTTCTATTTAAAAAGAAATAATTAAAAAAGAAAAATATATCCACTGAGATTAAGCACTATGAATATCAAGTATAACATTTACTTTATTGGATCTTAATCAGTAAGTATTACAATATCACTATTAATGCTGTTCTAGGAACTGCTGATTAACTGCATCAAGGTACTGAAGTCTCATCATGACAGTAATTGTCAGGATCATGTTTTCAGATGCATCCATTCTCTTGGGTGCGGTTCCCTGCTGCCAAATTTATTATTTGAGAAGCCATCTATTTCTCTTCATACTCTACAGTCAGGCAAAGTCGGCCTGCTTCAGGTCCCCTTATTAAACAGTATCATCAGATGGGACAAAAGAAGTAGGCCTTCTCTATCACAGCACCTGCCCCCCAGAAAAATGTTCCATCAGTTTCATATTTTTGTGCGCACACACCCTTAAATGAGTCCTGAAAACTTGGGTCTTTCTCCAAGCTTTGTATAGAATATGGGTGAACACTATGGGAGGATGTTTGATTTGGAAATTTTGCTTTTTTTCTGAAAAAAGAAAGAAACTGCAATTCTATGATGTTAGATAGTATATTTCTAATATATTTCTTCTTTTATTCATCTTCTTACAGGTCTCTCTTGCAATTATGGCTATTTGAAAGACCTAGAACGAGTGGAGGGGGAGCTCCCCTCCCCCTTCCGTGTGTTGCTTTTTGGAGTCATATTTTTTTCTGGACAGTAATAATATATTTTGTAGATTTAAAATGAGGAAATGAACTCTCAATTTATATCGATAAAGTTATTTATTTTTTTAAATATCAAGCCTTAATAGCACAAAGATTCTCATGGAAGCTGGTCGAAAGGTGGAAATCATGAACCTCTTGTGAAGAAAGAACAAAGGGAAAATTTGCAGGGCCTTGTCTTGCATAAATGAACAGTTCAGCAGGGAATAAGATGAGTTCTTTGGTGCCTGATTGTACCTCAAAGTGTCGCTCATTACAGCATGCTTTAGATATTGTTTCCGTAGTGACCCGGGGAAGTGAAGGTCAGATCAAAGCCTTCCTCACTTCTCACTGCTATAATGCCGCAACAAGCAAGGATACGTTTGGCAGGAATGCCCTCCATATTGCCTCCTCTTGTGGTAAAAAAGGAGTGCTAGACTGGTTGGCAGAAACAAACGGAGTGGATTTGTTGGCAAAAGACAAGGAGTCAGGATGGACAGCTTTGCATCGTGGCATTTTCTATGGCCATATAGATTGTGCATGGTCATTACTAAAGGTATTTCACAGCTTTTATTAACATTACGAATCTATGCCAAGCCTGAAATCAAATTGGGCAAAAGAAAAAAAATGCATAAACAGATGCTGATTGCATTGTTGTCAGATCCAATGTAATTAATATTTCTTTTATCTACACAAAGCTTTTAGCTGTTTGCTGAAGTGCTAAATAAAGTAACTAGATTGGTCTTTTGACAGAATGTTTAAGCAAAAAGGTTCCCCACCCACAAATGTTGAAGAATTAAGAATAATTGGAAAGAAATTTATTTGTCAATCAAGTTAAGTGAAGTAGAGAAATATCTGACATAATGGATTCAAATTTGCCTCTTATCTATTAAAATAGCTTTAAACTAGAGAGTAATTCTAGATTGTATTATGTTGACTGTATTTGGTAGCTGCTTTATTAAATATCCCTACTTTAGGGGTGCAAAAATGATGCAAAAAAGTGATTGGAAAAATGAAGAAAGTAGTAGCAATAGTTGGTCAAAAATTATTTCTGCATTTAACAAGGTTGGGGAATGTTTAGCCTGACATCACAGCTTGGGGGGTTGGATTTGTACATTATTCTATTTGTGTATTATGGGTTTAGTGCAGAGTGTCTCATTTTTTTCCATTTATTTTCCCCTTGCTTTCAGCACGGTGTGAATTTGTATGTTCAGGATAAAGAAGGCTTGTCTGCTTTGGATCTTGTTATGAAAGACAGGCCAGCCTTCGTTACCTTCAAGAATACAGGTTGGTCATTCCACTGAGAGGCTTGTTATGCACTTAAACATAAACATAATTGTTTTGGGGATGATGGGAAGAGATATAGTCAGTGAATATATTAAAAATATCTTTTGAATGTAACAATCCAGTAGGTATGGAATATCTTTCATGGTATATTTGGTCTTAAAAACAATTATCACAATGTGTGGGCATTGTTAGGTACTTTAATTTGTCCATTTTCAATCCATTATGGTGGGTAAGTGTCAATTAGAAAACAAGGGAGGCCAATATTTTGTGTCTGCTCTGCTTGTAGAAGTAATCTTTTATCCTAAAGCTGCAATGTTTGACTATTCCAACCTGAGGGTATTGTTAAATCATCTATTTTGGGCCATGTGTATATATTATTGATGCTATTAAAAAGGATGAGGTTATAATCTACTCTTTTAAAGTAATCATATGCTAATTTACCTTAGCATATTGAAGCTGCATTTTTGTACCTTTTTAAATTTGTAAATTACATTCTTTTTTTTTAATGGAATAATCCATAAACTTTATCTAATGATAGCAACAACTACTTACTACCTTTACTACTATACTCTTTTACATACCATCTGGTGGTACATACTAATTCATTCTTCTGAACTTGTATGCTCAGCTTATTCTCTTAGTAAAGTATGTTAGTTTTAAATAAATTGCCCTTTCCTCCAAAACACTGTTTTTTAAATTCTGTTTTGTAATAAAAAAGTAAGTATCAGTTTTGGTAGGAACGCGGTGGCTCAGTGAGGGATGCGGTGGCTCAGTAGCTAAGACGCTGAACTTGTCAATCGAAAGGTCGGCAGTTCAGCGGTTCAAATCCCTAGTACTGCATAATGGGGTGAGCTCCCATTACTTGTCCCCCAGCTTCTGCCAACCTAGCAATTCGAAAGCACGTAAAAAATGCAAGTAGAAAAATAGGGACCACCTTTGGTGGGAAGGTAACAGCGTTCCGTGCGCCTTTGGCATTTAGTCTTGCCAGGCACATGACCACGGAGATGTCTTCGAACAGCGCTGGCTCTTTGGCTTTGAAATGGAGGTGAGCACAGCCCCCTAGAGTTGGGAATGACTAGCACATATGTGCGAGGGGAACCTTTACCTTTACCTTTATCAGGTTTGGTATCAAATACCAGTTTGCCTTTGGGAACATATTTTACAAAATATACTTGTAAGATGAAATATATTTCTATCTATAATCTACTAAATCTCTTGTTACGTCCTTTAACCAAGCAAAGTGGTGCATCATAGGGCAATAATTTTTGAACCGAGGTACCTCAAATGGCCTTACAGAATATATCCAAAATCTGGGATTTAAGATTCCCGAGGAAGAAAAGTTGGGCCTGCTTCATTGCTACTGGCTGCTGTTGCACTGGTCACATGATCTTTATTTTCAATGTTCCATGACAGTTTACCAGTCAGTCTTGCAATCTCTTGTTCCATCCCCTCCAGCAGTCACTTAGCTGCCTGCTGGAAAGAAGGGAGATCTCCCTGCCAGTTTCCCACAAGGAAACTCAATGGGGAAGCAGGCAGGTAGTCTGCTCTTCCTCTCACAGATTTTTTTGCCTGTTTTTGGTCATTGTGTTTTTCTGTTCAGGCAAGGAAATGTCTCTGATGTGGTGACCCAACAGGGCATGGGCTGTCGAGTATAATATAAAAATTGAAAATGCAACACTTGCTATTATGAATAATGTCTGATTCAGCTTTGATAAAATTATATGTCTGGTTGTACACTGAATATGTCTATCTTTTAAGATGCTATTATCTTAATTTTGATTATGCAAATTATTGGGTGTATAATTTTGTTGCAATAATACAGTATTACAGATTAATATTCCTAAATTATATTTTCGGAATATATGAAAAGCATTCATAAGCAGAAAAAAAGTAAATGCATTTCATCCACACGTCAAATGAGACACTGCAGTGAAGAACTTACCATTTTACTTCAGATCCCACAGATGTCTATACCTGGGGAAACAACATCAATTTTACTTTAGGCCATGGTGGTCAGCAGAGTAGACATCATCCTGAATTGGTGGATCTCTTTCCTCGAAATGGGATTTATATTAAACAGGTAATGTAGGCATTGTGGAAAGTTTTGGAAGGTGGGAAACTAGGGTGGCGGCAGTGGTAAACACTTGATTGACCATAGGGGTTGGGAGGAGTTCTTGCATAGCTGCTCCCTTTCTTCTTAACAGGAATATTTGAAAAGAGCTGTGATATTCTTCTGGGCCACTTTTCTTATTATACATCTGTGGCTAAACCAGTTTTCTTTCTGATTTCATAAATACTTTAGTTTCTGATCCAGTCCTATCCTAAAATCCTTAGCAAGAAATGATTTTTAGTACTTTGATACCACTCTTTCCTCTATGGTCTTCCCTATTCTCTCAACAACCTTCTTTTCAAAGAGAAGGATGGAGACTAGGCAGTAGTTGTTCAGCATGGTTCAACTGAGAGAGGGCTTCTTCAAGACAGCACACGCCTCCAGGAAGGAGTTGGCATTTCATCCTTCCTCAAAGAAGCACTTATCACTTCCAATGTTCCACATCTCCTTGGTTATCTGTAGGAGCCAGGTTGGGCATGAAATTCAGTCAGAAATGGCAGAGCTTATGCTACTGTCCGCCTTTCCATAGGTGGATATGTAGGAAATGACCTACATACATAAAATCATGAATAAAGTTATGCTTTATCTTGGTAATTTTTGTTGTTTTAAAACTCATTTAAAAAATATTAGAAATAAAGACAATTATTTTCAAAGTATACATTTTTCTTACGTTACTTTTTCCTGTAATACAGTCAATATAGTAAGTGGTTTTTTGTGTAGGCATCTAGTATTATAAATGTACAATGTGCAATTCATTTAAATTTGTTTAGTATATATTTAAAATCAAATTGAGGCATGATTTGTTTCCATATTATTACAAAATAAATGAATATCAAATTACTTTGCAAAAGTTAGCTAGATGAAGTTCAAGTTCTTACTTTTTAGAAAATCTCTCTTTTTACCTCTGCAGGTGGTACTCTGCAAATTTCATTCGGTGTTCCTTTCCCAGAAAGGACAGGTTTATACCTGTGGGCATGGTCAAGGAGGTCGCTTGGGGCATGGTGACGAACAGACTTGCTTGGTATTTTAAAACTAATAATTTAGATTATGAAAAAAATACTGATTTTTAGATCCACTAAGCTATAGGACTTCTAATTTCTTTTTAAAAACTGGCTATTTAGCAGATATTGAAAAACATGTTTCTGTTTAATGTAGTCTGTTTTAAATATGAATACTATAATTCTAATTGCATATCCGGAATGTCATGTACACAGTACATGTACACAGATGTTACTCCCCCATTATCCACAGCTTGAGACTTTTATTCCATAATGGAATTATGGAAATGATGATGGAAATAGTCCAGTGTAGTTGGAGGGTATAAGGTTGTCTTATAATATTAAAATACCATTCTTATACTTTTAATTGTTTATGTACATGGACTTACAGCATACAAGCAAATATATACACATACATGCATATTATTACATATATACTTCTTGAAGAAATTTGGGGATGTTGCAGTAGTGAAATCCTCTGCGGTTTTCCACCAGTTCGCTGCCCATGCATGTGAGGTGTGCACCAAATGCACGCTGCATGTGCAGTGCATGCCAAACGCACGCTTTGTGCGGAAAAAGGATGCTTAAGGTAAGTAGAACAACGAGAGGGGAACAGCTGTGCCGTGCTACTTAGATTCACTTAGAAAGCAGGATTTCCTGCTTTCTAGCGAATATAAATTGCGCAGCACAGCTGATTGTTGGAAATACCAGTTCAGACCAATTGGTAGCTTTTTTTTTACTACCAGTTCGCCAAACAGATAGCTTTTATCACTACCGGTTAACCCGAACCGGTGCGAACTGGTAGGATTTCACCACTGGAATGTTATAATTCTAATTTTAATGGGTAGATCATATTGAGCTTTTTAAATCTATAGTTAAATATATTGGTAGTTGATTCCATAAATAAACTCATTATTAATGAGTTCTCAAACTATCTGGTAGGGAACATAAATTAAAGAATAATCTTGGATAATATTTTGAAAGGTAGCCATGGACGAGTACTTTTCAGCAAAACAGATTCCTATACTTTAAAATTAACAAATTTATTAGAATATAATGAAAACACTATTAAGACATTTATTTAGTCAGTTTCCAGTGTGTATGGGTTATATTATTTCAGGAAAAGTAACAGCTTTGTAGTACATTGAGAGAGTTTTATTTTCTCCACAAAAACTTGTATCGTAATAACAGTATTGTTACAAGGTGTCCTACCAGACAAAGGATGAGTGGAGACACCTTTTGAAGGTGATTTTGCTTTAGTTCTTGGTAATGAACCTTCTAATAGAGAGATGTGGCTTGAATTGTTGAAGATGACATTTTCTTCTTCATCTGTCTTAGATTCCTAGACTGGTAGAAAGCTTGGTGGGTCATCAGTGTTCTCAAGTGGCAGCAGCTAAAGATCATACACTTGTACTAACAGAAGATGGATGTCTATATGCCTTTGGCATCAATACTTTTCATCAGCTTGGTATACATCCTCCTCCTCCTAACTGCAGTGTTCCCAGACAGGTAAAATTAACCTCCTTACTAAGAAGGTGTTTTAGATGTGCCTATACATTTGTATGTTCATGCACCAAGTGTGCACACCTTGTGAGCATGAACATACTCTATTGTCCATCCATCCTTCCATCCACCCATCCATCCATCCATCCATCCATCCCAATTTCTATAGCTGCCCATCTCAGTCCTTACAATTCAGAATCATATATATGCACATTCATACATCAGATATAGTGCCAGTAGTAGTATTGTGTGATATTTATTATTTATTTTACAGTATTTATATTCTGCTCTATTATAAAAATTCTAGACAGTTCACAAAGCCTGCTTGTAGAAGGATTATAAAACTATGTTCTATCACTATATAAGTATATAAAATCCAGAATTAAAATGTAACATAAAACACATTAAAATGAAATGCAGCAGTTAGATGTTAATCTCTGAAATCATGTCTGAAAGACCAACTTTTAATAGCTTTCTCAATGACAGAAGAAATAGGTAGTCCTCATTTACCATCTACTATTGGACTGGTAACTCCATTGCTAAGTGACACGGTTGAAAAATGAAAAGTCACATGCTCACACCTGACTTAAGATAGCAATTGTCAGTTCCTACTACAGTTACTGTATTTTTCGGAGTATAAAACGCACCTTTTTCCCCCCTAAAAGAGGGAGAAAATTTAGGTGCATCTTATACACCGAATGTAGCCCCGCCCACCCACTGGCCCCCACCTTTTGGCCTCTGCCTCACAGCAGTTTACCTTCTTGCAAGCAAACAGCAAGAAAAAACAGCTGCTTTCAGCTTCAGCACAGGCTAATTAGCACAAGTTGATTGGATCGGTCTCCCGACTCTCAGCTGATTTGCTCTCAGCTGTTTTGCGCAGGGCTCTGCTGCTTGCTGCAAAGAGGTAAATTGCTGGAGCAGATTTTTTTTCCCCTTGTGCTAATCAAGCTATGCTGAAAACGAAAATGAAAGTAAAGCAAACTGTTTGCTGTTTGCTTCAACGAGGCAAAATTGCTCAGAGGGAGATTTCTTTTTCTTCTTTTCCTCACCAAAAAAGGTAGGTGCGTCTTATATTCCGGTGTGTCTTATACTCCGAAAAATACAGTAAGTGTGATGTTATGTCACTGAGACTTGCAACTTTACATTTCCTGCTGGCTTTCCAATTGACATTTTTTGTTGGAAACTGGCTGTGAAGATCATGAATGGTGATCATGTGGCCACAGGACACCGGGGTTGTGATTAAGGTGCTGAGTTAGAAAGCAGAAGGGCCATGTATTAGTCCTCCTTTAGATCTGTCAACTGTCTGGGTGACTGAGTCAGTCACTCGCAGGATTGTTATTGTAGGGAATATAGGAAGAAGGAACATTAACAATAGCATTTAGATTTATATACTGCTTCACAGTGCTTTACAGCCCTCTCTAAGCGGTTTGTAGTGTCAGCATAATGCCCCCAACAATCTGGGTCCTCATTTTACCAACCTCAGAAGGCTGAGTCAACCTTGAGCCTGATGAGATTTGAACTGCCAAACTGCTGGTAATTGGCAGTCAGCAGAATTAGCCTGCAACACTATATTCTAACCACTGCACCACCACGGCTCAGGTATATATTAGGTATGTAAACTGCCTTTAATTAATAAAAAATAAAGGAGAATAAACATGTAATATTAAATGAAAAAAATTAAAGAATCATCCAGAAGGCTAGGCTTGATATGGCTATTTCAAAGTTTTCCCTGATTGCTTTTGCATGTGTGTGCATGCACAAATAGCACTTCTGCTGGATCTGACAGGCAAATGAAGTGACTACATGCATGCAAATAAGCACACAAAGATAGTAGGGGAAAGGTGCTTTGAAGGCTGCCCTGAGCCTTTGTTTTGAGTGCTTTGCAGAAGTCTATTAAACAAGCATTTTATTATGATTAACATCATTCTTGGTGCTCTTAATCTAAACATGAGCCAAACAGATGACAACAATAAAATATTAAAGAACATAGCAATCTAAGGGAATATTGCAAGCTCTTAAAAAGCTCTTTAGCAATTAAGAGTTCTTCGAAATAACTGAAAGGTGTCCAAGCCTGCTGGATGAAAAATGTTTCTGTCTGACATCTAAAACTAAAAAGAGATCGCTTGGCAACTTTCCCTGAGAAGGGAATTTCAGAATTGTGGTGTCACTATGGCAGTGTTCATCATCTCTTTTGCAATGGCTGATTAAATAATATATGTTTCTTATTTTTTAATTTATGAATTAAAATGTCTTTGTTGAATTCTGTTGTTTTCCTGTTCTTTAGATTCAGGGCTATAAACTGATTTGATTTATGACACCTGTATGTATGTCTGTGGGCTTTTTTAAAACAGATACAAGCAAAAAATCTTAAGGGAAGGACAGTGATTGGTGTGGCGGCAGGGAGATTCCATTCAGTATTATGGACCAAAGAAGCAGTCTATACAATGGGACTGAATGGTGGACAATTAGGTGAGAGGGAATAAAAAACATTTGATGTTTTGGGTCTTAAATGTTACTAAAATTTTTACAGTCTACTTGCGGTACCATAATGAGATACCAAAGTTGACATGTATTTGAAGTAGTGCTGTTAATGGTTAAAGCTAACTATGCCCTTGGGAAGTTGTTGATTTTTCATATTGCAGTTTTTCTCTTAGCTATTGGATTTCCTTTACTTTCTAGCCCTCTCTATATATATCTTGTCTATGCAATGAATGTTCCTGCCCACCCTCACAAAAGGAAGGATTATTCTAAGAAACTAAAAGAATTCCTCCAAGCTTAATATTAATAATGTAAATACCTTTAATGTGGAAAACACAGAATTTTGTAATTAAATGAAACTGAACTCAAATATGTATCAATTTAGGAGCTACATAATCAAGGAAACATGGGTACAAATTTTAGAAACATTTACAAGGATCCTTGAAAGAGTATGTGAGTGTAATCTGTAAATTTAGCAATGGATTCAGACTGGTAAAAGGTTGCATTATGACTCCGTATGAAATTATATAGTTTTAAGACCCTTTCAGATAAATGTGTTCCAAGTAAAGGTATACATATTAATTGTATTAGGGGTAAAGTTTTGTTTGTAAAATGTTTTCATATAGTTGGATACTCCCTATAAGGTTGGCTTTTAGTGATATGCTAAACAGAATGTTGTGCAATTATTCATATAATAAACAGATTTTGTGACCTTCTTTCCATGCTGTAATCTGTAACTTTTTCCAGTGTTCTCTTTTAATGTGGTTTCATTACAAAAGATCTGTTCTTTGGCAAGAAGATCCTGGAACATTGTTACTGATCAGAATAAAAAAGTGCTGAGTGTGGTGGGATACTGGACTAAATCAGTATAAGGCTGCTTCATATATTGGCATATGTTTACAATTATTTTTTTGATCCTCCAGGCAAGTACAAGTGGGTGAATGGAAAATACTTATTTCTGCCTTTCTTAATAAGAAAAGAATTGTGCTTAAATGCCAAATAATTCTAGATCTGGAAAACTTGACATTTAGGGTATTCTCTTACATTGTAGGATACTTGCTAGATCCTAATGGAGAGAAGTGTGTAACTTCTCCTCGCCAAGTCTCTGCTCTACATCATAAGGACATCAATATGTCCTTTGTCACTGCAAGTGATGGTGCCACAGTTTGTGTTACTGAAAAAGGAGACATCTATTTGCTTAGTGACTATCAGTGCAAGAAGATTGCTTCCAAGTGAGTGGTTTTTTTTTTCCAGAGAATTGTCTAAGCTGCTCTTCCTGAATTTTTTAAAACTATGTCAACAGATTGAAAGGCTGTGGTTGTTGGGGTTTTTTTTTTTTGCAAAATCTTCTGTTTTGAGCATACCAATATGGCTGTCATCTAATTCTAAGCTATTTGAGTTGTGATGCAGGAGATTGCATGTGGAAGAATTAATACTGCTTGCTCCATTGTATAGTTGTACAAGTCTTTGTCTAGACTGTTCTGCCAGTTGTGTGAAATAGGCTTTTGCACGTAGAGCTGGCCTGGATGCAATCTTTTTTTTTTTTAGTATAGTACTGCAGGAACACAAGACAATATAAAGCAAATCTAGTTTGTAAACATAGAAATCCTTTAAAAATATTCAAGTTTTGAACATTTTTTCCCAGAGAATGAACTTTAGTGAAAAAAACCCCATATTTAACATTTTCTGAATAGTACCTATGTTAGTCTGTTAAAGCAATGAAATGGGGGCCACTTACAATATTTTATTATAGCACCTTTTTTTAGTTTTTAAAGTGCTACAAATTAATATTCTAATAATAATAATGTAATTTTGCCCAGTAAAAGTGAATTATGATGCCCCTAGAATTAAAATGTAAATCAGATATAAATAATTCTGCTGCTTTTAGTTTCAAAATTCTATTGCAGAGGTGGGGCAATAATTTTGGCCAAAGGCTGATTTGGTTTTGGGTAGCCATGTGACAGCTGGCAGGCAAGCAGCCTGATGCATTTTTCTGGAGACTAACCCCCTCTAATTAGTCACCTTTTATTTACACATGAAATTCTACTTATTTGGCTTGTGACGGTAGCTGTGACAGAATGATGTTGGGCTTATTGAAATTTATTTGATAGTTAGTATGCAGCATTGTTTGCAGAGAAAGTCTGTGTTCTTAAGAGTGTTCTTAAGAGAATTAAGTGGAAATATACGCCTATATTCATTTTTTCATCTCATTAGTCACCAGTCAGTCAGCTAGTATACCACCAAATCCCATAAGACTTGCAATGCTGTATACCCATAAAACGTCCATGGTAAATTGAAATATACCATATTTTTTGGAGTATAAGACACTCTGGAGTATAAGATGCATCTTAGTTTTGGGGGAGGAAAATGAGAAAAAAAAATTCTGCCTCTGCCTACCAGCATCCATCGGTATTCATCTGGCTAGCGTCCTTAGCAAACAGCCTGGTCAGCTTTAGCACGTTAGCCTGATTCAGCACAAGCAGCTGATTGGCGGCTGGATCGGCTTCCCGGAATACCCCCAATCAGCTGTTCCCAGAAGTAAACTTTAGTAACAGGTTTGCTGGTTGTGAGCGTGCGCGCTACACTCGCACGCGCCTCATTGGGGTAAATACACAGCTTCAAAAATGCAGCTGATTGTCGCAGGGCGCTCCAATGAGTACAGCAGGGGAAATGCGGAACCGGTCCGACAAGGTAGCAGCTGTTCCGGGTTGCCATTTTCGCCTCTGCGCCTCATTTTTTTACCTTCCAAAAGCTCCATTTGAGAGGCTGCCTTTGCAAAGAAGCTCCTTTGCAAACGGAGCTTTTGGAGGCTGTTTGAGAGGCTCTCTCCGTTTGAGAGGACGCACGGAGGCCGAAGGGTGCGAGTGGGCGGGGTTACATTCGGTGTATAAGACGTACCCAAATTTTCACCCTCTTTGGGGGGGGGGAAGGTGTGTCTTATATTCCAAAAAATATGGTAAACATCCATGGTAAACAGCATTAAAATAAATGTAAAAATGAAATAATAATCCAAAGGTCATAATAGTACATTGAAATCAAGAAGTCATCAGTCAATATCCAAACACCAAACTTAATTTTGAACATCTTCTGGAATGAAATTTGGATGAGACTTGGTCCTTCTTGAGTTTTGGCCCACCTCACCTGATAATAGTAATGGCTTTTCCTATAACAGGCTGGCTGATTGGATCAATTCTGCCTGAAGAATGTGTGGTACCCATTTTTTGTATGCAATGTAATATCACATTGTCAACTGCATGTAATCAGTATTTAATTTTAGTGAAATTTCAATATAAAAAACCCAGCTTTTTCTAGGCCTTGTTTTTTGGAATACAGCTCCAGCATGTTACTCCAAATGCTGATAGTGTAGCGAATGTAAATTGTATTTTGTTTAGCATAAGTTACTGTAAAAATGGAATTTCTATAAATGTTTAAATGCAAATCTATCATCTTTTTAAATTATAACTTGATACTACTATATATGGATTTTTGGATTTCTCAAATTTTGATTGCCTAGATTCTGACTATCATTTGAATCATTATCATCAAATTCTTTTCAGCTTACTTGAATCTGCAACTAGAATGCTTTCTTAAAAATAATGCTTAACTTTTTCTTTTCAGGTGCCCAAGCAACTTTGCATGCATTCTTGTCAGTAATTTTTACAATTTAATTAATGCAACTTGTAGAGTCAGTTTGATTTATTGAGTATAAAGAAAGCTGAAAGGATTATGGTTTGTTAAAATGATTTATTGTGTTTACATTGATATTTCAACCCAGAATGGCCTTATCTAGATTTTAACTATTTTAACTCTCCAGTTGTCTCCAAGATTAAGGATTTTAAGCCAGTGCACTTTTTAACTCTTGCTGTGAGTTGTAAGGAAATTTTGAATGTTACCGTCCTATTTTTCTTTTGCATTTCAAGTGATACTTTCAGATACTATCTTGCAGTCAATAGTTTGTGTTGTTTTTATTGATGCACAATATTTTTTTTTAAAAAAATAGTTGTGTGGTAGGTATTGCATGATTTGTGAAGCAAAATGTTAGCAACAGAATAGGACAAAATGTCACATTGGCTTATTGTACAGATGTGATGTTCTTTTAGTAAGAAAGGTTACTGTATCATGTTCTCTTTGTTTAGTCATTGGGCTATGTCAATACTGCAGTTTTTTCATTAATAACACACTTTTTAAATTGCCAAGTGAGATTTCTTTTTCTGTTCTTATTCTTGTTTATGTCGGCATAAATTCTTTTGTGTCCTTGTTTAGGCAACTTAACCTAAAAAAGGTTCTCGTAAGCGGAGGCCATTTGGATTACAGGGTGAATCCTCAACATCTTAAAGAAAACGGAGGTCTGAGGATTTATATTCTTGCACTGGATCAAGCTGGAAGAGTAAGTTGTCTCTTCCTCTCCCCCTCCATTGCTGCATCTGGACAGCATACAATAAGTATGCTTATTGTACTTTCCCCCCTCCTTTCCCCCTTTCTAACACTGAAAATTTCCTTTTTGAATTGGTTAACAATTATGTATAGTTGCATCAATAGAGTCATAGAGACAGTTAAGTTTCTGAAGCCAGAATGGCTCTATTGACTTCTCAGTACAGAAAATAAGTACAGAGCCTTGGTGGCGCAGTGGTTAAAGTGCAGTACTGCAGGCTACTTCTGCTGACTGCTGGCTGCCTGCAATTTGGCAGTTCAAATCCCATCAGATTCAAGGTTGACTCAGCCTTCCATCCCTCTCAGGTTGGTAAAATGAGGATCCAGATTGTTGGGGGCAATATGCTGATTCTGTAAACCACTTAGAGAGGGCTGTAAAGCACTGTAAAACGGTATATAAGTCTAAGTGCTATTGCTATTGCTATAATAAGTGGAGAATGAAGATATAGAGTGCCACTAATGTAGACCTATTTTTCTTTCCCCCTTTTTTAATGTTATGTTTTAGGTGTTGTGCTGGAAATCTGCCAACAGTCCAATGAAGCAGTGTCGATGGATCTATGGCCGCCAAGTGTATATGTCTGATGTTTTTCTAAATAGGAATGAAATTATGTTTGTTACACAGGATGGTGAAGCTTTTAAGGGAAAATGGATGGATGGGAACAGACATTCAGAAAAGAGAGGTCAGTTAACCTTTTGACAAAACTGAAGCCTTAAAATTTAATCATTTTTGGATATGTATTAGCATGAACCTCCTGGATATGAAATGAAAAGAATAGGCACGCATCGCATTCCTTTTCCCCTGCAGTCAGCATTTGTCTGCCTTTATAGTCTGGTTTGTCCTTTCTCTGTGCTGAGAAGATTTTGGGAGCACATGAGAAAGTTGCAGCGAAAGTGGCAAATTGCAGTCTTATGTTTACCTAACAGAAGCAATTCCCTCAGTGAAAAAATAACATTTAATTTCACTCATACAGGTAGTCTTCAACTTACAACCATTCACTTAGTGACCGTTTGAAGTTACAGCGGCACGGAAAAAGTGACTTATGATCATTTTTCACACTTATGAACATTGCAGCATCCCTATGGTCATGTGATTTACATTAGGATGCTTGGCAACCGACTCACATTTATGACAGTTGCAGTGTCCCGGGGTCATGTCATCGACTTTTGCGACCTTTTGACAAAAGAAGTCAATGGGGAATCCAGATTCACTTAACAACCGTGTTACTAACTTATTGACTGTGGTGATTCACTTAACAAATGTGGCAAGAAAAGTTGTAAAATGGGGCAAAACTCACTTAACAAATGTCTCATTTAACCACAGAAATTTTGTTCTCAATTGTGGTCGTAAGTCAAGGACTACCTGTAATTATTTCTGAACTTTATGTGTACAGACACAAAATTAAAAATTACATATCATGATGGCAATTTTACTGAGGTAAGTAGGACTGCTGACAGCTGAGACAATATTATACAGTAGAGCAGAAGGAATCTGACTGGTTAGTGCCATCTAGTGTATTGAAATAGTATAGATGTATATATAAAACTGATGGAATATGTGCTTATTATTAAAATGTTATTACTTTATCAATGTGTGTATGTGTGTGTGTACACACACACACACACACACACACACACACACACACACTTATACAGCTGCCCATTTTGTGATAACAATCCTAGGGGAATAACTCCAGAACATAGTTCCTCAACTTTTCTGGCTTTGCGGACCAGCAGGGGGGAGGGGAGATGGTTCCACACGAGCGGTAGGAACAGTTTATGGCCTGGTAGTGGGCTGTAGCCTGCTGGTTGGGGACCCTTGCCCTAGAATTTCAGTTGACATGATGTCATAAACCAACATATCTTTTAAACTACAATTATGCTATAGACGATTGATTTTTTTCCCTAACTAAGCATATTTAGGTTGGTTCTAAATATTTTGAGATATTTTAAAAAACAAGATATGTACTCTAATATATGCATATGTCTCTGATATGTCTTTCCCCTGTTAATACTTTCCTTTGTTGCTCCAGAAAATTAGCCAATCAAATTTTAGGGCTTGTAACTTTGTATGCTTGGAAAAGCTTTTTCTTTTTTCTTCCTGTTTGCTTTCAGTTAATGTATCTTGTACTTACAAAACAAAGAAAACTAAATGCAGCATATTTATTTAATACTCTAATCACCTCAACTGCTTAAACCAGATATACTGGATTCTCTCTATTTAGCCAGGCATTATATAGGTAGTCCTTGATTTACAACCACAACCCTTTATTAAGTGAAAACTGCCCGTAGTCCTTGGATTTGATAAAAAAGTGAAGTTGTGCATTACTGAGTTTGATGTTAAGGTTTTGAAAAATCAGCTGCATTTGTGATGTCACAGTAATAAATTTTATTTCCAAAGCAGCCACGGATATAGTAGATGAAGGTTAGATTCAGCATTTTCTTCATCTGGTAAAGTGCTCATATTAGGAATTATTCAATTTATTCCTGGCAAATTAAGAATATTTTCTTTGAAGTCATGAGGGTTTATTTAAAAAAATGTAAAAAATAATAAAATTTTAAGATAGTTGGCAAAAATGCAGTGAAAGATAATAATTTAAGGAGAATAAACCTTTCAATAATATTATTTATATTAGAAAAACCTTTAAAATAAATTTCTGTGTGTTAAACCTGAAAGTTAGTCCTTTTTTCCATTTATTTTCAATGGTCTCTCATATGAGGCTATAGTGGTGCAGGTTTTATGCAGTGTTCTAGCCTTTCCACAGGATGGCAGTGGTCTGTTACAATTAGTAAGATTGAAGTAGAAACTGCTTAAAGGGTATCTTTTAGTTCATAAGAAGTTAATAAAGAACCCCCACCCCAAATCTTGGATATAGCCTTTGATAGGAATAATGAGATACACATCCTACTTCCACAGGAAAAATAAGCACAAGACACAGCGATGAAGCTTAACTAATACCACGTAGACAGATAAATATCAAATTTCTAATGAAATTTTCTTGCTCGACTTGTTTATCTTTTTCCTTAGAGAAAAATAGATTCCTGAAGCAAAATTCTCTGCTCTGCTTTTTCCAGCTTTTTCCATCTTCTTTCAGATTTCAGCCTCCATTAGGCTGAGAACTCTACTGGTTCTTTCTTTTGCTAGCCATAGTACCGAGCTTCTCTATTTCCTCTTCCAGTTCTGCTGCAAGATTGATTAAATTTAAAACATTTAAACAGTTTTCCATTTTCTTGCGTAGAGAGAGGGATTGGGATCTAAAACAACAAAATTACATCCATTAGGATCTGTTGTGTTACTGACTGCTCTGTGCACAAAAGCAAGTTTCTCAAGTTGTATTCGTTCATATGCATGGTTTGCATCATAAGACGAGATATCACCTAAAGAATTCTGAAGAGATATTTTGTAGTGCAGATGAGCAAGAGCCTTGCCTCATTCACAAATGTGGACTAAAGATGTTTGCATTCTGGTAATGGGAAGGTGCCCGCTATGTCTGAGTTGGTGTGAGCTGCAGACCCTAGAGAAGCCTAAGATGGAGCCTGCTTGTCTTGTGCTTAAAGCTAACAAGTGCTTAGTACTTAAATAATTGTATCTTGCTTAAATAAATAAATATGTAAATAAAATCCAACGTGATGAAAAATCTCAGCGGAAACAGTGTCTTTGGGTGAAAAGAATGTAGCTGTCAGATCTAAGAATCCTTAAAGAAAAGAAAAGAATCATTATTGTCTATCTATACTCTTACTCTTAAGATCCTTGCAAAGTTTTAGAAATCCTCAGTTTGCTAAACTATGGGTAAAAATTTAGAAGCCAGAGAGGAAACTGACAGCAAGCCAAGTCCCCTTGTGGTTTTGGGCCTAATTTCAAGAACAATTTAGAAAGCAAACTAGATATGATTCTTAATAGAAATTTGAATCTATAAACTTTTAGCATAGGTGTAATCAGTAAAATTACTCAAAAATATTTATGTTCCTCTGCTGATCACCTAATTAATTTTTTCTTTATTTTACAGATATGGTGTCAAATCTTCAGAATTCTTCAAGTGATATCTCATCCTATGATGCAAACAATACATATGAACGAATACAACTTGAGAAACTTGCTTTTGTGCATAGAGCAGTCAGTATTACAACAGATCCTAATGGATATAATTTTGCTGTTTTACAATCAGATCCCAAAACAAGGTTTGAGTACATATTGCAATAATCTTTCCCTTTGCAACTTCTGGAGGGAATAGTGCTGGTGAACTGAAAATTCGTCCTTCTGATTATTTATGCCTTTATGCAAATTATGCAAAATATTTAATTGCTAAATATTAGCATTCAAGTTCGTACTCTTACCTGACTAAGAAAAGGGTAATTAATCCAGCTTTGCTGTCAGCAGAGAAAACAGTATTGGGCTATATTTCAAAAACGAAGCAAAATATGGGTTGAAGTACAATAAGAAATAATAGCATATTAAATCTTCAGAATGGGAAAATGTTTTTTAAATTGTTAAAACATAGATAAGAATGAATGTTTTTTATTCAAGATACTTACAGTCAGCAGTTGAGAGCTTCCCACGTTCCCTCTTCCAAAACTTGAGCATATCTAAAAGGCACCTACTATATATATCCAGGGCAAGATTGTATTCATTGTGTTTTTGTTTCATGTTCATCAGCAGGTTAAAAATTTGTATTTTTATTGTTGCTTTCTCTTTCTATTACACCTGAAGATTTTTACAGGATATATTAAAAGCTGGATTTCTTGGAAAAATTAATGCTTGTGCTCTTTTTTCTTCCAGTTTGTATGAAATTCCAAATGTGTCAAGCTCCACCATTACTGAAGATTTTGGAAAGTTGTTGAGAGAAGCTGAAGTTATGGACACTATCCATGATGTTACTTTTCAGGTTGGCACTCGGACTTTTCCTGTGCACAAATACATGTTGGCAATGCGCTCTGATTTTTTCCGGAAACTCTTCGTATCAGACCCAAACTGGTTAGATTCTGCTGACCTGTATCGTAAAGATAAAGACGAAGTTGGTTGTGATCTGTTTGTGATGGAGAAACTTCATCCAGACCTGTTTATGTACCTTCTCCAGTACATTTATACAGACTCATGTGATCTGCTGATTCATGGCTACAGGCCCAGAATGATGTACAAAGAAAGAGTGGAAGAGAATGAAGACAACTTAATTACAAACTTGAATAAAATGGCTGTTCATGGGGACGTTAATAACAAGTCTGCATTTGCGGTTTATAGACGCAACCAAGTGCAGATGATGAATGAAAAACAGAGAAGTAAATCAAAATCCACTTCTAAAAAATGCAAAGATGTTGGAGAAGAAATGAATCTTGTTAAAATGTTGCAAATTGCTGCAAAGAAATTTGGTCTTAGTAATTTAAGTTCAAGGTATGTGATACCTTTTTATGATTTTGTATGTGTGATTTACCCTCTCCCTCCACACACATAAGAGTTTTATCTTCAGGTTAATATCTGGGCCAAATATTGATGTGTCTGGTAATGTGTTCTACATTCAGAAAAAATATATTTGAAAACATGAGGCTTTCTGTATTTAATTATGTACAGTGTTGTATCTAAGTTTTATGAACAAAAAATATTCTTAAGAGGAGGGATCCATCTTGCGGTTTGAACCATACAGCTGAACTCATTTACAAATATGCAGAAAGTTAACAACTGAAGTAGCATCTTGTTTGTATAAGTTGACAGTGTACATTCTACTGCATTTACTTTGCTACTCAAAATATAGTAACATAATTATACAAATTAGTTATGGACTTTACCATAATCCTGTTTAGCTTCCCTGATTCCTTTCCTGTTTGTAGGAAGCCTTCATAATCTTTTTACTTTGCTGGCACAGACAAACAAATGCATGCAAAAGCAGACATTTTTCTAATTCTGAAAAAAAGTGCACTCGCTACTGGAAAAATACCATGTATTGAACTTCGGCAGATGAATTTTCTATTGGTTATTTATTATTATTTTCAAAATAAATTCTTGTAATAACAAATGTGATTTTTTTTTAATTTTCACATAGGCTAGATGGAATCAGGATAGAAAATGGAAGAGTTAATGTTGTGAACAGAAAAAATGGCAACAAACCAAAGTTCAGTCAGAAAAAATGGTGAGTTTATAGGATTTGAAAGAGGTGGGGGTTACAAGGCCAAATAAACCAACGGGTAATCCAGAAACTACTCTTCCTGAATTGTGGTGAAGGGGTTTCAAATCTCAATGATGGCTATGGTATTCAGAGTATATACTCCAAGAAGAGTCATCCATGATAGGCTGAACTTAGTAGGGGGAATAAGAATAAACAAGATCCCCTGGAAAAGAAAACGACGGTCTACGCCATTATTTTGCCAAGAAAACCAAATGGATACTCGCAATCCATTTAATGTCAGTATTATACTAGAAGGTACTCTTTGGGTCAGAAGCTATCCAATGAGCTTTTGGGAAAGAGCAGAGGTAAGTAATGCTGGTGATTTAATTTGGACTGAAGCCAATGCTGATGTGACCAGAAGCAAAAGAAAGTTTAGCATTGAACATTGGTATATGGAATGGCAGAATGATGAACCAAAGCAAACATGATGTTGTCAGATAGAAATATCAGTACTGGACATTGACATTCCTGGAATCAGCAAATTGAAATGGAATGGAACAACATCAGAGTAACATTGCATCTAATGCAGGCAAGAAGATAATAAAATAAAGGAGCATCAGTTAACAAAAGAAAGCCAAAGTCATTGCAAAGGTGCTTTTTCAAGAAGCAACTGGTCTTTCTGGGTTTTTTTTTGAAGACGTTTCGCTTCTCATCCAAGAAGTTTCTTCAGTTTTCAAGAGGTTTGCCTCTTGAAAAAAGCTCCTTTGAGTCAACCATGACTTGGATGGACAATCTCCATAGAAGTCAAAGTCAGTTCTGCAATACAACCCAAAAATGATACAATAATCTCAACTTGAATGCTAGGCAAACCAATCAGCAATTTGATGATACCACTCCAATAATAGGAGCAGAGGAATGTATTGTGGCTTGCAAGATCTTGCTGACTCAACAACAACAACAAAGATATGCATTAATGTTAGGACATGTAAGAGCTCAGGGAAGAAATAAATAGCATCTAAGTAGTGGGGAAAATGGCTTTGGGTGTATAAAATAAAGCAGGATAGTAACTGAAAAGAATTCTGCGAAAATAATTTCAATATTTATAACAAATTTTCCAAATTTATTATCCAAACAACCTAAAATATGGCTCTACAAATGCACATTTCTAGATGGGCAAGATGAAATCAAATTGATGTCTACAAGCGTCTTCAGTCAGCAAGGACAAAATCTAGCACTGATTGTTGTTTTCAATCACAAATTTGTTTTTGTAAAATTACAACTTAAAATTAAATAAATACATTGTGTGTTTACATGTTAAGCTTTGTAAGCAATAAACTGCTGTTTTTGGTTAAATTAGTGTAATATTTGTATATATTGTATTCTATATAATGATGTCATTTTTTTCCAGTTCACACCTTTGTGATGTGACTATCAAGTCTAAAGATGGAAAGGAATTCCCATGCCACAAATGTGTGCTCTGTGCCAAACTTGGTAGGTATAATATAAGGTGGCTTGCTTAGTTTATTAATAGTTCTGGGTCTTTTTAATATATGACAGAATGAAATCTCTTTCCTTTGCAGACTACTTTCACAGCATGCTGAGCAACTCCTGGATTGAGGTGAGTGTGCAGATCCGTTACCAATGCCTTTTTTTTTAAGTGCAAAAGTATTTATTGGGGATTATGTGGAGAAAATTATTTTCTTACGAAGTAAATTAAAGTAATGCAGCATTGAGGATTATATCCTTTTAAGAAAATAAAAATCATTCAAGAATAAAGCAGTATTTTCTTTTTTGTATAATTGATTAAAAAATGTATAGTTACTTCATTTTAATACTTATTAAATATTACCTGCACTATATTGATAAATTTTAATGACATGATATATGTAAATATAACAATAGGAAGCAGGACCTTGCTTAGTGGGAGGAACTTCGGATATTCAGGGAAAAATGAAATATTAAAACGCCAGTTAATAATAAAACTGTTCACACGGAAGAAAATTTAAATGTCCTCATTGCTTATCAAAAATAGCCTTAGTAAAGTTTAGTAGATTTTTAATAGATAAAGGAGCATTTAAAAAGAATATTCTGGTTGAGAATACTTTTAAAAGAATAGGATGAGTTAACTTTTATAAAAATTGTATTTGTGACAAAGAAACCACTGTAGCAACAACGATTCATTTTACTGTGATCTCTTTTCTGAATGGAAATGCTTGGGTATGTTGCTATTCTCTTGATTGCAATGGAATAGATTTTTCTATAGGCTTAACTGTTGCATGTTTATTATTTAATTTATCACTCAACTTCCTAAATTCGTAAACCGTTCGGGAAGTTAAAAACAACATCCAATATAATAAAATATAAAATAGAGATTTTGTGGTTTATTGGCAGTGATAACAGAGGCAACTGATTTATTGCTGGATTTGACACTTAATTTCCTAGGGCTGTGCCTGAACGAGCATGGGTTGTTATATTACTAATAATGTGCACATATCAGCGTTATGTAACAGTAATCCAAGCCCTCCCATTCCCAATTGCATTGGGAATTCTTTTTGTGGTGTGAATGTTCAATGGTTTTTCTATTCAATCTTGAAAGCATGAAGTCAGATCGAGCCTTTTTCAAATTAGTGTACACTGAAATTGCCAGTGGATGACTAATAGCTATGGAGCATTTAGTAGACTCCCTTACAGTTATTTTCCAAAATGGAGCATTGCCAAAATTTTTCAAATAATTCAGTTATGTCTTCAGGATACTGTGTTTATGTGAGATTTTCCCCCTTGTTTGCATTTGGCCTGAGATTTCAGAACAATTGATGAGGCATGGATGCTATGTACTGTATCATTAATTCCCATATAATATGCTGTGAGAACATAAGGGCGTTTATCTGTAGTTGCTATCAGAAGAGCCTGCCAACCGTGCTTTTTAGCTCTATTCTGTGCATTAGCTTTCTTTCTGGCAACTGATGTCATTGAAAAGATAATTCTGTGAAGCCTCTTCGTTGGATAGGCTTCCATCATCTTTCAGATAAGAGGTATATTAAGAAGCACAATTCGTGTAGAATCTGGAGATGGTTAAAAAATATTGCTTCTGTTGTACTACTTCTTATGCTAAAATGTAAGAAGCATTAATCCGATTGTTATGGAAAAAAGCATGCCTTGGAGAATAACAATTTTGGGAAAATCCCTCCTGATTTTCAAGAATGAAAACAACCTAATTTTTCATATAATGTATTCCGGTATGCGCTACCAACAGACTCGGCAAATGATCTTCATTATTTGAAAATCATAGATATTTATTTCTTAATTGTTATTTTGTGTGGCCAGTTTATGTCTTTTGAAATCTGAAGATATTTTTTGGAAAATACTTACAGCAAAATTATCCTGGATCATAAAGTGGATTTGCACTCAAAATGTTTGTGTAAACTCTTTTTCATATAGGCATCATGTTGTTCATCTCTAGAGTTGCCGTTCCCATCTGAAATCCTGCAGGTCATCCTGGATTATATTTACACAGATGAAGCCGTTGCAGTAAATGGTGAGGGCATGAACATCTCTTACATCATTAGAATAAAAATGAGTAGTGTTAGGAATGAATAGGAAATGTGGTATCCTTTGAGAAAATTCGTGTTTGCACATAATTAGGGATAAGATAGACATCGGGAGTGGATATTGGGGGTAGTAAGGAATAGACATTGCGAGTAAAGAAGAAAGTAATAGTGACAGCCCCAAACTATGGTATGAAACTCCACTGCAAATAAGGCTAAGATTGCATGAGGAAGGAACTCCTCCTTTAAAATTAGCACCCTAGATTCCCCATAGCAGCTGTTGCAAATAGTAATTCATTTTTAAAAATATGCTTGCAGAAAGGTGAAATGAGGAAAAAGGTAAAAGAAAATAATTCATTATGGAAAATGAAACTTTTAGAGGAAAATTTGATATTTCTATCCAATCATTTGAAACCATTTGGTATAAAGGGAGTTACAAGTGGTAGCATGTGATGTTGGTTCAGCTAGCCCATGAACAGTAAGTAGAGTGAGTTGAAAATTTGTTCAAGTTACAATTTTTCACTGATTTCCAGAATCTCAAAATGTGGAATTCATCTGCAATGTTCTAGTGGTGGCAGACCAGCTCCTTATGTTACGATTAAAAGAAATTTGTGAAGTAGCCATTACAGAAAAATGTGAGTTTTTGTTTCAGATTGTTGTTGTATTTTCATTTTCTATTAAAATAATATAGAAGCTTGTATCACAGTGAGCACATGGTCATATTGTTTATTAAACATGGAAGAACAAATCCCGTTCTTAAAAAATAAGTGCAGCTACCCAAAGTTTTCAATCTATGCTACATGAATTCCTGCTGTCAGTGTGATATGAGTATGCATTTTAGAAAATTCCGTAGAACCTTGTGAATACCCTGGAATATGGTTATAAACCTTTCTTGGTGTACGGGTCCTCTATGATTGGCAGTAGGTGAAAAGTGATCACCTTATTTGTCTCTGTCATGTTCTCCAAATAAATAACCAGTATTTATAAATTTCAGTGACTTTAAAGAATGCTGCTGAGCTCCTGGAATTTTCAGCCACATATAATGCTGAACAGCTAAAACAGTCCTGCTTGCAGTTCATTGTATTAAACATGGCAGCCATACTTGAAACACGGTAAGAGCAGGACTTTGATATCTATATGTTTTACTGAATGATTGCACATCCAAATAGGAGCCCCACCCTCCTATTTGGAAAGCTGTATAAATATGAAATATGAAACCTAGACATCAAAATCAAACTCTCTAGAGGCAAGATTTTATTTTGCTTTTTAATCAAAACAGGACAAAAGTACTAAAAATAGGAATAACAGAATTATATTAACTACCAACATAACCCATATATTTAATGAAATCACCCGCAAGTTGAACCCGCATATTGCAATATTTTTTTTTCTTTAAATGCTGCCATTTAACTAATTCTGTTTTCATGTATGAAATGTTTTGAAGTCAAAACAGTCGATTTGAGTGTTCTGACCTCATATCAGAACATACACATTCCAAGAATTGTATTTTGAGGTTGAAATAAAACACTTGACATGTTTCAAATTTTGCTCCAATGAAATGCATTCATTTCAAGGTTCTGTTTTGTTCCAAGTTCAAAACACCTCTTTTTCTCAATCCTGGTCACTTTAGAACTTAAGTCTGTTATCAGTATACTCTATGCCAGTGATGGCGAACCTTTTAGGCACTGAGTGCCCAAACTGCGCACGTGCGCATGGCCAAAACTGTAAAGTGCATGTGTGCAAACACGTGCATGCATGGAGATGCATGCGTGCATGCAAGGACATGCGCACATGCGCAGCAGAGACTCAAAGACCAGCTGGCCGGCAGGAGGTGGAGCATCCCAACACCGGCAGCGCAGAAAGAGGTAAGATCTTTTGCTTTCATGAGCTTCTGTTTTGTCATTGGCTGGGAAACAAGCTCATGAAAGAAACGCCACCGAGATCTGACCTGGGGTAACGGCGCGCGTGCCTGCAAAGAAGGCTCTACGTGCCATCTCTGGCACGTGTGCCATCGGTTCACCGTCACGGCTCTATGCTTTAAGAAACCAAATTAAAAAAATATTCAGAAGTCAACATGTTCAGCTTTCGTTGATTACTACTGGAGCACAGCAGGGTATAATGCCATTCCTGAACCACATTTTCATTTGTATTTGTCATAGAGTTCTGGATGTTCTAAGTGATGAAGTTTTGAAAGATCTTTCTACCTCTTACAGAAAAATGGTAAGTTCCACACTCATTAGCTAAAACAGACTAGAGTTTAAAATAACTTGAAAGATGAAATGTAATGACAATTTTTTCTAGATATCTGTTTGGATGAATGTAGACCATTAAAATGATATTGTTTCTTTTGAAATCATTTTTTTAATTGAAATTCTCTTCCCAATTTATTTTGGATTATAAGTGGCATTGATAGCAATCTCGTGCTTCATTAAAATTATGGAAAGATATTGTGGGATGTTCCAAATAAAATGAAATGCACTAGTGGGTCTTGGCAGAGTGACCAGTTTCTCATTTTTGTAAAATAACATGGTTTTAGTATTAGCAATGCAGCTCTAAAAATAGTATAACCACTTGAGCAGCACAACTGATGGTAGCATGGAACACATAGGAACCAAGATGCTTGCAATTTCTGTGAAATTTTTGGAACACCCCAATTCAACATTTCATTATTTCTCTGTAATAACGTTCAGGTTTTAGGTCTAGAAATGTCATGACATTTCAGCATTCATGCTTGTAAACTTGGTGTTCCTATCAAGAGCCCAAATATTGTGAGATTTTGGTAAATTCATTTTTAATTTTTACCATCCTTGATGTTGTTTATGGATGCATAGAAGTGGGTGCATCCTGAAGAGTTTGGCCATCCCTGATGCTGCTTTTTTCTTTGCAGAAAAGCTTGATTTAGAGAATAATTTAGTTCAGCTGGTTTTCTTTTTACATTGCATTAAATTCCTATGGCACCAAAGAACAGTGTTGTATTTTGTATAATATAAGTAAAAATGCATGAACATTTTCTACTTTTTTGATAAAGAAGGCTATGTATGTGGTTTATATATATATATATATATATATATATATATATATATTATATATTGCTCCCCGAGATTCATTCATGCATTATATAACACTGTTAGAACATTGTAGCACTCTTTAAACCATACATTTTTTCCAGAATTTCAGCAGCCTAACAGCTTTTTAAAAACACAAATTTGGTGCTTTCCTCCCCCCCCCTCCCATTGTTAAATTAAAAAGATTTTGTAATGTTGCAGATTCCTGCTATGGAGCGCAGATTAATTACTCCATACCAAGATGGTCCTGATATTAGTTCTCTGGAGCCTGAGGAAGGAGAAACCTTTGTCTTCCTAAAAGAGGAGCGGAATACAGAGCAAGCTTTGCAGTGAGAATTCTTTTTCTTCTGATAGAAGTAATAGGCTTGAATGAAGCTCTTCATTCTTCCAATTGAGCCTACAGCGAAGTAGCCATTAAGTGCACCTCCACGTCTGATCTGAGTGTTATAGTAAAGTCTCCGAGCTATCTTGGGGTTGCTGCTACATTGGCTTGCAGTCTTTTGCAAATGTATAAAACCATTTATGCTGAAATGCAATGTCTGAGCAAAGTAGCACACTTTGGCATTTAGATTGCAGAATTTTGAGTCCTGCTTCACTCCAGAGAAGATAGTCCAGAGGACTCTGAAGCATTGCCGCACCATAGAGCTCCAATATTTAAGAAATAGTCATACATTTGGAATGGAATTAAATATCTTTTTTTTTTTTTTTTTAAAAAAATAATCTTTATTTACATTTCATTTAAAAAGAAAGAACAAACAACATAAAATGACAAACATAACAATACAACAATAAATATACGTACTTCCATATAGTACCATAGTACACAAGTATTCGGTACTATAAGTCTAAATTATATTCCGGAGAAGGCAGAACATCTTATATCTCTTAATGCATCATTTAGGTCTGTCTGACTTAATTAAATATCTTTCTTAATAAAGTGGAACTGCCAGACTTCAGAGCCCCCCAGAGTGAATAGGCTCAAAAAACGGCCCATTTTATTGTTGGGGGAAGGGCCAAAGGAGGCAAAATAAGTATTTAAACCTTTGTAATGCCTTAAAGCACCAATTTCACTCTTAAAAACTTTGAAGGATGCTTACTATGCTGCAGAAAGCCTGGTCCAGCCCTCGGACAGTTGAGAGCTGTGTACTCTTCTCTTAGAAGATTTCCTTCGATGCTTCTTGAGTACTATAAATGCCCGCTGTAATTTCCGTGGACTTGATTGAAACTAAAGAAGAGGAGAAAAGTTTAGCCAACTTCAGTGTTCAGGTGTTGAGCCTAGTCAGCCTGTATAATGAGTAGTAAGCCCACTTCACTGTTATAGTACAAGGTAAATGGCAAAATACTGAAAGAACCTTGGAATGGAATAAATTAAACATGTCAAGCTTTTCTAAATTGGGCTAGAAAACCATTGATCTTGAATTTGGAGAAATTTTAATCTGAGAGGCTGTAGTAAGAGGGAAGGACATTTTAAATCAGTGTTTTTTGAACATGGCAACTTTAAGACGTGTGATGCATCTGGCTTGGAAATTCTTGGAGTTGGCGTACACCCATCATAAAGTTGCCAAGTTTGAATAATACTGAATAATAATGTTTTAGATCTTTCTAGATCAAGGTTTGCAACCTTTGATGGCTGGGGCTGTCTACCACAGTTGATGGGGCAGTGACAGAAAATTAGTGGAGTTCTTCCCTATAGAGGTGTATTTTCCACTGAGCTTTTTTTGTGTTAAGGGGAATTACTACAATTGTTATGCGTTTCCTTTCTCAATATAATGGGAAACCATGTCACTGAATTTCAACATATTGTCTGAAAAAGAATTAGGAGTCTGCCTGTTGCCTAGCGATTACAGGGTACAAATGATCACTTTAATTACTTTGAAGGAATTAGTGAGATGGAAATCAATATTGGTTTTGGATTTTTTTTTAAATTAGAGAAGCACTCCTCAAGAAAGCTAAAGCAAAGGCTAAAAAGAAACCCCGAAGACGTTCCGACAGTTCAGGAGGGTATAATCTGTCAGATATTATCCAGAATCCACCGACTACAGGTTAGTGGCGAAAAGCAGGGCTAATCTATTTTTTTAAGAGTGATTTTAGGTAACGTTCTGCATAATGGCATGATTATAATGTATCCACTAACACATGGCTTATAATGGCTGATTTTTTTTATAGTGCCAGAATTAATTTAGAGATTTGATGTAGCCCAAGGTTCAATTACTTCATAAATGAAGAGTATTGTGTGCTAGGTTTGTAAAAAGGTTTTGTAAGAGATGTTTCATAATGCACAATAGCATGAATGAAGCAGCTCTCTTTGAATCATTATAGGATCTATGTCCTTTTCACATCTTGTGTAGCGGCTTTGAAAGCTGGCTCTGCATCTGTGTGCATGCACAGCCACTTTGTTGGTAATTCCAGAGAATTGGAGACAATTTTTTAGAGCACCAGAAAAAGATGCCATATTGTTTTAATTACTTGAAGCAAGATTCCTGTCAACTTTTTTTTATATATGCAGTATTTTCCCCTTACTTTCATTCAAGGAAGTAAAATTTAAAAAGTGTGTGTGTGTGTGTGTGTGTGTGTGTGTGTTTGCTGACGCAAATTAATACATATCCAACAACCACAGTGCCTTTTTTTCCTATAATGTTATGCATATGTTTACTGCTATTAGTCCATGGAGAGATCACATAAAAGGAGATTGTAAAATGAAAAATACTACAATGCCTTGTGAAATTTAAAGTTTGAAGTTTCTTTTCTGTGAAGTTGATAACAATACTGGGAAGTGGCTGCAGTTTGCAGATATCCAGTAAAAAGAGAGAATCAGAATGATATAGTTATCTGAAAAATTACAACATAAATATCCAAACACACAAGAACTGTGTGATATGATTTAATAACCATGTTACAGGTGCATGTACACATTGTTTCTCTTAGTGTTTAGATTGGTTTATTTCCAATCTGAATGCATATTCTAGTTATAATATTTGCATATTAAGACAAGACTTATTAAGATATAAGCATGTTGATTAAACATACAGCCCAAGAAATGGTGAATATAGATTTGAACTCCAGAAGTTTTCAGTCTTCGGGGTTCAACTTCATTCAGGTTTAAACTGGGAACCATTTTGAAGTAATATTTTATTTAGTTATTAAATTTATATGCTGCTCATTTCACTATCCAAAGTGACCAGGGGTGGCTACTTCCAGCCTCATTGACCTTAATGGTTACATCAAGCATAAGCATAAATATCCCTTGTTGACAACAGTAAAGTCCTAAAAAGGCCACTATTTTCCCAGTAAAAACTACTTTTATATTGTAAGAAAGGTTTTTTTAAAAAAATAAAATTAACACTTCCTTGATTATACGATTATTTAATTAAAATAGCTGTAATAGTATTTCAGAGAGAACACCTACCTCACAAACACCTCAGTCACAAAGAATTAGCTTACATTGAGTTAAACTGATCAGCATTTTAGATCTGTAAACCTGTAACAAAAAAGTATATTAGTGTCCTGCACATAACAGATTACTTATTTTCTTCATGTCATTTTGGTTGTAGCTTTAAAATAACATTTCAAAGTAATATTTTTGAATTGTGTGAAATTAATACTATTAAATGTGATATGTATAAAAATAGTGACTATGTAAAAACAATACTGAGCTATTTGCTGTTGTTTTTTGGCTACATTTCTTAACTGAATATTAAATGGGTTGTAGCCCTTCTAACCAACACCTCCTAGCCTCTTATTACTGAAGGAAAATTAAAAGGAAGATTGTTGTTAGATTTTCCAAATGATAAATTTATTTTGCTAAGAAGAAAATACACAAATCTGATTTTTTTCCAATGCAAGCAGCTTATTATAATACACTTCACTGAGGCATGCAAACTTTAACTGAAAATTGGAAACAAGTGTTTCAACTACTCTGAAGCTGTTCCATTCATGAAGCAATGCTATTTCAAAATGTTTCCTCAAAATGACTGAAATAGTGTAATTTATATTTAAGAGGTCATACACTCTTCTATTCCAACTCCACACCAAAGGAGAAAAACAGCTGCCCCAGAAATGACAGTGTGAAGCAATGGGAGTCTTGAGAATTGTGCATAAAAGTACGAATACTGAAAGGCTGCTGCTGCATGCTTGAAACAGAGGATTTGGGGCAATCCCTTTCTCTGTGAACTCAAGCAGGTAGTCTTAACTACTAGAGGAGTCTTTCTGGATCTCAGCAACTTGATCTATGGCTTTCAATCCCCAGCTGAAAAGGGAATTCTGGGAATTGAATCCACACATCTTAAAAATTGGTGAGATTCCGGAACATTGTTGTACAGCATAACGATCCATTCTCCAGATAACAGAAGTTTTGCTTCCCTGGGTATTTCTGATCTGTCCTAAGATGATTGTGTATTTTCTCCCCCCCCCACCCTCCAGTTCATGCAGGAATACTGAAACTGGATAAAGCTAATTCTATTGAATCCCTCCCTGAAATGCTGACATCTGATTCTGAAGGCAGTTCTGTGGGAGTGAACAGTCCTAGAGATTTGCAGTCGCCTGATTTTACAGCAGGTCTCCCTACAGATAAAATTGAGGTTTGTGTTTGCTAATTGTTTTTCTTTAATACTGATGTATTAAGTACAGCATAAAATTTAATAAGTTTTTTAGAGACAGGATAAACCATACCCAGTGGTTAAATGACTTAAGGGGACAAGCGTTCTTATCTAAAGTGCTATGTCTGTCGATTGGACTTTGGTGGTTTATGTGTATTTCATTTATCGGGGGGCTGTTTCCTGAATTCTGCAGATGTTAACCCTCTACTCTAGATTGTGGCTTTGTAATCTGCAAAACATACTGCATAAAATTAGTGTTTTGTTTAGTGCAGAATAATTTACAGGTAGTCCTTGATTTATGACCATTCATTCAGCAGCTGTTGAAATTGTGAAGGTGCTGAAAAATGAACATACAACATGTGCCCAAAGATCACCTGTGGTTATGTGTATGTAGGGAATGTAGGTAACTTGGCAACTCACCCACACTTAAACAGACACATTCCAATTCCCTCCCAACTCTCTATCTCCCCCCACCCTCCCAGCCCAGTCTCTGCCTTCGGGCCACTCTGGACCTTGCCTTGATGGGCAGCAAGCAGACCAAGAACCATGTGGCTCTTGGACTGCTTGCCACATCCTGGGAAGCTGCAGCTGCACCAACTCAATCCCACTCTTGGTCACTTTTGCCACCATGCCCTTTTGAGACCCCTGCTGCCCTGCACTCCAGTGCCCCAATTTACCTTTGCCATTTTATGGCTCCCATTACTGACAAGGTGTATTTGGCCTGGCTGCTGGGATGGGCAGGGTTGGGTTCAGTTGCAGAAAAAAAATGGTGTCTGAGTGGCAGCACAGCAAAATTCCCCTTTGCAAAAACTCCTTAAATGTTGCATGCCAAAACTCCTTTACAAAAAGCTCAATCAATCAGAATAGAGCTGGAAGGGACCTTTGAGGTCTTCTAGTCCAACCTTCTGCTCAAGCAGGACACCCTGTACCATTTCAGACAAGTGACTGTCCGGTCTCTTCTTAAAAACTTCCAGTGATGAAGCACCCACAACTTCTGAAGGCAAGCTGTTCCACTGGTTAATTGTTCTCACTGTTATGAAGTGACTTTTTCCAAAGTCTCAACATCTGTTTTATAATGTGACCAAAACTGGATGCAGTATTCATGCCAAAACAGCCCTCCTTTCCAAACTTCTTGGAGAATGAAATCATTAAATTGCTGCGCGTCATGCTTTTATTCTCATCGCTCCCCACAATCACTATTGTGACACAGGTAGCCATATAAATTATTTAAATAGATAAATATAAAATCAATTGAGAAAGTGGCACAAAAGTCAGTAGGGTTTGTCCAGGTGATTTCCCAAGATGAAGAATGTTAAAAGCAATGTGACACGAGAACTAGCTTTTAGAATGAGATAAAGAGAGAGAATAGTTGCCTTTATAGACTTCAGCCAAAATAGATTGAATAGATTATCTGAAAAGTTCATAAGGTTCTTTTTCTACAACAATGTAATGGCACTATGTTTTGACTACAGGTGAAAGAGAAAATGGGTATTTCAAATACGTTTGTTTCTCCTGCCAACAAAGAGTTAAAAATCTGTCATGGATCATCAGTGCAAAAACATTCTCTTCCACAGAATATCCCTAATAACAAAAGCACCTCTATGAGTCCTTCCAACTGGGTTGCCGGCTCTTTTAGGTATACATTTTCTCCGTGTTTCTGCCTTTGTCAAATTCTATCCTCTTGCAAGATTGTTCCTTTGTCTGTGGAATGTAAGCTTCCCTCGTCATTAAAATGCAGGGCCTTCATAAAAATGATTTTGGAAGAATCAAATCATCTGACTTTCTGGTTAGTTTGTGGTCATTCTGCTCAAAACATTGATTTATTTCTGCTTAGGATGCTAATTTCTGCCTTTCAGTGAGTGCTCTTGCAAGCCTAATTATGTTTGGTTGCAGTTTCAATTTTCCATCTGTAATATTAATTCATGATAGACTTTAAAAGAAAAATAAGCAGGCAGCTTACCTAAAATTCTATCTTAAATATTTTACTCAGTGTTGTAAGTGGACCTAAAAGTATCCTTGGTGTATATATTTCCTGAAAAATATGTATAAATAAAACATTCATTCGAAAACATTCTATTTGAGGTTTGCCATAATTGAGGAGGTAGACATAAATTATACATCCGGTTACATATAGAAGGCTACAATGGTGTGTGGCAACTGGAATGTAAGTAAAAATGGATATTTTTAAAAGTGAACAATTTGTTGTTGTTTTTTATTCAGTCCTGCCAGTCCTCCTGCTGTTGATTTAAGAACTATTATGGAAAGTGAAGAAAATCTACAGAAATGTGAAAGCATGCCAAAAATAAATTTATGGTTAGTAAAAAGGGTGCAATACAATCAATTTCACTGTATTAAAGTCCTAATTTGTTGTGTATCTTTTTTGAAAAAACAACTTTGTTAGAACCAATGCTTCTGAAGTTTCAGTTTTGGATTAAAAATTAGTATTAGTAGTGCAGAACTCATGTTGTCCTGCAAACATGGGTTATTTATGTGTTCATTGACATGAATACATATTCACAGATTAGGAATATTTCTTTTTAAAACTGCTATTATTCTAATTATGGGTTTGGTTAACAGTGGCAAATAATTTTGTAAATTCACAAGATATAATCCATTAGTTTTGTGACTGATAGTCTTTTGTTACATTCTGTTTGATAAACTTTAGTAAAATAATTTTACATTTCTGTATCTAATTTTAGTAGAGCCACTTCCCATGGAAATAAACTTTCTCAGAAGCAAAAGAAATTGATGGCTCTGGCTGCTAAGGATAATAACCCAGAGACTGTGCCCGATGCAGTTGTGTTATCTAGAGCTCCCAAAACTACAAAGCCAGTGACTGTGTGGTATGAACCTTCTAATTTTTCTTTTTAGTTTACTGCCTATTGAGATAATTCAGGTTTGTTTCAGACTGGGAGGGACAATAATTTAATACTATTGATTTGACTGTCAAATTTTTATTCATCCCTGGCATCTCAAGGTAGGAAATGAACCTACTTTAAACCATGAAGAATCATTACTGGTGGTGTTTTGTGGAAATATTGAATGGTTGGACCAAGAACATGACTATGTCCAAAGGAAGTACCAAAAATAAAAAGTTTATTATGATACATGGTTCATTGAGTAACTGTATTTATCTTTGTCTTTAAAATTTATAAATATATAAGGCTTAGCTTGTTTATGTTTTTGTATCAGTAAATAGTATTAGTAAATAAAGTATTCACTGAATATTCCTGAGTACTTAATTAATAGTGAGAAAAGAAGAGGTGTACTTAACATGTTGAGATTTGTGATGTGATATAACTCTAATTTTTAAAAAGGACCATGGCATTTGGCATCAAATTGAGATTTCTGTGCTTGCAGTATATGGCATTCTCTTGAAGCATTGTTTTGCAGTGAAACAAAATACGTGTCTTGGAAATCCAGCAGGTCTTCTGGCAAGAAAATATGCCAGAAGGGTGTGGTACCTTTTGGAATTTTTTTTTGGTTGACATGGAGATACAGGCTACCTTAAAGCATACTTGCATTTTTTTTCTTGCCAAAAATAATGTCCAGTTTACAGTTTTGTGGAATCAGGGATACGTATTGTTCTTTGAAGATTAATTAAGTAAAATATGTGGAGATTACTGTTAGAGTGAAACGTGGAAGACTAAAAGAACAAAGACTAATTTTTCCATTTGGAAATCGATTTAAGTATAATTTCCAAATATATATGTATGTGTGCATATGCATCTCTGGTGAAAGAACATAATGTATTTACTGGAAGATGTGACTTCTTCCTTCTGGCAGGATATATTATGCTGTTACTTTCCTAAGTGCCAGATGGTCAGGGTTTTTTTTTTTTTCAGTTAACAGGTTCAGCAGGTTCTCATTTCTGAGTATTGTTTATTATGCTTAGGACCTTTGGTGGCTTTAACTGAAAAACCTCCTTGTTTGCCTAACTCATGCCATGAAGAGGCTTGCAATACTCATGGTACATCAACGTTGTAAGCGGGTTTCTTCATCTGGAATGTTGAAACTTAATGGGCTGCAGACCACAACATCCCAATTACTCCAACGCCTGAAAAGAAGAAATATCTTGTTGAGAGGGAGAGCATTTTGTATCTAACAGGGAAAAAAAACAGTGCAATGGTTAGAACTAGGGTTAGGGTTAGAATAGAATATTTTACTGGCCAAGTGTGATTTTACACACAAGGAATTTGCACTGCATAAGCTCTCAGTCTACATACAAACAACAAAGTATATAATCATAAGATACCAATAACAGAAGGTGGTAGAAAAGATGAGAAGGATAATAGTAATACAGCCATACTTCATGGGTAAAAATATATCCTTAGACCAGTGGTGAAATCAATTTTTTTTACTACCGGTTCTGTGGGCATGGCTTGGTGGGTGTGGCAGGGGAAGGATACTGCAAAATCCCCATTCCCACCCCACTCCAGGAGAAAGATATTGCAAAATCTCCATTCCCACCCCACTCTGAGGCCAGCCAGAGGTGGTATTTGCCAGTTCTCCGAACTACTCAAAATTTCTGCTACCGGTTCTCCAGAACCTGTTAGAACCTGCTGGAGTTCACTTCTGCCTTAGACATAAAGCAGTACTATGATACTTAGGTGTTCAGAAGAGTGATGGCACGAAGGGGAAAAAAACCCCTGTCTCTGTGTCTATTTATTTTGGCATACAATGTCTTATAGCGGTGCCCTGAGGGGACACATCATCCATACAGTTTACTGGGAACATACTTCAATGGATGAAATTATTTTTTGATTTTAATCAATTATGTAACAGCCCCCCCCAAGGCCTTACCTTTGATTGAATGATTTCAGAATTTCTAGCAGATCCCTCAATGCATTGTACTGATTGAACACAGAAATAGAAGATACGGAAAAGTAATGTTCTAGGACAGCAGTCATGAAGATTCATGTTTCTGAGTGGTTCATTTCACTAATAGAAAAGATAGGTTAGTTAGCAAAAAGAATTGCACTAGGATTGTCAGTAAATGTAGCATAGTAAGATTTGGTTTATTTTACCTTAGGGCTTCTTCATTGCATTCTGCTTTGCCAAAATCATTCCGAGATTTTCTGTTACAAGAGAAAAAAGTAGTTGGTGCCAATTCTGCTAAAGTGATGGAGAATGTACCAGCGCAAAAATGTTTGAGGTAAGAGAACTTCAAATTGTGTTTCCATCTCTGATAAAATACTTTTCTGAGAAACATTGAAGATACATATGCAAGGATAAAAAAGTCAGTAAAGAAGTATTATTTTATTTTGGTGTACATTCTGTAAAGATGTGGTGGCCAGTCAGTGAATATCTAGCATCATGAGATCATGCTGCCAAAATTCAGTGACAAAATAATCAAATTTCAGAATGATTTTTCATGGCTTCAGTGTTTTCAAACCTGAAGGGTAAGAGTGCTCAGCAGGCCCCTGGGGTGACTCCTGCATTATTTCCTGATCTAATATCCCAAAGGCTGAAATCTTTCTTAATTGGGTCACTATCAGCCTTTTTAAAATTTTGGGAGGTTTTAGTGATGGGAATGGGAAGTATTCTTACCTCCAACCCACTGAAATGATTGAAAATTGGTCTGCTGCTGCTATCTATACCTGTTCTTGCGTCCCCCCAAAAGTTGGTGATGGCATCATATCAAAGGAAGATTAGGAGGCTGCATTATAATCTTCATCCATTGTCCTTGGGTAAGGCAATATGATCGACAGGTCATCCTTTTAGGACTGCAGAACATTTTACTTAAAAACAAATGAATGGAATGTCTGTTATTTTTTTCCTCCTGATGTGCAGTCTGTTTTTTAAGTCTGGATATATATCACTCTACCATAACAAAAGATTTTTTTGCCAATCCCAGTCCTGTCAAAACAACCACCCTGAGCTGAAATAGTATTCTATTTTACTTAACCATTGTTTCTTCTTAAAATACTGTTCCTCTGACTCATACTCTGTACTAGTGAATCCCAACACTGCAATGGCTGTTTATGTCTTCACAGAAGTGTTGATTGAAACATTTTAGTCCCTGCTGAATAAAGACTATGTGGTCATAACCATTTACTTTGTAGAAGACGGAGTGCTGCATTTATACAAGTTATTTGGGCTCTGTGTTCTGAATTTTTATACTTCAAAGAACATTTGTTATTAGCAATAGCAATAGATTTGTATACTTCTTCATAGTGCTTTTATAGCCCCCTCTAAGAGGTTTATAGAATCAGCATATTTCCCCCAACAATCTGCGTCCTCATTTTACTGACCTGGAAGGATGGAAGGATAAGACAAACTTGAGCTGATCAGAATTGAATTGCTCTTAGTCGGTAGCATTAACCTGCAATACTGCATTCTAATCACTGCGTCATCATGACTCTCTAAAAATTCTTGCACTCATTTTTTGTCAGCAGGTACACAAATACCATTGCTCTTGGGGCAGAAAGTGAACATTCTTGTGAACCAATGCCATCAGAGAATCAGAAGTAAGTTAAATTTATAGTGCAAATATATATGTACAAAAGCACATATTGTAAAAAATGTGATGCTTTGTATTTGTAACTTATCTTACAGTCCTTGGTTAGCATCACCCTTACGAAACCCGGCTGCAGCATTGCCTATCACATTTGCAGAAATTGTAGAAGAAGAACTTCAGCAAGAAGCTGCTCTTATACGAAGTAGAGAAAAACCTTTAGCTTTGATCCAGGTAAAGAGTAATAAAAGTCAGAATTATGCAGTGTACGAATGTCTGTTTCTTGCCTTCTTTTCATCTCTTCCTTCGTTTGGGATTCCAAAGAATCTTAGTGATGTTTCTAAATATGCCATTCAATACCATATTCGTAGGGTTTTAAGCTGCAATACATTTATTTAAACTTCAGTTTTAGCATTTCATATCTAGATTACACTAAATTGTCATGGTTTCAGTAGCATAGCTAGATATAATTGATGGCTGCTTCCCTTCTTGTGTTTTGTTAAAACCTTATGGATTGCTCTCTAACTCTGGAATGCAGAATCCGTAATTGAAAGTAATTGAAAGTTTTATCCCATTAAACATTTCAGTATATGTGAAAGATCGACTCACTGCCCTCTATTGTGAGCTTTTGCTCTTATTCCAGTTTTTGCCAGATTCCTAAGAGTTTCTCCCTTCCTTTCCTCCCTTCTCATTTCAGATTGAAGAACGTGCTATTCAGGATTTGTTAATCCACTACCAAGCAGTTGGCAATCCTGATGAGTTTGTGGTTGTTGAAAGGTCTCCACAGGGGCCAATTGCAGCTCCTATGTGGAATAAGCATTGATGCCCTCATTTAAAAAAAAAAATTCTACTGTTCATAAATGTGAGGCTATTTGTTGTTTGCATGGATCTGCCGATTCTAAAATAAGAATGACGATCGTAAGATGTGTTACCGCTTTTCAGTATAGTATCTGTTTTGAAATGTGCAATTTCTTTATCAGATTGCTGTACTATATTGTGCTCATTTACCAGATGCTTTTTACTCACTATTTGGAGTTGAAAGATATTGCATATGGTTAAACTTAAAGTACGCAGGTCATATATTTCATATAATTAGTTGTCAATAATAAGTACCATGTTTTGAATTACTTTTCCAGTTGGCAGCAGCAATTGATTTCTCATACTCATGTATACCTGTGAAATTAATGGGACTAAAAGTGATCAACCTGAATTTCAGATTATTTAAAAATGCTTTTGTATGTAAAAGGAAGAAAAATAGTGCTGTTATAGAAACGGGTATTTGATGTCTGTATTTTTGTGGATTTATAGTCTTTGTTTTTTCTGGACAGTGCTCTTAACTCCATGCCTTACGGAAATGCAAGCGCTTACGTTGTTATAAGAATGATGGTGTTGATGATGATACTATTTACTACTAGTACTATTACTACTACTACTACTACTACTACTACTACTATTACTACTTATTTCTTCTGAAGCTAATTTTCAGATGAGGTCTTGCAAGAAGGGTGTACAGAATGGGATCTGATAAATACACATGTTAACTTGAAAAAATACCTTTCAGAAAAGCTAAAATGCAAGTGAAGTGTTAAAGCTTGAAAGGAAATCGGACAATTTACTTAAGTGTTTCTCAATCTCAATATCTTTTAGATATTTGGGCTTCAGTTCCCATAATTACCAAGCCAGCACAAAGAATTCTGGGAGTTGAAGTTCGCACATCTTAAAAGTTGCTGATATTGAGAAGCACTGCCTTTAGATGTATACATATAACATGGGTCTTCAAAGCCCTGATTGCGGTGTGGTTTTTTGTTGTTCAAAAGCCTTTCTGCAAAGTCTAGAAAATGATGTAAATTATGTCTGAAGTTGGGAGAAGAGTAAGATGATTTCTTTCCATTATTTCAGATTCTTCCATAGTAACCTGTGGCCAAGTGGTCCCTTCTTGACCACTAATGGTCCTTGGAAGAAATAATCTTTATCCATAATCATGTAATTCTGTCTAATGATGTGTGATTGAACCATAAAAATAACTCTGTCAACAGAGCTGCAATAAAGAGCGAAGAGCAAGTTCCAACAGGCAATCTCAAAACAGCAGTTCTTACCTTCTGTGCCAGTGTCAGAAATTCTCAGTGTGTTCATTGTACTTAAACAGGATCATAATGGGTATAAAATGAATTTAATTTCATTTGCATTTGCAATTAAAGAGTCAACTTTAAGATTAGAACTGAAGAAGCTCTTGAATGCTCTTCTCAAGCGATGTTTTTCCACAGGCTACTCCAGTGGTGAAATCTAAAATTTGTTACTACTGGTTCTGTGGGCGTGGCTTGGTGGGGGGGGGTAATGTGACTGGATGGGCGTGGCCAATTTTTTTTCTTTTTACTTTTAAAACCATTTTTTACATGTAAAACCATGTAAAAAATGCTTTCAAAAGGCTCTGACGATCCCAGCTGAGTTGCCTGATCATCAGAGGGTTTTTAAAAAACCCTCTGTGATCAGGTAACTCAGCTGGGATCGTCAGAGCTTGGATGTCAGAGGCATTTAAAAGAAAAAAAGCCTCTGATGATCGCGCGGCTCAGCTGGTCATGGGGGGCGGGGGCAGGGATTTATGCTACCGGTTCTCTGAACTGCCCGCCGCCATCGCTACCTACTCGCCCAAACCGGGAGCATTTCACCCCTGGGCTACTCCCTTCACCAGATATCTTCACAAATAATGGCTTTGGCACTCATCTTTTTGCAGAAATACATTTCTTTGGGTGTAAAAAAGAAAAAAGTTCATTCTAGATGCTTATAAAAACTGTATTGACACTATTCTTTCTTCTAAGTAGGCCATTTTCCTCATCTAGTATTTTTTCCCCTTAGATTTAGTTTTTTTTTTAAAAAAATCATGTTCAGTTAAAAGATCCACCTTTTTAATATTTCTATGGTATGCCTGGGTGAACTTAAATGGTACAAAGTGCTTTGGATTGGAAACACTTGTTTTGGCCCAAAAAGCAGCTCAAAAATGTTTTTTGATGCTGAGCTTCTGACAGTCCAAGCTCTGAGCTATGTCAGTCTCAAAACACTTCAGCTGATGTTGAAATGACTATTTCAAACTCAAAATGGGACATTTCAGATCAGAATTACTTTGGACACCACTAGGGTGTACTAGTGACATATTCTTATTCATCATAACTTTCAGTAGTTTTCACACTTCCTTTCAGACATAATGAACTATAGTTCAGTTGTGCATATGGTGATAACTGTCTTCTTTAAAAAAAAGGTTTTTCATCCCAAAGTGGAAAATTGGCAGTTAGAACTTTGAGTAATTCTAAAATCATGAATAATACTTTGGGTTCAGAGTTAATCACTAGATTTCTAAGCACCATGAAGCTCAGCGTAATGATTACAAAGTGAATTGCAGCTCCGTCATTATTAAACCACTCTGTCTAATAAGTGAGTAAATATCCATTATTTCAAGATAAAACATAAAGCATGTTTTTTTTTACAATAATTGCAAAAGCTCCTTATAAATACAAGAATTGCAAGGCATACTTTCCAAGATAATCTATAAGTAATTTAAATACTTATTCCCAGAACTTCTCTTTAAATCCAGGACTCCCTAAGAATGATTCTAGATGCATTAATTGATTTCTCCTATCAATTGGACAGTTAAGTTGCCTGTAGTAGCCAATAATCACTTAAAATTACTGTCCGCCTTTTTTCAGCATACAAACTGCAACACTTTTATTTCAAAAAATGCCCAATTGTAATTTTTCTGGTTGTCACAGGATTCACTTTGAAAGCACTTTCATGGAAATTTCTTTTTTTATAAATTTTTTATTTTTATTTCTCATAAACACATTTATATGTACAGTCATTTTCATCATTTTTCATTCATCTTTTCTTTTAACTTTCATTTTTCATTTTTACTTTTTCGGGACTGCTCTTTTAACCTTTACCTTTACTCCAACCTTTCTTCTCCTCCCCTTCTCTTCCTTCCTCTCTCTTCTCCTACTTCCTTCGTTCTTTCTCTCCTTCTCTTTCCTACTTCCCCTTCTCTTCCCCCACTCCTCTCTTCTTCCCCACTTCTCCTTTACTCCTCTTTCCCCTTCCTTTTCTTCCTCTCCTTTTCCCTTTCTTCTTTCTCCTCTCCTCTCCTCTCTTCTCTCTTCCTCTCTCTCTACTCCTTCCCCTCTCTCCTGTTGTTTCCCTTTTCAGTTCAATCTAAAGTGGTATTCGAGCAGCCCCGATTTTCTAATTATCTTTATTCTCATTTCAATTTCTTATTCAATTATTATTTATTTTTATTTCATCATTTGCGTACATTTTTGTAATATTTCACTTTTTTCCCTTTTACACCCCCTCCCCCCTTCTTCTTTTACTTGACATCATCTGGGTATTTATTTTTCTAATTGTTTTCTCCCATCTATTCTCTATTTTATTTCTATATCCTTATTCATATTTCTTTTCTAACTAATCATAAAATTTATCCCACGTCTTGAAATACATCAACTCCTCTTTATCTTTTATTCTCAATGTTAATCTATTCATTTCTGCACATTCTAAAATTTTCTTTATAATTTCTCCTTCCAACGGGATTTTATCTGCTTTCCAGTTTTGTGCAAATACAATTCTAGCTGCTGTTATTATATGAATAATCAAATATGTATCTTCTTTACTATATTTCTCTGGTACAATTCCCAATAAGAATATCTCTGGTGTTAATTCTATTTGTTGCTGCAGCATTCCCTCTAACCATGTTTGTATTTTCACCCAATATTGTTTTGCCTCTTTACACAACCACCACATATGATAGTATGATCCTGGCAATTGGTGACATTTCCAACACTTAGCTAATTTATCTTTAAACATCTTAGCTAATCTTTCTGGTGGCATATGCCATCTATAAAACACCTTATACAAGTTTTGATATCAAGTGTTCTCGCAAAAGTCATTTTCTGCAATGGTTGAAAAATAACTGACACGTTTATTCTGTGAAGCACAGACAAAATACGATTTTAAAATATGGACATCAGAAGGAAAAATCTACTAAAACAATACATGGAAAATAGGAAATACAGTGCAAAGATCACAAAATGCCTAAAATGAAATAGAGATTAGAGTAAAACCCAGTGTGTGCTTTCAAAATGTATTATAGAAGATTGATGATCCCTGCAGACCAGATTGAGAAGAAGGTGGTGCTACCCAGGAATGAGCAGAGGTCCTGCCAGTCACGTTGAATTGCATCATAGTACACAAGCAGTTTGGGCTCGTGATCAATTTTATAAGGTAATCCTGAAGAAATAAGAGTTTTCTGTGTATGTTCTGCTCGGATTCATAAATAAATAAATCTTAAAAATTGTCACCACACAAATGCTTTTCTTTTTTAAACTTTCCAAAGAAAACATGTTTTAAAATGTCAGCAAAATAGAACTAAAGATGCAGATCCTTCAGACAGAAGCTACCCTTGTTCTCGAGATTCAGAGCATAATTGTTAATGTGCTCATATTGTATTTTGATATTAAAAATGCAAGGAGCTGCAAGATTGCTATGCATTTGTTAGATTATGTGGCTTAATTAGATATATGTTTATAATGAAAGAAAGTTCTCTGAATATTAATATGCAATGGATTTCCATATCTTCTGACATCCTGTCTAAACCTCAGACCATCTCACATGGAGCACATTTGAGGGTATCTGGGAAAAGGAGGAAGAATTGGTTCTGCCAATAGAATGATGCTCTGGATTACAAACATAAATCAGTTTTGCACCATTTAAAACATTAGGTGGTACTTGTAAACAGTTCCAATTTTCTCAGTGATTGAAGTTTACTGCATTTCTTTTTTTGAGGTCTTACCAAAATTCTTATACATCTCTGTTCTTGCCATTACAATGTTCTTTTGGAAATGAGCCTGTCTCAGTTTCTTTATAGAGTTCCAAATTCATAAAAAAAACCAAAAAACCCCATACTGAGTTGAAAATAAATCATTAAAATCAGGATAAGCAGCATAAAAGAATATTCCCAGCTGTGTGCGCCAACTATGATTTTTCCCCATTGTTTTAATAATATCTATAGTGCATGCAAGAATAGAAATCTCTAGGACGCACAAAATTACTTAGTGTTTGAATTTGTTATAGTTATATAAATTCTAAAAACTGAACAGTCAGCTTTTTGAAGAATAGTAATGGACTTTTATCACTGCTGGTATTACTACAAATATCCCACTGTTTGAAATAGACATAATATGATAGGTTCATAATTGAAATCTTATTAGCCATCATTTCAAAGAGATGTGTGTGTCAGATTTTAACCACAGCACTTTTTAATATTCCTTCCTATACACTCTTGAACAATATGTTATTACATATGAGACAGGACAAAATAAAAGCATTATTTCCAATGCTGTAGTTCTGTTCAAAAACACTTCTGAGTTTTCCATCATTACAATTAGAGTTAAGATGTATTAGTTTTTGTATGTTTAATAATGTATATATCATAGCTTTTTGTAAATTCACAAGATTTTTTGCAAAACAACCAGTTGTGCTTTTTCTCCCCTTCCCTTAAAAAAAAAAAATAGAAGATTAACTCAAACAAGGAACGTTTACTTCCCTCAGCCACTTTTGCAAGCATAATCTACAAATAGATAATTGCATTCCTTTGCCCACTTGGAAGGTAGCCACAATGACCTGAGATTTTAAAAGTTAACCTTTTCTGTCCTGAAAAGGTTCCCAAGCTGTTATTTTAGCTGAATGCATATGTAGCAATAGCAACAGCACTTAGACTTATATATCGCTTTACAGCCCTCTAAGCGGTTCACAGAGTCGGCATATTGCCACAACAATCTCGGTCCTCATTTTACTGACCTCGGAAGGATGGAAGGCTGAGTCAACCTTGAGCCTGGTGAGAATCAAACTGCTGGCAGTTAGCACAATCGGCCTGCAATACTGCATTCTAACCACCGCACCACCACAGCTCCATGTACATGTCCCTAGAATTTCCTCTACCTACCTCTTTATATTTAATAGAAGGATACAACTTGCTGGCTAGTATTCTTTTTTCTTATTCTGGTTTGTCTCCATGACTAGAAGAACACGGTCTCCTTGGATCCCTCTCACACACACACTGTCAGGTAGCCCTTGACCCTTGGTTGTCCCCAGTCTTTTAGCATTTTCCCTGATTTGTGCCTTGTTCTATTTTTGCAAGGCTTGGCGTTTCTTTGGACTTAAAACTCAGTAGTGCAGTTCATTGCAGCCTATCTCAGGTTCACCAGCTAATTCAACCTATTAGTCTTCAGCAGCCAAATCCATCTTGCCAGCCATCAGTTTTTCTGTCAGACATTTTCCCCACTTTTTTTTTTTTTTAAATTCTGCCAGCACACTAGCTGCCCCCGACCACTTCTCCTTTGGGAAAGATTTCCTAAGGGAGATTACTGACCACTTCTGTTAACTGACTAACAAGAAGCCTGGAGCCTGAGTGGCGTAGGAGGCTGATGCCTCCTACTAAGGCAGCATTTAACATCCAGCTGCCTGCAATTACTGCGAGTTCAATCCTCACCAGGCTCAAGGTCGACTTCCATCCTTTCTAAGGTGGGTAAAATGAGGACCTGGTTTGTGGGGGCAATAAGCTGACTTCGTATAAAAATATACAAAAGTATGAAGGCTATTGCTTAACGCCTTGTAAGTCACCCTGAGTCTCCGGAGAAGGGCGGCATATAAAAATAAATAAAATAAAAAAATAATAATAAAGACAGTGCCTGTTTAACTATGTGATAAGAAGATGTAAGGGAGCCATGGGCAATAGCAGGCTGTCACATACAGTTTCCTGGTTCACATGTTTTAGTCCTAATTTATAGTGCAAGGGGTAGAAAACACACTTCTATGAAATTACAAGATTTCCTGCGACTAGCATTTTAAAAATAGAGTTAACAAAAGGCATTTCATGTATGGGTCCCAGTATTAATCCCACATTTAGTGACTAAGTTTGGGGTTGGGTGTGGTTTTGAAGTTTTTTTGGGGGGAAGGGGGGGTGTCAGATTAATCCAAATAGCACTTCAGTTTCTTTGCCCAATGTGAGTTTTTTTGTTCATTTGCTTTTATTCTGAAATTACTAAATTGCTCTTTAGAGAAGTCTTTATCTTTTGCCTAAACCTCTCTTCTAATTAAATTATGGTGTGGTGTTTTTGTATTTAAAAGCTGCTGCTGCTTGTAATCTATTTATTGCAAATATTCTTATGGTTTGATTTCATATCTATCAGGAGCAAGGAACCAGAGTGGCACCGTGAGTTGATTAGAGAAGTTTCTTTATTGCTATTTGCCTGTTTACAAGAATCTTGCCAGACTGACTGCACTCTTTTTGGAACAACCAGATAGGGGCTCCAGGATTTTTTTTTTTTTAAGGAAATTTATATTGCTGCCAATTCGCACATGGCGACTCAAGGCGGTTTACAAGAATATAAAAACCTCATATAAAAACAATAAAACTAATAAAAGAGAGAATCATATAATAAATTAATAAATTAATATAATAAAATAACTCACACACCCCATGCCGTGGCGACATCACATCACATGAGCCATTTAATGGGCTCCATCCCACTCTGCGTTCCCTAGACAGGGGAATCAGATCTCTGTTGCTTCCTTTCCTGCAAGGATTCCAAGCTAGTCAGTCTCTTAACTCTACCCTCCATTCAAGCTGCATGATTCCACCACAATATAGATGTCTTTATTTATGTAGGAAAAAAATCAAATATTTAAAGTTTGGATCCCAGTTGGAAGGAACCCAAGTGGTCATGAATCCAACCCCCTGCACATTCTAGGATTGGCCACTCCATCCCTGATATATGACTATCCAACACTTCTATGATCATATTTGCATAGTAATGAGATTGTCTATAGACCAAACTAAACAATGAAACTAATTACTCATTGTTCCCATTTTGAGTGGGATGTGATGAATTAGTGCTTGACCCCTTTAGTTCTGATGACCTCTTTCCTGGGTGATAGATGAGAAGGCTGACTCTAAGACCTGGGAGAACTATCCAATCCTACAAAACAAATTCAAATGTATTGGCAGTAGGTAAGGTAAAGGTAAAGGTTCCCCTTGCACATACGTGCTAGTCGTGCCCGACTAGGGGGCAGTGCTCATCTCCGTTTCAAAGCCGAAGAGCCAGTGCCATCCGAAGACGTCTCCGTGGTCATGTGGCTGGCATGACTAAATGCCAAAGGCGCATGGAACGCTGTTATCTTCCCACCAAAGGTGATCCCTATTTTTCTACTTGCATTTTTTACGTGCTTTCGAACTGCTAGGTTGTCAGAAGTTGGGACAAGTAACGGGAGCTTACCCTGTTATGCAGTACTAGGGATTCGAACCACTGAACTGCCGACCTTTCAATCGACAAGCTCAGCATCTTAGCCACTGAACCACCGCGTCCCTTGGCAGTAGGTAACACCCAAATAAAGGAAGGTAATCCTGAGCAGTTGCCCCATCAGTTTGCAATGTTCAGTTACTAGTTTGGCTCTGGTACTACTGTCATGTGGATGTGTAGCTCTCATTCCCCAATGTGGGAATAAGTAACATTTTTTAGTACACGGTTTGTGCTATGTTTAGTTGGAGAAATTTAAAATTAACATGCAACAGAACAGGAACCTTCTTATCAACTATGGAGAAAATGCAACCATAAGTAATTCAACATGAGTATTCTGACTGAGACAATCAATATATAAATATTTTAGAAAGTTGAAGCTTTTAACAATTACACATTAAATTGGAGATGATCACAGGAAATATTTTTGGCTAGGTACATGGTTTACTGTCGAATATTTGAATCCTTGGATTCATCTTATTTATTCTCTTTTGCTTCTGCCTTGTCTTTCCATTCAACATCAGTTGGAAGCTTTCGATCAGATGCTCCTAATAAAATATACATGGAATGAGAAACAAAGAGGGAGAATGTCTTTTTTAAAAAAATTCACTGAGTATTTGCCCAAGGAAATACTCCTATTTTTAAGGGATTTTTGTAGCCTCAATATCTGATTCATAGAATCATGGAACACTGCTTTCTCAAACATCTCTCCACGCAAAAAGTCAAAGTTTTAATACATAGTAGCAAGTGAATTTTCACTGAGAACCATTTTGCTTCAGTCAATATGAATCATCGCCTGTATCACTCTGCATTATGACTCATTCCTGAGGGCTATTTTCTCTCTTAATTTCATGTAGGCAGCTGTTTGCCACATCTGCTAAATGTCACTGAGCAGAGTTGACACTTCATTGATGTGATGTGCTTTTTCATAATAAAAGAGGCTGAAACAATAGGTGAAGACCGAAGTGGAAACGTTAATGGAAAGATGCTTGGAATGGAAAAAAATAGTCTTGTACAGTTCAAGCTATGTGCAAGGTGGGTGATTTCATCCAAAAGCTTTGAACACCTGTTTTCAAAGGGAGCTATACTAGGAGAAGGAGCTGAATCTTTTGAGTATAACTTGAACTGACATCTGAGCTGTCATTTTTGACAAGAATCGGGAGCTATTATTTGCAAACAAGACAGAGTTTCCAGTCCAGATGGCTGCTTCATATTCATTTGTCTTCTGCTGGACTAAGAAAGGAATCTTAACTCCTCTCTTCCTAACGTGCTGTTTTCTACATGCAAACTGGATGAGGTATAGAATTAGACTTAATTGTGGGGGGTCGCCATTGTGTAGCCCAAAGAGGTACATCTGAGAATACCAGGTTTACATCTGCAGTGAATCTGTAGTCAGCCTCCAAGGATGGAGCTTCCTGAAGTCTTAAATATTAAACTGCCATGCTTGACAAAGCAGGTGTAAGGGATGACCAGGCTGAGCCCAAGGGAAGGGTCAAATGCGCCATCAGTCGTGAGACCAGTGGTGGGTTGCCCCCGGTTTGGACCGGTTCTATAGAACTGGTAGTAAAACCAGCGGGAGGTTCTGCCCACCAACCCCAACATCATCAGGAAGCTTCTGTGCATGCGCAAAAGCATGCACCCACGAGTAAAGCGAGTGCCCCCATTGCGAACCAGTAGTAAAGGTAAGTAGAACCCACCCCTGCACGAGACCCTTTGTGCCACAAGAGATCAAAGTCCAACCCACCTTGAATCCCTTCTACACTGATCTACCGCCAATTTCCTTTCGCTGTTAGTAGTTCAGATTCTTGTAGAGAGCTTAAGTTTATAATAAATCTTTATACCCATTTGAATTGCCTGGATCTCCCGATTTCCTTGGCGCTTGGCCCCTTTAGTTCTGATAACCTCTCTCCTGGGTGATAGATGAGAAGGCTAACTCTTAAAACCTGAGAGGGCTATCCTATCCCACAAAACAAATTCAAATGCATTGGCAGTAGGTAACACCCAAATAAAGGAAGGTAATCCTGAGCAGTTGCCCCATCAGTTTGCAATGTTCAGTTACTAGTTTGAGTTCAATAATACTGTCATGTGGGTGTGGAGCTCTCATTCCTCAATGTGGGAATAAATGATAATCAGACAAAGTTAGGAAGAGGGTCCCTGCCTGGGATAGATTTCTGTGAAGGGAATGAAAGACTCAGGTGACATTCCCAAATATTCCTCACATTTAAAAGGGGAGGGCGGCAGTGAGCCAGCAACAATGTGAGAAAATGGTTTTGAAGGAAAGCCTCAGTTTGGAGCAAATTGCCTTGCTTTCTTTGATGTTTATGAACAGACCTTGGTTATCCAGAGATATATGTTTGTGTGTTTGGCAGAAACCCAGTGAATTTGTCCAACATTCTGCTGGTTAGTACATATTTTCATGAACATATATAGGCATGCCATTTGCTGTCCTATTCAGACTACAAAACAACTTGGCTGGACCTTGGTGTCAATGTTGGGTTGCAGTTGTAAAATTTTTGTGACAGAGGCTTTGTTCTATGTATTAAACAGGACATCTCAATTCATAAGTTTAATTTTGTTGGAGTTGTTGTTCCTGCTCCACAATTGTGCAAAGTTGTGTTAGTGTCATCAGCTGCTTTCCTGTATTGAAGTTTAAATTAATTACATTACAAATACCTTGTGGTTCATTGTCACCAAAATATTTTATGCTGTTTCTCCTCTCTGCAGCTTATCCAATGAAGGATAATACCGTATGAATCCGAAGAAAGGAATTCTCATCCACAAAGCTCATTCCAGGATAATTCTTACATCTTTGGGGTGACAAAAATTTTTGTGACAATATTGTAACAGGTGTCACACTCAGTCAAAGCATCTATGGAGATTGCAATCTTGCATCTTTATTCACCATATTTATCACTGATATTTTCAGGGTTCAAAACTCCTGTTCTCTCTATGTATAGCGCAGATTGCACCAAAACATTTATTTCAGCATGACCCCAAACCAGAATGAAGGCATTCACATTATTAACAATCTTCACATTGTATTAGTCAAAAAAGGCCTTGCAAAAAAGATTTTTCATGTGCTATAAAATGACTCATAGGATAATATAGACAAGCAGTTTCCAAGTGTGTTCTTGCTGCTGAGAAAAATAACTACAATTTACTTAAATAATTGGATTCATAGGTGTTACTTTCTTGGTGTGGCGTTGGTATTTTGTTCCACCTTACCCAAATAGCATTATCTGCTAGTATGGAAATTATATGTTTTTGCAACTGATTGATATCGCCAAGTTTTTTTCTTAGAATTATGGGTGCCAGCTTTCCTAGCAAGAAAATGATGTCAGACTATTAAAAACTCATGGTAACGGAGATAATCTTTGCAAAATAGCAGCATATAGCTGCCCTATATGGGTTAAGAAGCTAAGCAGGATTGACCTATTTAATTCCTTGGGTGGGAGATTACCAGGGAATTACTGGGGCATGAAATGTGATGGTGGCAATGGCACCTGATTTCTGTATATATTGCCAATAAAACTTCAAGAGTTTTAGTCCAAGGGCACTTGAGTGTAAATAAGCTCATTTAGATATTCTAAAGCCCACCCACTTAGCCTATGCAAATCTTTTATTGGTTGTGAAAAAGAAGAAGACAGTCCTATACTGTCAGCTCAACATTGAAACCAGGGATGGCACCACTTGTATGGGAATTTTGTGTATTGCAAGCCAATACATCTAGATCTGCGTTTTTCAAAGTAGGGATCTTTCAGATGTGTGAACTTCAACTCCCAGAATTCCCCAGCTACAAAGAAGTAGAGGGGACTGAAAAACATTTTTTTGTGATGAGTTTCAAGCCTCTCTTCTTAACTTTTGGAAGGAAGATCATTCTGTGTCTGATTTATATATTATGTATTATTTTGACAAAGAAAAACAAGTCTGCTCATTTCCCCCTTCCTACGCACACACACATGCATGCACACTTATATATATTTATCTGATGATCTTTTTTTCAATTTGTATGGACACAGGATGATGCTGTACCTTTACTTCCAGGCTATGAAGCTTTTACCTACATGGTCCCATTTTAGAGAAGAAAAAGTCTAGCTATCAGCGAAAAAACTCTTGCATTACTCACTAAAAATATTTCTTATAAAGCCATTTCTACAATTTTCAAATTGGCTTTCTCCATTAATCACCATATGGATTTTCCAATTTTTTTCTGGAAGCACAGATTATTTTTCTTAATAAAATGCTGGGAGCGACTAGCATGCCTTTGTGGGGTTTTCTTTTTTTAAACAGAAAGGCAGACAAACAAGCGTTCATAGATCTGTCAACAATACACGGATAAAGCAAAGCTTCAGTTTAAAAGTAATATACTGTCCAATATTGGACACAATCAACTGGAGAGTTTCCGGCTGCCATGTCCTGCTTATGAGGATATTTTGGTTTTTTTAATATAATAATTGTCTCTGATGGCTGCTAGAGCACAATTCTCTGAGGAGATCTACTCAAAAGGTTGTCTCAAGAATGCTGTAAAGAGAAAAGCCCATATTAAGAAATAATTAGGTCTTGGAGTTGCCCATCTTTCAGTTAAGTTAAATATATTTCCATTTAAATTACACTGATTATTTGGAATCAGGACTTTTATATTTAAATATATACAGCACAGCCTGAAGTGTGTAAAATCTATTGCGCTTCAGTTCTTGTTGCTTGGTCACTTCAGATTCAAGCGACCAAGTGGCAGGCCAGAAGGACTTCTAGGCTAGTTCAGACCAGGGGTGGGTTCTACTTATCCTTTACTACCGGTTCGCATCACACCACGTGTGAGCTCTTCTGCGCATGCGCAGATCAACGTTGATGATGTCCGGGTAAGTGGGCGGAGCCTCCTGCCAGTTTTACTACCGGTTCTTGTGAACCGGTCCGAACCGGGGGCAACCCACCACTGGTTCAGAGTCCTGGGAGCGTGTCTTCTGAATTCTTTCCCTGATCAATCCCTTCTTCCTCCAAACTCCTGCTGCTTCTCAAAGACACTAGACATGGTGGCTCAGGAGATGACACTAAAACTATTTGGTACATATTCTTGCCAGTAGTGGGTTTCACTTACCTTTGCTACCGGTTCGGAACTGTGAGCGTGTGCATGCGTGTGCTTGCTTCGCTCACGCACGGCATTTTGCATGCGCAGAACCTTCTGCGCATGCGCAGAGCATCCGTGATGACGTCTGGGTGGGTGGGCGGAGCCTCCCACCACCACCGCTACCGATTCTCTTGAACCAGTGCAAACTGGTAGAAACCCACCACTGATTCTTGCCAATAATGCTACATGAACGTGTCTCTGTAATTACCGGGGTTTTGGTTTCATCAGGCTGGTTAATTCTGAGGATTAAAAGGATGAATGAGCTTTTGGCCTTGAGGGGGAAAAAAAAATCAGATTCCAAAGAAAGAAAGAAAATGGGTCTTCCACATAACTTTTTATTATAGTTTTCAGTATCTGGGTAGAAATGTCAAAACTCAGCATTATATACCACCGAATAGTTTGTTTCTATTTAGGCCAGTTTAGATATCAAGAAAAAGTATGTTTTTTTTAAAAAAAAAAAATAGGTAAATGGGCTTATCATTCCATCCCTCCTCTCCACTTAAATGTATTTAATTTTTTTAAAAAAATTCTGATTCCAATGAAGGGGCAGGGAAAGTAGTTTCAGCTATGTATCTACCTGACCAAAGGTAGAATGGAGAGGGAAATAGAAGGAATAAGTGAATTAAAATGTCTTAATTCAAAATAAATCAGTGAAAACAAACCATTTAAAACGGAAGTCTGTTCTGAACTTCGAGCCCCAATATGCTCCTAATAATGTCCCATCTTGTAACAGTAACAGAGTTGGAAGGGACGTTGGAGGTCATCTAGTCCAACCCCCTGCTCACGCAGGAGACCTGTACTAAGGATTCGAACCGCCGAACTGCTGACCTTTCTGATCAACAAGCTCAGTGTCTTAGCCACCGAGCCACCTAGTCAGGCTTCTATTTCTTCTTCCTTTCTTCCTTCTGCAGGGTGGGACATTCTATTGCGAGGTTCTCATTTGGCTAACAATCCTGGGCTTTAGGACTCTTGTGAAAACTTGTTTCTAACTTCTGATGCTTTTTGCCAAGCTGGGGTACGACGAGAAACCTTTTTCCTTCAAGGATCTAATTGCGTAGGCATCATGGGCTAGACTTGGTCATAGGCAGAATTCAATAAGTTCCCAGATAGGTTTTAGCTCTTCTTTGTCCCAATAAAGGAAAAAAAAATGTAGCACAGTGTTGAAATGAGAGGTCCTTGGTCTGAGGTTGGTTGCTTTCTTGCGGGCATTTCATTACCTGACATAGGTAACATCATCAGTGCTTGTAAGGAGTGGGGTTTGCTCTCAGTTTATATTCTAGTTACTTGCCCTGTCAGTGTTGGTGGGATTGCTCTTGGAGTATCTGACTGGTTTGTTTAATGTTAGCTTATTTGGCAGTTCCTTGATTAGGGTATTGTTTACTTCTTGAGTGTGGGTCTCATCTTAGTCCCTCTTTTATTTTTTCACTTGTTCTCTTGTGCCTTTCTTTTCTTATTCTCTTTGGTTAACTCTGTCATGCTCTATAAAATGCATACCTTCACTATGATATGAATATAATGACATGCTTTATAATTGCTAAGTTGCTCCCAGTTAATGATACCTTCTAGTCTTCTTCCTTCAGTGGTCCATCCTCCCTAATGGCTGGCTGTTCTCCACTTCTGGAACCCTCTTTTCCAAGGGTCTGACCAAAGACTCAGCCGGGAGAGCCCGCAGCAATGATGTCATTCACTAAAGGAAGCATTTAGTGGCTAGGGATAAATGTGGGTTTGTTTTAGTGGCATGTTTTCTATGTATTTCTGTTATATATTTTTGTGGCTTTCTTGGAGGCATTTCAATCAGTTATTTCTCTCAACCTAAGGAATATGTCAAGATATAACTCTAAAATAAATCAAGAGGCTTCTATCTGCAAACTACAGTCTTTTGGAAGGTAATTTCAGAGGCTTTAAGGAGTTATAGACAGGGAAGGAGGTCTGTCACTGATGCTCTGATCTGAGATCAGGTAATAATGTCAGATTCAGTGGTGAAATCCAATTTTTTTTACTACCGGTTCTGTGGGTGTAGCTTGGTGGGCGTGGTGTGGTTTGGTAGGTGTGGCAGAGGAAGGATACTGCAAAATCCCCGTTCCCTCCCCACTCCTGGGGGAAGGATACTGCAAAATCCCCATTCCCTCCCCACTCCTGGGGGAAGGATATTGCAAAATCTCCATTCTCCATTCTCCAATCTCCAATCTCCAAAATCACACTCTGGGGCCAGCCAGAGGTGGTATTTGCCAGTTCTCCGAACTATTCAAAATTTCCACTACCAGTTCTCCAGAACTTGCTGGATTTCACCCCTGGTCAGATTTATTTATTTATTTATTTATTTAAAACTTTTATATAACCGCTTATCTTATAACCAACTCTGGGTGATTCCCAATCAAAAGTAAAAAGCAACATAAAAAATTCATAATAAAATGAACAAACTAAGCACATGAAAAACATAAAAAACAACAAAAGCCTGGTGCCAAATCAGATAGTCTTTCATCCCAGTGTTTGGAGGAGAAGCCGGGCCTTCAAAGCTTTGTGGAAGACTAGGAGGTTAGAGGCCTGCCAAACTTCAGCGGGCAGAAAGTTTCATAGGGCAGGGGCTGCCACAGAAAAGGCATGCTTCTTAGTTCCCATTGGATGGCAATATTTAGTTCAAGGGACTCAGAGCACGCCCACCCTATCTGACCTAGTATGACAGGTAGATGTCTTTAAAGAAAGATGGTCCCATAGATAACCTGACTGCCAATTGCATTAGGAATACTATGAAGGAAAGACTGAAGGATTCAAAACTCAGCTGTGACAGGACTCAACACATGTGCCACAGCTGCACTAGGGACAATACCAAGGTAGGTCTGAATGACACCTGGGATCTAAAGGACCAAAAGCTCTCCCATAGGTGTCAATATGCTCTTGCCAATAGCAAGAGGGTTTTTTTAAAAATATGCCAACTCAGGTCTTTATATATTGAATTGTTTATTGATTTGTTTCTCAGCGTTGATAGGAGATAATATCTGCCTTCATCCTATGTCTGAATCAGCAGAGCTTCACATGTGTAGCTTCTCTGCTTGAATTGTCAAATTGGATTGCTCAGAGCAAAGAATGAAGTTTCTTCCATCCTTTAGGACATATAACTATTACAGTCGATCTAAATCCCCACTTTAAAAAATATTCATGTAATAATATTATTACTAAATTGCTATCTGATTTATAAAGTGGGTTAGTATTTGCTAATCGGGAAGTTGATGTTAACACTCTCTTTTAAGTGTTATGCTACATGTAAGATACTTGAAAGATGTTTTTAAAAGTTTCAGTCTAAAATTTGATATTTGTTTTGTGATGGGGATGGCGAAATATGAAAATGCCAGTTTCGCTGAGTTCAACATATTTTGCAGCATGTCGTCTCGTTTTATTTTAGTTTGCATTTTTTTTTTAAAAAAGATGTCATGAAAATGTTCATTTTATTTAGATAATACCCATTAAATCACTGCTGTATGACATGTTGCTAATGAGTGCAGTTTGCAAAAAAAATAAAATAAAAATCTGTTATAATGCACGGATGGTGCTTTCATAAATATTTGTGATTTGTATATATGCGTTTGTTTAGAAATAGAGAGTTGGATTTTAAAGTTGGGAAAATAAGATTCTCATACCAAAAAGCACAGCATGAATCTGTTTTAATCTGCTTCTCATTTTATAATTGCACACTATGACAGACGCCATTAAAATGCAAAATGTGGACAAATTCTCCCCCATCCCCCACCCAATCTCTAAGAACAGGCTTTGCAATGGAATGCCTTTTCTCTTAAGAAAAGAGACAAACAATTAAAACTTGTCATTTTTGTACGTGGTGGCATAGTTTAGACTTCCCAAAGGTATAATAAAAATTGACTTTGAAGTGACCTTTGCATCCAAACCAGCAATAAAGGGAAAAGCCTCATCTTAAACACAGTGATCAACTTGCCATCACGTCCCACTCTCATATTTTTAGCTCTTGTGGTTTTGATGCACTCGAAGAAGGAAAGGAAACTAATCTATTAACACAATGGGTAGGAAAAAAAAGTATACATTTGTTCTACAGGTCTGCAATCTTACGCATCCTTATTTGACAGTCCTAGTGAATTCGGTAGGACTTACTTCAGAGGAGATACAGTATGCTTGTTCTGAAATGGCTTTTGTGGGAATGAAGCCAAATTTAATTCCAGGTACGGTAATACTGTACGCTCTGAAGCATGTTCAGGAAGCTAAGGCACAAAGCTTGTTAGGAAAAAAAACCGCAACTGAATTCATGGGAAGTTCATGTCATGTTTGCCATGTATATGACTGCTTTAAAGCAGAGTAAGTGGTAATCTTCTCATAGTTCCCACTACTCATCTCCTTCCACTTAAGACTGTATGACTAACTTTGTTGCTTGGATCCTTACAATTTATATTGATATTGTTTCCTGATTGTTTATTTGTACCCTATGACTATCATTAAGTGTTGTACCTTATGATTCTTGATGAACGTATCTCTTCTTTTATGTACACTGAGAGCATATGCACCAAGACAAATTCCTTGTGTGTCCAATCACACTTGGCCAATAAAAAAAATCTATTCTATTCTATTCTATTCTATTCTATTCTATTCTATTCTATTCTATTCTATTCTATTCTATTCTATTCTATTCTATTCTTTTGAGCTTAAGAAGAGAGATAATTATACTAGGTTAAGTCACACTTCTTTAAATTGTTCTATTTGTGGTGTTGGCCAGATCTGGGATATCTGATTTTTCTTTTTTTCCCCTAAGGTACAGTTCTGAGTCTGAGTCTGAGAGATTGCCTTCAATTTCTATCATGTCCTCCAAATTCTAGCTTTCTTTACACAAATTCACAAGTTAAAGACCTAATAGTTGCATTTTAGTTTTACTTTGGTTTGTTTTTATTTATTTATTTTTCTATGCTGTGACCCTAACCTATTTGTCTAAGAGAGTCAGTTTGGTACAATACTAAGACAGTTAGTATTAGCACCTATAATTCAATGTATTAGGTGATAATAACACACAGTATAAGTTAGGTAACCAAGTTACACTTGTGGCCTAAACGTAATCAATATGGAAGTGACATAGCAAGCAATCATCTTCTCTCAAAGAATCAGTGTGTGATATATTCTTTCCCGCAGGTTCTCCTTCAAATCTCCTTTCAGAAAATGCAAAAGACCTTGAATGCTCTTCTATGACATTTGGAATGCCCATAATAAAATATTATTGGAAACTGAGTTTTCTGTTTTGTTTTTTGAGCAAAAAAAATATGCTTGCATTTTACATAGTTTACAAAATACTTATTCATCCCTTTAGAACCAGCAAAGGAAGATTATATTCCTAACATCTGAAAAGTGATTTTGCAATTGGAATGGTGTCCAGGCATTACTTCTTCATTCCAGGATGTTAGATATAACATAACACCTACAACTGGACTAATTCATACATTCTGCAATTTCATGACTTGTTCCTTGAACTTTTATGTCCCTGTCCTGGTTACTTTTTCAAAACAAAACCCTAACTAGGTTTGTGAAGTTTTAAAACAAACTCAAAACTTCATATAATTGGTTGAAACAAAATTCATGCCTGCCTACTGTAAAGTATAAGCAGCTTATCTTCTCTTTATAGATAAAACCCAAGTGAGAAATGTGAATTTCATCTTGTGAATTTAAGCTTAAACTGAAGTCTTCTGCTCATTGCAGTGGTTAGAATGCTGTATTGCAGGTGAATTCTGCCCACAGCCCGGAGTTCAATCCTGATGAAAATTGAAGTTGACTTGGCCTTCCATCATTCTGTGGTTGGTAAAATGAGGACCCAGATTGTTGAGGGCAATATGTTGATGTTGTAAACCTCCTAGAGAATGCTGTAAACCCTGTGGGGTGTATATACGGTAAGTCTTAAGTGCTGTTGTTATCTACATTGTCACCATTCTGCACAGTTTTAGACTGTGTTTCCAGTGTTTAGACTGTGTTTAGTTTCCAGTGCTTACATTAATGCTATGAAGGCATGTATTGAACAGAACAATATGAAGCTTATTCTTCTGAGTTCTTTGTTGTTAAGGCCTTTTCACTCTATACGTTTTGCCAGTTGTTAAAATCATATCGGAATTATCTTAGTAAGACAAAATGCTGCCATTTTATCTATGTGGGTTTGTTGATTGACTTAATGCGTTTGGCCAGTGAGTCATTTCTGCCTACAAAGATCACATTTACAAAAGGAGTTTTTATATTTTTCTTTAGTCACAGCATTTCTTTCTTTTTCTTTTCTTCTTTTGTAGATGCAGTCTGAAAAAAAATCTGTGGGAGCAAGCGAAACAGAAACATTCTATATACAGTAGTAGAAATGCTCAAGGGATCAATTTATGCCTAAGTCATAGCAGAAAGTTTAACACTATATTTGGTTTGATTCCCACGTGGGAGGACTTCTGGAAAGAGATCTCTGCTCAAAACCATAGTTTATGTAACTTCATTTAGCTGTGAGTTGACAATAAATAAATACATATTGATTTATTATCAATGAATAACACACAAGCCTAACCTAAAGAATTGCACATTATATGTAGCAGGAAACGAGTATTGTGCCCTCTTCAGCATTTAATACAATATCAGGAAAGCTTCTCTTCAAACAATGGTAAATATATAAAGTTGGGTTATGCAGTTTCCATGCTGAATTGGGATTTCCCAATAGTAATCCATCCCTCTCACAAGAATTTGACATTCCTTTTGGTAATTTTAAATTAAACAACAACTCCCAAACTTACAGGAAATGAAGATGCTTCTTTGAATCCAAGCTTCTGCCATTTTTAATAGAATAGAATAGAATAGAATAGAATAGAATAGAATAGAATAGAATAGAATAGAATTTTTTATTGGCCAAGTGTGATTGGACACACAAGGAATTTGTCTTGGTGTATACACTCTCAGTGTACATCAAGGAAAAGATACATTCGTCAAGAATCATAAGGTACAACACTTAATGATAGTCATAGGGTACAAATAAGCAATCGAATCATACTAGGAAACAATCAATATAAATCGTAAGAATACCAGCAACAAGGTTACAGTCATACAGTCATAAGTGGGAGGAGATGGGTGATAGGAATGATGACAAGATTAATAGTAGTGCAGACTTAGTGAATAGTTTGACAGTGTTGAGGGAATTATTTGTTTAGTAGAGTGATGGCGTTTGGGAAAAAAACTGTTCTTGTGTCTAGTTGTTTTGGTGTGCAGTGCTCTATAGTGTCGTTTTGAGGGTAGGAGTTGAAACAGTTTATGTCCAGGATGCAAGGGGTCTGTAAATATTTTCACAGCCCTCTTTTTGACTCGTGCTGTTTACAGGTCTTTAATGGAAGGCAGGTTGGTAGTAATTGTTTTTTCTGCAGTTCTAATTAATTAATGTAGAAACTGCATTAAAGAAGCAATATTTCTCAGCAATAGCAACTTTCAAGAAATGTGGACTTCAACTCCCAGAATTTGCCAGCCAGCAGGAGTTGAAGTTCAGACATCTTTAAATTGCAGAGGTTGAGAAACACTGTGCTAACGATAAAGCAGATAGTGTAGTACTTCAAATGGGTTCAAGAATGACTTCCTACCACATAACCTGGTTCTGAGGACAATTAGAATGAGCCAAAAATTCTCACTCAAAGCTCTTCTAGACGAAGAACAACTTAGATATCTTAATAAAATTGTACATGGATCATAGCTGCTGAATGAGACCCCTTTCCAGCAAAAAAAGAAGCAGTAAATTAATTTTGCAATGTAGTTTTCACCTCAAAATGTGCACAGTAGTGACAATTCTACAGAAAAAAGGAAACGCTGTGTACATCTGACAAAACGAAAATAAAAATGTAAATGTTTTGAGAAGTGTGCCGAAAAATATATAAACTTTTGCTACAAGAACAGGATCAACCATTGTTGTGAGCAGAGAAATAGGAAACTGGAGATTGATTCACTTCTTGATTTGGGGACACTTCTTTGTCAACTTTCTCCAACTTCAAGTTGAAAATTCTCTGTAGAACTTTGGAAAGGTGAAGGATTAAGACTCTGCTATGGTTAAATGTACACCCACAAATGTGGTTCCATCATATGAGATATTAGTAAAATATTTGTAATTATCTGTTTGAGTGAAACAATAGAAGTCTCTTCTGTATTTTGCTGATTAGGAGTTATCACTTCTTAATCATATCTTATTGTGTCAAAACTGAAAGCAGTTTGTTTAAAGTGAAATTCCAAATAAGAACAAAATTGTACAGAAAAAGAAAATGTAGATTGGTAAAGAACATTTATAAATGGCACATGATAAAGTTCACCCATTTGTCTTTTGTCATACTTTTCACCTAAGTAATATTTTCTTTGGTTCTCATGGTCTTCACTATATTGTACATGTTTTTAGGTTCATAGTGTTGTATCTTAATAGGAGATTTGCTGAGTTTTCTTTTCAAGATTATTCTCATTATGAGACTTTCTATTTCATGAAAAAAACAAAGCTGTACAAATTATAGAACATTATGAATTGAGACAATCCGTGCTTTCAGAATTAAAGCCTAAAGCTGTAAAAGGAGAAGGAATTGAGAAGGAGGGTATAAAAGATAATTTAGGCCATAGTTCTTATTACTCCCATCTGCGATGGAAATAATTCAGCTACTTTGATAAAATTACTTCTAATGGCTAAGGAGGGAGAAGAACAGAAGAAAGGGAGATAGCTTTTCAACAGATTTAGCAGAATAATTCTGTTCAATGTTCTCACTGCAACCAGTAGGAATTGCCTTGGAAATATTAGGACAGGGGAGGGATTCTACCCGTTTGGACTGGTTCGGGCAAACCAGTAGCTCCGACGATCAGCTGGGAACGAACCGGTTCGCTCCAATGATCAGCTGGGCCTGCCCGCCTGCCCCTGTGCTTTACTGACCTATATCTTCTCAGTTGATTTGTGCAGCAGAGTGGATTGCCGCGCCTCAGTTGTTTTACTCCCCAGCAGTAATGCAGAAGGTAAGTTTTTGTAAAACTGTGCACTCACGCGCAGCACGATCACTGAACTGGTTGTTAAACCGGCAGGATCCCGCCACTGTATTAGGATGTTTGATAAAGAAGCAGCTATATATAGAATTTATAGTTTATACCAGGGGTGTCCAACCTTGGCAACTTTAAGGCTTGTAGACTTCAACTCCCAGAATTTCCCAGACACCATGAAGTTCACAAATCTTAAAATTGCCAAGGTTGGACACCCCTGGTTAAACTTTATAGTGGCCATCTTATAAGTTGAGGCAATTCCTTCTTTTAAGTCATATTGGAGATCCTGAAGAGCAAAAAGGCCACCAGTACATCATGTGCTACAATAGGACTTGTGCTACATTGCTGTGTCTGCCGAGTCTTAGAAAGATCATGTGCTGAGACCAGAGGAGTAACAGACATTTTCCCTCATTTTGCTCTTGAGGCCAATCCATGTACGGTTGTCTTGGTCAAAGAGACAAATATGGGACACATATTTTTCAAGGGGTTGAAGAAAATACTCTCTCACCCTCGTCATCTTCAACCATTGGAATCATGCATTGAACTTGTCTGCTTGAATAATTTCTGGAAGATGGCTGGACTTGTTGAGTTACATAAACACAATTTGTATTAATAAAATGATTATTAACTGGCCATTATCTAACCCAAAGCATTCCATGGTTCTTCTGCAGAGAAGCAAGATATCTTTGGTTTGGTTTGGTTTCTTTAAGGAAAAAAGGTTTCTAAACCTTTCTTTGCTGCATTCCGTGACCCCTTTTTATTATCCCCAAAAACGAGATGAAAGAGAAAATGTGCACAATTCTCATCTCTGGAGATCTTTATGGAATGTGCTTCTGATGAGAAAATTCCATAGAGGATTCCTGGGACTTTAAATGCCTAAAATGGAAAAAGCGAATGGCCGAAGTCTTTCAGCCCCCTTCAGCAAGTATGTGCAGCTCAGCTGGAAAAGGCTACAGGAGCTGTCTATTAAACACCTGACTTTATGCCTGTGGAATTTTTCTGTCCTGTGGAAATGGGACAGCGGTAAACCTTTCCAACTGGAAATATTGGATTTTCAAACCTGCCTATTAGCCAGATGATCTTAATATTTTGGAAGGAGACAAATTTCCTGCAAAAATGGGCTTCATAAATTTCCATGTGCGAAAGAGAACTCTCTGGATTTTACTGGCACAAAGAGGCTTGGAATTTTTCTGCCTTATTGGTAGACAAGTTGACTTGTTTCAAATTGGATATGCAGATGTTAGGGAAAAAGAAGAAAACATTATTTCTACATTGAATGATGCTCAGATTAGGAAAGCAGGCAGCCCTGTCATACTCTGATTAACATTGGCCTCTGTTAGGCTTCGACATGGCAGAAGGGGAGGAAACATTCTCTGCTTATGAGTGGCTTCTCTTCCCTTCCTCAGTTATATCGTCCTGTCTCCAACCTTCGCTTCCTGGCGAAGGTTGTTGAGAGTGTGGTCGCGCGACAGTTTCCGCAATTCCTGGAGGAAACATCCTATCTAGATCCGTTCCAGTCGGGTTTCAGGCCTGGGCACAGCACGGAAACGGCATTGGTCGCGTTGGTTGATGATCTCTGGAGGGCTCGGGACAGGGGTTGCTCCTCTGTTCTGGTCCTGTTAGACCTCTCAGCGGCTTTTGATACCATCGACCATGGTATCATGCTGCGCCGGTTGGAAGAGTTGGGGATGGGGGGCACCGTATTACGGTGGTTCTCCTCCTTTCTCTCCGACCGGTCGCAGTTTGTGTTGGCAGGGGCAGAGGTCGACTTCAAGGCCTCTTATATGTGGAGTGCCTCAGGGGTCGGTCCTCTCGCCCCTCCTGTTCAACATTTATGTGAAGCCGCTGGGCGAGATCATCCGTGACTTTGGGGTGAGATACCACCAGTACGCTGATGACACCCAGCTGTACATCTCCACCCCAGGCCACCCCAACGATGCCCTTGAAGTGATGTCCCAGTGCCTGGAGGCTGTGCGGGTCTGGATGGGGAGGAACAAACTCAGACTCAACCCTTCCAAGACTGAGTGGCTGTGGATGCCGGCATCCCGATATAGTCAGTTGACTCCATCACTGACTATTGGGGGCGAGTCGTTGGCCCCCACTGAGAGGGCTCGCAATCTGGGAGTCCTCCTGGATATGCAGCTGTCCTTGGAGGAACATCTGACGGCTGTAGCCAGGGGGACCTTTTGTCAGGTTCGCCTGATTCGCCAGTTGCGGCCCTTTCTTGATCGGGATTCCCTGTGCACAGTCACTCATGCCCTCGTCACCTCTCGCCTTGACTATTGCAACGCTCTCTACATGGGGCTCCCCTTGAAGAGCACCCGGAGGCTCCAACTGGTCCAGAACGCAGCAGCGCGGGTAGTGACGGGAGCAGCATGGCGCTCCCATGTAACACCGCTCCTGCGCGAGCTGCACTGGCTCCCAGTGGTCTTCCGGGTGCGCTTCAAGGTGTTGGTTATCACCTTTAAAGCGCTCCATGGCATAGGGCCTAGCTATCTTCAAGACCGCCTGCTGCCACCGACGACCTCCCATCGACCCGTGCGCTCCCACAGAGAGGGCCTCCTCGGGGTGCCATCAGCCAAACAGTGTAGGCTGGTGACCCCCAGGGGGAGGGCCTTCTCTGTGGAGGCACCTACCCTCTGGAACCAACTGCCTCCAGAGATAAGGAGAATCCAAGACCTCAGTGCCTTCCGCCGTGCCCTTAAAACCTTCCTTTTCCAGCAAGCCGGGCTGGCCTAATTTTTTAAGTGTTTTTTAAGTGTTTTGTCTATGGTTTTTAATTAACGGGGCCAAATTTATATATGTATATTTTAACTGTATTTTAATATTTGTATTCGATGTTTTTACTTGGCTGTTCACCGCCCTGAGTCCTCAGGGAGAAGGGCGGTATACAAATTCAAAATTAAATTAAATTAAATTAAATTAAATTAAATTAGTTTTTCATCTTGAATATAGGATGACCGAGTGTCCTGCTTTAAAGGGCATAGCCTGTTCTTCAGTGGACACTTCAATCCAAGGTTTATTCAAGAAAAAGAAATATTGGGAGGGAGAACAGGACTCCTGAAGGCCTCATCAGCAGTAAGCACCTAAAGAATAGACCAAGTGGAGATGCTGGCTATCAGATGATTATCTTTCCCATAGTGGACTGTATATTTCTTTAATAGAGATGTACATTTTATCAAGTAATGGTGATGCTAAAGGCTGTTTGTTACTCTGCAGCATGGCAGCTTCCTAGGTTTGGTTGAATAAAGGAAAATTTAAAAACAAAATTAAGAGGGATGTAGGAAAAAAGAGCATTTCAGGACATGATGATGATGATGATGATGATGATGATGATGATGATGATGGCAACCACCAAACCACTAACACCATGTCTTTTGATTGTGGCAAACTCAGAAGACTTCTGCAGATTGAATGTTTCTAGCGCAGATAAAATAAAAGTAAAAAGTCTAACTGATAAAATGTATGATTAATTTAATATTTTTACAACACATTCTGAAGAAGAATATATATTCAAAACTCTATTTACAGAGCACGGGGAGAAAAGGGATTCAGATAATTAATTACAAAAATTCAAGAGACTTATCAGAATCTAACCAAGGAATTTTTGTTATTTGGAATACTGATCTTTTACGTCACAGGGAAGAAACTTTTGGTATCAAATACAAAATCTTTCTTACAGAATTTTGGCTGTTTAGGAATTTTATTCCACCAGAGAGAACCTTTTTCAACAAAGGTGGAGTTAATTGTACACAAATAAAGCCTTTTGCAAGAAGATATCTTCTTGGCATAGTTTATATATGCCTGGAGCAAAAGGCTGTTGAATTAAAATTGATGTGCTCAAATTTTGCCAATTTTCATTTAATGTTTTCTACATGTCTTTGGTTAAACTAGCTATAATAAAAATTTCACACTGGGTTTTTACTTAGCTTCTGGATGCAATTTAAAGTGCTGCTGTTAACACAAAGACACCTCAATAATCAGCTGCTTCTCCTGACATAACTGTAGGAGGCAAGCCAACTTTAGAAGGTTCCTGCAGGTAGCCTGGCACACCTCAATGTGCCAGGCTACCTGCAGGAACCTTCCAAAGTTGGCTTGCCTCCTACAATTATGTCAGGAGAAATAGCTGATTATTCTCCGCTGGGGGAAGTCAAAGGGCCAATGCTCAGAAGCATTGTATTTTCTGTGGTATCACCCTGCCACTAGAGGGCACTCTTTTAGGTGGTTGCCAGGGTAAGAGGCAGGGGTGGGTTCTAAATTTTTTTACTACTGGTTTTGTGGGTGTGGCTTATTTTGTGTGTGTGGCTTGATGGTCATGTGACAATTCTTTAGGATTTTCTTTAGGAGGTACTGGTCTACCAGGCTTTTAACTGCTTGCAGAGCTGTACCAATCTACCCATTTATTTTTTGCAGGCACTGATCTACTCATGTATTTTTGCAGGCACTGGTCTACTCATTTATTTTCTTTTAACACTAATCAGCTGTAGGGCGGCCCTTTGAAGCCCCGCGGCAAGAGTTTAAACAGTTTTTTTTCCCTCTAGCCATCAGCTGGGACTCAGGAGACAGCAATAGATTGGGGGTGGGGCCAAATAAAAGGTAAGAATAACGCAGGGGTGGGGGGGTGCGGGGGAGCGGGGGGGGGGAAGAACCAGTTTGGTGACGTCATATCGTCACTGCTACCGGCTCGGGAGAACCAGGCTGAACCGGGAGGAACCCACCACTGGTAAGAAGAAGACCTCACCCCCATTCTATCTGTCCCATTGGTCTTAGTTTTTATGTAACTCTTCTTAATTTTAATTGTTTTTATACGTATCTTTTAACCATTTGTGAACCTCCTGGAATCACTTTACTGGTGAGATGAGTGCCATATAAATTTAATAAACAAACAAACAAACAAGTAAACAAACAAACAAATTAATAAATCTAATGATCATAACACTTAGTTCATTTTTGGTGAACTACAGCTTCATTACAGTATCTAAGAAAGGTTCATTTTTCTGATAACCACTCCAAAAAAACCAAAGCCTTCTTAAAAAAAAATCAAATCAAATCCTCCCTTCAGGTCATACCTCAAGCAGTCAATATCTCTAGTTCTTATGGTGTTAAATATTAATGATGGAAGTTTTTGCCTAGAGGAATCCTACTTGGCCCTTTTGAAGATACCCCATCTTTAGAATCTCTGGTATCTAATATACGAAACGCAGCTCTGCCTTTCCGTCCAGCTCTGCGGGCAGAATTGATTCCAGAATTGGTGAGGGCAATGTGAGGAAAATGATTTCTTCTTCCTCAAGGGTATCAAATTGGGGGAAGCGGAATGTACTGTAAAACAAGTAAAGAGCCTAGAACCATGTATTATCAGAAAAGGGATAAAGCTCACCAGTTGATTCTTGGGATGAATAAAATGTTTCATTTATGGAATGTTGGTTTTTGGTCAGGCTATGGAATTGGTCAGAGACGCGATGGCTCAGTAGCTAAGACACTGAGCTTGTTGATTGAAAGGTCGGCAGTTCAGCAGTTCGAATCCCTAGTGCCATGTAATGGGGTGAGTTCCCGTTACTTGTCCCAGTTTCTGCCAACCTAGCAGTTCGAAAGCACATAAAAAATGCAAAGTAGAAAAATAGGGACCATCTTTGGTGGGAAGGTAACAGCGTTCCTTGCGCCTTTGGCGTTTAGTTACATGACCACAGCCACATGACCACGGAAACGACTTCGGACAGTGCTGGCTCTTCGGCTTTGAAACGGAGATAAGCACCACCCCCTAGAGTCGGGAATGACTAGCATATATGTGAGAGGGGAACCTTTACCTTTACCTCATGGAATTGGTCAGTTTATGGAAGATTTATGGACAATGAACACCTAAAACTGAAAAAGAGAAAAACCAGAAAGCAAGCAAGCAAGCAAGAAATGAAACGAAAGAGGTCCTATCCAGTTATATGTTACAGCTAATGGTGTGATCAAGTTTTGGAAAAAAAGAAGAGAGAACTAGTGTACTAATTGACATGGTAATGCAAAAGACAATTGGAAACAGCTTCAAAACAGTCTGGAAAACAATAGAAGTGCTCCTTATATGTTTCCATTTTCTGCTTTCTGAGAATATCATAGTTCCAGAACTTTTCATTTTCAAGAAAAGCAAATCTGCTGGAAGTTTTTCTTTTTTGAGAGGATGGATTAGGATAAAATCTTAGCTTTATTTAAAGCTACCGTAGTTTAAAACCCCATTTAAAAAAAAAATCTGTTCCCTGATATCTTACCAAGTAGTTTCAAGAACAGTAAGTTTCAAGGCTATCTCAATTTGTATTTATTTATATAATATACTACTGTGGTGCACAGTTATTTATTCAGACTGGAAACATTTAGTAAACAAGCAATTTGTCCTAAATTGCCATGCCTGGAATGATACCAAGTACACACAGTCAATTGGAAATGGGAATATTAGCTCTGCTCAGTATTCAAAGTGTCTCTTTCTTATTTATTCCCACTGTATTACTGAGCTTTAGAAACTGAAAGCAGAAGCCAACACACTTCAAAGGAACAATTTATATAGTGTGTAGAACACACCAATTGGAGGAGTCATTCCCCAAAATTATTCTGCCAGCTTCTTAGGGATATTGGGTTATGTAGGTTGAAGTGGCTGTGGCTGTTTGCAGAACTGGTGAACAATTGTTAGTAAGTGACATCTGACGAAATCATGGTGGCTGTAGGTGTTTGCCAAATTTCCCGCTGTTGCAATTATTCACTTCACGTCTGCATGATTCACTCAACGACTGTAGCAAAAGAGATCATAAAATTGGGCACAACTTCCTTAACAATCACCTTGCTTTGCAACGGAAATTTCGATCCCAATTGTGATTGTAAGTTGAGGACTACCCATAGAGAAGAGGGCCTGCTTGCAAGTCTCCCTTGTGTTCTTACATGCCTGGCTGCATTCAGCATGAAGAATAACAGAAATACAAAGTTGGAAGTGACCTTGGAGGTCTTCTAGTCCAACCCCCTGCTCAAGCAGGAGACCCTATGCTATTTCAGACAAATGGTTGTCCAGTGTCTTCTTAAACATCTCCAGATCAGAGGAAGCTTCTGGGAATGCCCTTGGCTGCAGGAACAAGCAACTCTCAGGATGAAGGAGCCATGGTGGCGCATTGGTTAGAATGCAGCACTGCAGGCAACTTCTGCTGACTGCCGGCTGCCTGCAATTTGGCAGTTCGAATCCCACCAGGCTCAAGGTTGACTCAGTCTTCCATCCTTCCGAGGTGGGTAAAATGAGGACCCAAATTGTTGGGGGCAATAAGCTGCCTCTGTAAACTGCTTAGAGAGGGCTGTAAAGCATTGTGAAGCGGTATATTCGTCTAAGTGGTATTGCTATGTTTTCAAGCATCCTTACGCAGACATTCAAAATAAATGTCTTATACAGGTTTACTCCAAATTTCTGGAATCATTGAGTGACTGCTCAATGCTTGGGGATGAGAAATTAGGGTGTCAGAAAGAATAAGAAGGCACCTCAAAGAGAAAATTGTATCTCAACTATTTTCAGCTCTGGCCTCATGGACTGCTTGTTACTCCTCAAAGGATTACTGTGAAGGAACATAGGCTCCTATCAGAGGAAAACAAAACAAAACAAAACAAAACAAAACAAAACAAAACAAAACACAGATCCTATTTCTTTCCAAGCTGCATGAACACCATTAACACTGATATGAATATTGCTATATATTATTTCCTCAGGGGAAGGAAATGGGACTGTGACTTTAGCTTCATGTTAGAACTGGGCTGACTTGTATTTTTTTTTTTTTTCAAAGAATGGATGCAATAAATTGGTAGCCTTAACTGTGATGTGGAGTGTGTGTGTGTGTGTGTGTGTGTGAAATATTTCTTGCCATCCTCCTATTCTACCATTACTGGTAGAACTCATGGGACAGTATATCCACATTGCATTATAGAAAGTTGTTGTCCATTTTCTGAAGAATAATGTAGTTGGCGTGAAAACTTTTGGCTGTGCCCTGCTACTTCAGTGGAGCTGCTATGGAAACATCAAACTTTCATTGTGACACTCCTGCTAAAAAAAAATGAGGTCCAAGTTCTTAAAACAGGAAGTGTTTAGAGACATTGCACTCTCTTCACTTTGGGAAAAAAAAACATTGACAGCTCTTACATCTGAGGAACATCTGCCAACTGAAAACATCTGGTATCAATATATAGGCTCTGAATTTTTGTGCCTTGGGTTCACTCCACTTGTTGCATTCAAATATGGCCACTTTAGATTATTTCTGCTACATGCCAGTGTAATGAATGTAGCATATACTTGCTGAATTAGGTTGATGACAAAGCAACTTATTTTTTCATCCATCAGTGTCCAACATATGAATGCTATTTTATTGATAACATTATTTATGGCCCGTCTTTCGGTGTCGGCTAATACAAGGTGTCAAGCATACTTTGGGAAGGAGGGAATTGTAAAATATGGACAGCATCACTGGTAATTTGCAAGCTGTATAATCTCTGACAGCAGGAGATCTCAGCTAGTATTCAGTTGAAAGCCATGATTCTTTCAGATTATCCACACCCTGTTCGGTGAATATGTGGCATTTTTGTTCTCTTTTTTGGACTGAATAAAGGTCATCTGAGATCTACTATATAGGCTAGCCAGTCTTCACATTGTAACTGATGGCTTTGTATTAATAGAAAATATTCAATTTTTACAAGTTGAAACCCCTGTCCTGTTACTTAATGTAGTGTGTGAGGCATAGTAGTGGAAACTAAATTTTAGCAGAATCTACTTTCTACTAATGCAAAGCTACCATTGGATATAGAAGACCTTTCTCCTAGTATTTATTACAGTATAATGTAAACACTTGGACTATGTGATTGATGAAGAGATTCAGTTAAAAGTTCATTTGAGCAAATTTCTTTTTAATTGATCCATCTAATGTAGACTTCCAGGGGAAAGCTTTTGATTATTCTTTCTTAACATCCTGGAAGTCACTTAAGATAGAACATTTTCAAAGAGTATTTGATAGATCGTTTATTATTACCATCTTTATTTTAATTTTATGTTTTTATGAATGGGGGATTGGTTATTTTTGTAATTTTATTAATATACTATTTTCTTCTACTTTTATTTTATATCTTTTATTTTAATTTTGATTGTGTTTTGTGACTATTTGTATTTCTTTTTATTAATATAAATTACCATGGGTCTGTAGATTGGAGACACCCACATTGAATGGGAATGGATTTCCTACGCACATTACGTAGGGAACAAAAATCAGCTAATGCTCTCTTCCCAGTTCACCGAAACTGTGTGGCTCTGAATTCATTTTCTGATTTAAGAAAGTTTGGAAAATCAAAACAAAGTGACTGGTCACAATTGAAGAATAGATTTTAAAATAAAATACTTTATAAATTGTCTTAAATTCTAAATGTAATCGCCTTTAGCATATTTAGTTTTAACCATCGGTACCATCATTATAATATTGAATAATTCTTAAGTCAAACTATATTTGGAGTGCAATTATTAACTGAGAAAATGTCCAACATTCCCCAATTAGGTTTTCACTGTAACATCCAAATCATGTTGCCAGCCAGCCTAATATGTAGTGAAATGTATTTTTAATGTGGTTTCACCTTTACTAGGGAAACATTTTTCTTCTTCTTAATTAATTCAGCCATTTCAGTTGCCACTTATGAATAGTAATTATTTCACTATCCAAAGCATCTTGGCAATCTGTTTTCCAGCTTCTCATTTGAGCCAAGAACAGCTAAAACTGCTGATTGGAAATAGTACTTCAATGTGATTTCTTTCCCAGCCGTTCCCCTTTTGCTGAAAATCCCTTTTCCTTGATAACTCTATATAGTATACCAACCACCCTAATGAAGACCAGTACTGCAGAGGTGGGTTGCAGCAGGTTCTGACCAGTTCTGAAGAACCAGTAGCGGAAATTTTGAGTAGTTCAGAGAACTGGTAGTAAAAATTCTGACTGGCCCCACCCCCATCTATTCTCTGCCTCCCAAGTCCCAGATGCTAAGGGAGGAAATGGGGATTTTGCAGTATCCTTCCCCTGCCACGCCCACCAATCCATGCCACGCCTACCAAGCCACGCTCACAGAACCAGTAGTAAAATTTTTTGAAACCCACCACTGCAGTACTGGCAGGAAAGGTGATTCTTTCCAACTAGCTTTTCCTATTCTCTTTTTCTTTTCTCCACCAAACAAACCTTCCTTTCTTTTTCCATGTTTAAGCTCAATTGGGCCTAAGGCTTCCTTTTCAGCATATGTGCGCATGTGTCAATGCTACATTTTAAAACTGTAGAATTGAAAGATACCAACAGGTTTTATTAGAGCATCTCTTATACAGTAGGTGACTCTCTAAACCTCTGTTTGAAGACTTTCTGTGGAAAAGGACCCACCACTTTATCCAGTAGCTTACTCCCCTGAGTGGCAGCTCAGACAGACAGGAATTGCCTTCTAATATCTAGCTTGAACCGTGGTGGCACAGTATTGCAGGCTAATTCTGCTGACTGCCAGCAGTTCGATCTTCGCTGGCTCATGGTTGACTCAGCCTTCCAAGGTTGGTAAAATGAGGATTTGGGGGGCAATATGCTGACTCTGTGCTTAGAGAGCGCTGTGAAGCATTGTGAAGCGGTATATAAGTCTAAGTGCTATTGCTATTCAATCTTATAGTTCCTTACAGTTTCAGCCCATTGTTTTGGATCCTGTCCCCTGAGGCAATACAGAAAGGTGTGTGTGTGTGTGTATGTGTGTAAAATTTAATTTTATTCAAACATTTTCAGCAGGATTTCCATTCTCCAATTCTTACACTTCTGTGCAAATTTATTTTCTTTTCATACAGTGCCACACTCCAGTGACTCATTAATGGGTTAGTTCCTTATAACCTTCCTATGTTTTTGTGCTGATCGTGAATATCATCCCACCAAATGTCAGTAATGCCTAATACATCATCACTGTCTATACATGATAATACATCATCACTGTCTTTCTGAATTAGAGTTGCTAGTTCTCATTGTTTATTCCCAGACTTTGGGCATTGATGCAGAAACATCTGATCTTTGAGTAGCATTACCTACTGGCTGTTACAGTTTCCTGTGAGACACAGAGACCCACCTTTGACCTTCTTCTTTCTTGGCCCCAATTCTTGGATTATACTTGTTGGTTTTTGACATCCTTCTTTTCTAGTTTCACATTTAACACCCATGAGATTGGATTGAAGGAACCTGCCAAATACTTGCCTCCCAGTCTTTCTAAGATGTAGCCTGTTTGTTTCCAGAGACCCTTCATTAAATTTACATAAGCCAATGTTGTAGAATCCAATTCTTTTATTGGTAACACATTTATGTAGTCTTTAAAAGACCCCATTTTACCAGTACAATGTTGAGTGGAATTCAAAATAGAAATAACTTTACAGCCCTCTCTAAGCAGTTTACAGAGTCAGCATATTTCCCCCAACAAACTGGGTGCTCATTTTACCAACCTTGAAAGGATGGAAGCTGAGTCAACCTTAAGCCAGTCAGGATCAAACTGCTGGCAGTTGGCAGAGTTAGCCAGAAATACTTCATTCTAACCATGGATCTTTATCTTTAAAGCCCTATGTGGCATAAGCTGTAGTTTTCTTCCCTAATGTTTACCCAAATTCTATGATTGGTTTGATGTGATTGAATTGTGATGTCATTAAAATAATATCATCTAGCTTTTTCTATGTTGTACCTACCTTTTAGAACAGCATTCCTCTGAAGAATCAACCCACCCAATCCTTCAAAATATGGCTTTTCTCAAAGACCTTGGCTTAGTGATGGTTGAGCCCCTTCAGGCTGGGAAGTGGGAAAAGTGTGTTTGGATGCATTGCTTCATTTTAAGTAATAATTAATATTATTAATATCGTTTTCTTATTGTGAGGTTGTTGGAGTTGTTTTGGTGCTGTGCAGCTGAGAAATTTGATGAAAGAATAAATAAATTATCTGACATGACTCAACAAGTTATTTTAGCCTGGTAATATTGACATTTGGTTCTGCAAAATTACTTAGTTCTTTTGAATCTTACAATATCTTATATTTAATCCTTGGTCTTTTGTTAAGCCATATAAAATTAGTTATTTGTTTCTATCAGTCATTTAATATCATATTTTAATTTGTTACTGAAATCCTCTGGCAGAGAAAATTAATTTTTACAGGATGATAGTTCTTCCTAACAAAGGCAATTTTTTGTTTCCTCATTGCTGAGAATAAATTATGTATAAAAATGTCTAATGAGGGCACATCCTGTTTTTCAGCAGTATGAAACTTTTCGTTTCTAAGGTCTCCCACGTCCACCTTAGTTTCATTAATTTATTCATAAAATGTAGAGAAGAGATTGCTTCAATTTAAGAGATTCTCAACAGCAACTCATATTGGTTTCTTACTTGGCAAATGCAGGACTACTAGAACTGATCTGAAAAATATTGGAGAGCCTTTAGAATCCAAGGTTGGTCTTCTCGCGGCTGGCGTTGCACTTTGGTTGTTCCCCCTTGAAAGTTTTCTCAGGATATTGAGTTCATTTAATCTTATTATGCAAGCCACAATGCTTTCATTGGCTAACCCTAAACTAATTTTCTTTTTAAAAGATTTCACATGCATTCTGGAATCTGAAATAAAGGCTTGCCATTCATCGTTACTGTTTCACACTTGTAACATTTGTTGGTTTAGGCATTTCTAGGCTGGAAGTTATGATAATCTCTTGAGTTCTTTTCCTTTCCAATATAAATATCCAAAAACTTCAGCTGACTTTCAGCTATTGATTCTTTCCCTGCCCAGTTTAATTCCTGAGGTATTTTTCCTCTCTCTCAATCTCTGTAAAACTGGGTGAATACATTAATGAGTCAGTAAGATTTACGAAACCTTAAGCATAATTTTGGAGAGTGTGTTTCCTTCAGCATGTGTATTTATCATTACAATAAACTTTTCTTATTTGGAGCTGATTTTAAAATATTGCCTTGGAGCCTACGGAACCCCAAAGAATGAAGATATTTATTTTAATTCAACATTAGATCATTTCAAATTTATTTTTGTTAAAGCAATGTGAATGCAAACCTTCTGTTGATCTTCCTGTTAACAAGCAGTATTAGCTACTGGCCTCTAAGAAACAAAGCATCTTTATAATGCAGATGATTTTTCAATATGGAGTCATTGAGTCTTCCTCCATGAGACCCTCATTGATAAATGGTTGAGGGATCTGAAGAACATAATACAAATAGTCCTCAACTTAGAACCACAATTCAGTCCATTTGTTAAGTGAATTTGTCCCATTTTACGACATTTCTTGTGACATTTGTTATGTGAATCACTGCAGTTGTTAAATTAGTAACATGTGAATCTGGGTTCTCCATTGACTTCTCTTGTCAGAAAGTCACAAAATGATTCCTGAATACTGCAACCATCATAAATATGTGAGTATAAGTGTGAAAAATGGTCATAAATCACTATTTTCAGTGCCGTTGTAACTTTGAATCGTCACTAAATGAACTGTTGTAAGTCAAGGACTACCTGTATATGAGCAATATAGTATTTTCTCTTCCCTGCCACAAATTAGAAGCCAAGTAAGGGAAAAAGATTAGGGCATTTAACTTGCAGCTGAGATGAACATTTTGGAATCCTCCTGTGATTTATATTTCTAAGTCAGATCCACAAACCCTAGTAACATTGCTAAAAAATCCTCTGATATGATTTATTTTCTTCAGCATTCTTCATGACTATCATATCCTGCCATATTCTGCACGACAAGTAGAATTTCAACATCTTTCCCCAGTAACTGCATCTGCATACCAGGAAGTTTTTCATGACCAAATTTATGGCTCTCCTTGGTAAAGAGATTAGTATTCTTCATCTACATGGTGTTTAAGTTGTATAGATATATGGATTTCTTTGGCATTTTTGTAACCAATAGTTAATTGTTGAGTTAATGTCAAAGAGTGCATCGATTTGGATAAATCCTTAAACTGATTTGGCCTGATTCATATGATACACAAATGAAAATAGGTCTCCTATGAATATTTCCAACTTTTTGCTGTTGCTTTGTTATTAATTTTAAGGCATTAAAATATATTTATTTCTGCCCAACTGATTCACAGAAAGAAAATTCCAGGGTTAAGAGAAAAGGAAGGGATTGAAGGAAGTAAAAACTATACTCTTCTATAGTCTTCTATACTTTAGAAGTAGACTGATAGCTTGACTTCCAATTGCAATGGACGGTTCTATCAAAACCTTCCAATCACAGAGCTTTAATGAAGGATATAATGCATGGAAAAATCCAGGCTCCTTGATAATCTGTTCATACAGAAACACTACAAGAGGTTTTAGGCAGTCATTTAGATTTAAATATGCCACTGGTCCTTACTTGGAAGATGCTGCATGCTAGCTCCACATTCATCCTTCTGATTTTTTGCAGGTTTCTTGTCTGAGATATAGCATTTATGTAGCCTACACTTTTCTAACTATTTTGAAAAAAAAATAATCCCCCACTAAATCTAAGAGAGGAAAAGAAAAGATATGATGAGATATTGAGCATACCTATGAAGATATATTGTACTTATCCATTCAGAATTTTACAAGTTCCTTTTAGGAGGGTCATCCGTATCCTGGACTGAAGATAGTTTTAAGATTCTTTGCCAAAACCATCATACAAAACATTTTTTAAAAACAAAGTTACAGGGCTTAAACATTTTCACTCAAATGGAAAACTCATTCTTGCATGAAACCCCCCTGAATTTTTTCATCTTAAGCTTGGCAGACCATGAACCTCTTGGAAGGATTAACTCTGCTTTCAAATCACATCCAGTCTTGGCAAGAAATGAAAAAGGTTATTCCTGTCTTCCTTTAAAAATCTGTAATGGTGGTGTAGTCATTTGGCAGGGGTATATACTTATGCCATGTGTTTACAGTATGTATATATGGACATCTCCGAAAAATGTAACATGATGAAACTACTCAAGCAGGCCATATAGCATATAAAGTTGTATTGGAAGATCTCAGCTTAAGCAGTATGTGGAAAAATACCAGAATGAAGACCCCCTAAGAAGACTCAGCAAAGAGATAAAACAAGGAATGGTTCCCAGACAAACTAAGTAGCATTCAAGTGGAAAAGTATCCAGTTGGATTGGAACATAATTCTGCCTGGCCAACTAGACTTTCAGTTGGGTAACTGTATATAGGCATAAATCAACTGATTTTCCAGAAGCCAACAATAAAAGTTGTAAACCTGTAATTGTTTTTTACATATCTTGAATCCATGGACATGATGCTAACACTTGCTGACTCTCTAGGAGCCTCCATATATAGTTCCGAGAAAACAGAATATTTGTAACTCAGGGTTGAATTGGGGAGTCCTTGGTGCTCTCTGAGCTTGATTGTTTGTCTAGAAATGGTAACATCTTCAGGTAACTGAAGATGTGCAAGTGAGTGTATTGTTTGTTTCCAGTTTATATACAAGTAACTTGCTCTGCTAACTTTTTGCAAGGGTAGGGTTTTCTCCTGAGTAGTTCCTTGAATAAGAAGGAAGGAATTGATTAGGAGCCAAGGGGAAAACAATCTGCAAACAAACACTTGCAAAAACCTGGATAATCACTAGATGGGAGCAAAGAGTTAATTTTTTATATTCCTTTGCTATTATTTAACCTAACACGGTGACTTCCTAAACTGCTTTTTGGGTCTTGGTTTGCATATTTACTTTTCTGCAGTCTAAATGTGAGAGCCTTGGTGGCGCAGCAGACTAAAGTGCTATTAAGTAGCACCAGCTGCCTGCAATTACTACAAGTTCAAATCTCACCAGGCTCAAGGTTTACTCAGCCTTTCATCCTTTTGAGGTAGGTAAAATGAGGACCCAGATTGTGGGGGCAATAAGCTGATTTTGTATAAAAAAGAAACCCGCTTAGGGCCCCCCCGAAAGCCCTACTAAGCAGATATATACAAAAGTATGAAGGCTATTGCTTAACGCATTGTAAGCCACCCTGAGTCTCCGGAGAAGGGCGGCATATAAATCGAATAAATAAATAAATAAATAAATAAATAAATAAATAAATAAATAAATAAATAAATAAATATGCCTTCTGATTGGTTGCAAAAGCCAATTTTGATAAGGGGTCACTGGTAAGGTGATATAACTGGTTTAGCAGTTGACTGGTAGAAACGGGGCATCTATCTCAAGTCAATGTATCCCAGATTTTGTGCAATTACTAAAATCCAAACAAAAACCAGTCCATTCTATGGCTTCCAAAACGAGAGTCCAGGTGTGTCAAAAGGGAACTGCTGTCTTGTTCAAAATCAGTAAGCTATGAGAAACCAGCAAAAGGTTGAGTTTGTTATAATATTCAGGATGGGATACATATTCATTAAATTCCTTGATTATTGATTATTCCTTAAAGGGACCAAAAAATAGATCTCAGAACTCTGATGGAGATCTTCCTTGCAAAGGAGTGGCAACTAAACATCAACTGAAACTGGTGGGCAATTGCATTTTAAGAACTGAGTCAAATTAATCATTTAAAAACATGGAAATGCTGCTGAAGATAACAGGTATACATACATACATACATACATACCTCATCAGAGAAATGCATTTATGGTCTTTCTTAACAAGGTGACTTCCTAAACTGCTTTGTGGCTCTTGGTTTGCATATCATGCTTCATGTGAATGTTGAATTAGTCCATTTTTAGAATGCAGCCTACAAAGAAACCAAGTAGGCTAGGCTCATGCAACCTTCTAAGGCAGGGGTGTCAAACTTAATTTCATTGAGGGCCACAGCTGGGTTATGTTTGACCTTGGGGTGATGGGGTGGGCATGGCCAGGGTGGCCGTGGCCAGTTCGACGTCACTGTTGGGAATGCCTGTGGTGGCCCAAGCGCTCTGCCAGCAAAAACGGGCTCCCTAGCTCCATTTTTGGCTGCCATGGCCTCCTGCAACCCTCTGCCAGTGAAAAGGGCCTGGTGGCTCAGCAGACTAAAACATTGTGATTAACACCAGCTGTCTGCAATTATTGTAAGTTTGAATCTCACCAGGCTCAAAGTTGACTCAGCCTTCCATCCTTTCTAAGGTAGGTAAAATGAGGACCCAGTTTGTGGGGGCAATAAGCTGACTTTGTATAAATATACAAAAGGATGAAGGCTATTGCTGAGCACATTGTAAGCCGCCCTGAGTCTTCGGAGAAGGGCGGCATATAAATCAAATTAAAAAAAAAAAAAAAATTCTCATGGCCCTTTTAAGCAATAGAAGAGTTGATTAAGGCCATCCAGTTCATGGTGAGGAATCTTGATCCAGAGGGCAGAAGCTGCTACCAAGAAGGTACATTACCAGGGTACTGAAATATGATGTTGTTTAATCGAAGAAACCTGAAGTGCCAATAATGCAAGATTGAATTGGCTGGGCAGATTCTATAGGAGGTAGGCAGTCTTTTAAGTAGTCAGGCCATGCCATGTACCATGTTTACATGGAACATTGGGAGAAAGCTAATGTTGACCAATATGCATCTTCAAGAAAATGGATTTAAATAACTCAAAGAAAAGGTTAACTAAGCTATATGTCATGATAAGCTACTAGGAGGAGGAGCTTAAGATGTGGGAATTCTTTCAAAAGGAGATGCACACTGCACATAATTCCAATGGGATTTGTGGGGAGGAGGGGACAGAAGACTGCAGAAGAATTGTGTAATGACACAAAAATTAGTGAAGAGCTGAAAGTGAAAAGGACACATATAGGAGGCAAAAAGAAGGATGGGTCTCCAAGAAAGACTATGCAGAGCCATGAAATACAGAAGTGAGTCAGATAGCTTAGATTTTTCTTACTACATAAATCTCTTTTTATTTATTTATTTATTATTTTATTTTATTTATTTAGTCAAGCATGTATAAGATGACAGATATAAGTATAAACATGATTATGAATACAGGAAATGGATACGAATAAATGGGGACAGTAGGACAGGAACGGTAGGCACGTTGGCGCGCTTATGCATGCCCCTTACAAACCTCTTAGGAATGGGGTGAGGTCAACAGTAGACAGTTTAAGGTTAAAGTTGTGGGGATTTGGGGAAGAAACTACAGAGTCAGGTAGTACATTCCAGGCATTGACCACTCTGTTGCTGAAGTTGTATTTTCTGCAATTGAGTTTGGAGCAGTTTACCTTAAGTTTGTACCTATTGCAGTGGTGGGTTGCCCCTGGTTCGCAAGAACCAGGAGGCCCCGCCCACCACCCTGGATGTCATCATCAGAGATCTGTGCATGTGCAGAAGCTTCCCATTGAGAACCGGTAGTAAAGGTAAGTAGAATCCACCCCTGATCTATTGTGTGCTCATGTATTGTTGTGGTTGAAGTGGAAGTAGTCATTGACAAGTAGGACATTGTAGCAGATAATTTTATGTTCTACACTTAGGTCAGACAGAAGGCGGCGTAATTCTAGGTTGTTTAAGCCCAAAATTTCAAGTTTGGTGACATAAGGTATTCTATTGAAAGCAGAGGAGTAGAGGACTCTTCTTGTGAAATATCTCTGGACTCGCTCATTTGTGTTAATCTCTGATATGCAGTGCAGGTTCCAGACAGATGAGCTGTATTCGAGAATTGGTCTAGCAAATGTTTTGTATGCTCTAGTTAACAGTACAATATTACCAGAGAAGAAGCTACGCAAGATTAGTTTAACAACTCTTAATGCCTTTTTGGCAATATTGTTACAGTGAGCTCTGGCATTTAGATCATTAGCCATGAGTACTCCAAGGTCCTTGACAGAGTGAAGGTCATCTACGAGGTCGTATCCACCCAGCTTGTATTTTGTGTTCTGATTTTTCTTGCCAATGTGTAAGACAGAGCATTTGTTGGTTGAGATTTGAAGTTGCCAATTGTTTGACCATTCTGACACATAGTCAAGGTCTTTTTGAAGGGTAGCAGCATTGTCGGTGATGCTGAATAGTTTTACATCATCAGCAAAGAGAATGCAGTTGTTTATAATATGATTGCAAAGGTCATTTATGTAACGTATAAAGAGTGTTGGTCCTAAAATGCTGCCTTGGGAGACACCGCTGTTAACACCTGGATTTGATAGGGTGCTCCTTATTTTGACCACTTGTTGCCTGTTTGACAGGAATGCAGCTATCCAATTATGCAGGGGTTCAGAAATGCCATAAGATTTTAGTTTTAGAAGTAGTTTGTCATGTATCACTGAATCAAAGGCTTTACAGAAGTCTATGTAAATTGCGTCTATTGCTTTGCCCTGGTCGAGTTGTGTAGTCCATATGTTTTTGCATGTAGGAGTGTATCTTTCATGAAGAATGATGTGGTTTTCTTCCCAGAAGCAAAGAGGCAGTGTGATTTGCTTCAAATTGAAACATGTTGTGTTGTAACAAAGCTGTCCACCATCTGTCACCTTCCAAAGCATTGCAAATAGAGGCTCCCTGGAGAATGAAATAACTTTTGAAAGAAGGTGACTAAAAGAGTTAGAGCCAGCATCTATAAAAGAGAATTCAGGAAGCCCTTATTCAGAGAGTCATGCCCACATCTTATTGGATAGCTTATGTAGTTGTTTATCATATTTATATGGCTGCCTATCTAGCAAAGGCACTCTGACTGGCAAACCAGTTAAAAGAAAACAAACTCACAAGCTCTTGCATAAGAAGTTGTAAAAGTGAAACCCTTAAACTCTCTTAACAACATATAAACTTCATCAGTGCTCTATTAGCACCCTGCCCCAGTGTCTGGGGGAATAGCCTAGTTTTCATGGCCCTTCTAAGCTCTTAAAAATAAAAAGACAAACTTACAGGGTTAGAAAAACAGATCTCAAAAAAATAAGGGTGCTGGCTGCTGAAGTAAACATTTAAAGTGATGGTATTAATCAATTATGCAAGGTAACCAGCCCAACAACTAGCAAGCCTATAAAAGAGCTGAAACCAAATATCAGGGTTCCTTTCATTTCTTTCATGATAGAAGATCCTTCTATCTTGATCTTAAGCTAGATGTTTGACCAACAGTGAGTCACAAGAGACAGAAAAGGAGGAATGAGAGTGTGTGATAATCAGGATAAATAAAGTTATTGGTCAATTATCTATTGTCTGCTCGTTACTCATCAAAAGATCCCAGCTGCTATCTTGTGCCTTGGGGAAAATAGGGAAAGGAGTTCCTACTGAAAGATGTGCGAATGTTATCTCATCATAAAATTGGAGCTGTGCCAAATCAGCTCCTTCAAGATGCCTAGTTATGTAAATAGTTGATTAAAGCAAGTGAGAGATTGAAGAGAGTCAAAGGAGAATGTTTGACCATAAGCAGAGCTCATACAACCAAAGGACTAAATCAGAAAATTGTATAGTAAAAAGAGGTGCAACATCAGACAATCGAAGGAAGACAATATTATCACCATCTTTAAGGGAGAAAAGAAATGAATTACATATCAGTCAGCCTGACATCAATACCCAGAAAGATCCTAAAACAGATCCCAAAGCAATCAGTCTCTAAGCATCCTGAGAAGAATGCAATGATTATCTAAAAATAGCATGCCAAAAATCAACTCTTTCCAGACTAACATTATCTTATTTTTCAGACAAGTAGCTTCCTTAATAAATTATTGGAATGCTATCCACATTCAGTGAAGCATCTGATGAACTGCTTTAACATATTCTAATTATCAGACTACTGGTGTGGGCTCAATAGGATGACAATTAAGCAGCAGACTAGAAGCATTGTGATTAACACCAGCTGTCTGCAATTACTGTAAGTTCGAATCTCACCAGGCTCAAGGTTGACTCAGCCTTCCATCCTTTCTAAGGTAGGTGAAATGAGGACCCAGTTGTGGGGGCAATAAGCTGACTTTGTATAAATATACAAAAGTATGAAGGCTATTGCTTAACACACTGTAAGCCGCCCTGAGTCTCCGGAGAAAGGCGGCATATAAATCAATTTTTTTAAAAAAAAATAATAAGTGGCAGAGCAATTCATAGGATCAGTGTTGGCAGCATATTTGTAGCTCTTTCATCCAACTTGTTTCCACAGCCTAAATCCTCAGACCATTCCAGACACATGGCTGTCCATCTTTTGCTTGAACGGTTCCAGTGATGGAGCACCCAGGATTCCAGGAGGCAGGCTGTTTCACAGCTTAATAGCTCTCCTGGTCAGGAAATTCCTTATTTCAAGTAGTGGAAGACTGCTATCATGTCTCCCCTTAGCCTCCTTTTCTTTAGACGAAACATACCTAGTTCTTTTAAATGCTCTTTATAAGATTTAGCTTTTGATCCATTATCATCTTTGTTGATCTTCTCCACACTCTTTCCAGTACCTTAGCATCCTTTGTGAATTGTGGCAAGCAAAATTGGAGAAAATATTCCAGCTGTTGTCTGACCAATGCAGCACAGAGCAGAATTATCACTTCCTATGATCTCCACATTATACCCCTGTTGCAGGGGTGAAATCCAGCAGGTTCTGACAGGTTCTGGAGAACCGGTAGCGGAAATTTTGAGTAGTGCAGAGAACTGGCAAATACCATCTCTGGCTGGCCCCAGAGTGGGGTGAGAATGGAGATTTTGCAGTATCCTTCCCCTGGAGTGAGGTGGGAATGGAGATTTTGCAGTAACCTTCACTGCCACACCCACCAAGCAGGGGTGAAATGCTCCCAGTTCGGACCGGATCACCTGATCCGGTAGCGATGGAGGCGGGTGGTTCGGAGAACCGATAACAAAAATCCCTGCCCCCCCCCCACATGCCCAGCTGAGCCACACAATCATCAGAGGCTTTTTTAAAAAAAATTTAAAAACATTTTTTCTACAACCTCTTCGGCTGAAAAAATGCTTTTAAAAGTTAAAAAAAAGCCTCTGATGATCCCAGCTGCCTGATCAGCAGAGGCGTTTTTTCTTTTAAAAGCTTCTGATGATCCAAGCTGAGTTGCCTGATCAGCAGAGGCTTTTTTTCTTTTAAATGCCTCTGACGATCCAAGCTGAGTTGTCTGATCGGCAGACTCTTTTAAAAGAAAAAAAGCCTCTGCTAATCAGGCAACTCAGCTGGGATCATCAGAGCCTTTTGAAAGCATTTTTTTTACAACCTCTTTGCCAAAGAGGTTGTAGAAAAAATGGTTTTAAAAGTAAAAAAAAATTGGCCATGCCCACTCAGTCACATTACCCCTTCCCCACCAAGCCACACCCACAGAACCGGTAGTAAAAAAAAATTGGATTTCACCACTGCTTACTCAGGCATTTGATAGGGAAATGAAGACCCCTAACTTCATTCTATCTGGTCTGATGACTTGCCATCTTTTATCATTTATTGGTTTTATTTAATTTCTTTGATTATCGTGAGCCACACAGAGTCATAGAGAGTCAGGTGACATAATTCTTGACAACTAGTTTTGTCCTCTTGGCTAATATCACATCAATGATAACTATGTACTTTTAGCAGGACATCTCATATCTTCCACCATTCTTAGATGATCATGGTTTTCAAAAGCCTCCTATTAATGTGTCACTACTATACTCTCTTTGAAGCTGTTCATGAAGCATCTTTAACTGGGCCCTGTGCATGAAGTGGTGGTGATAAACATATCACACAAACTTTAAAATTACCCAGCAAATTAACTCAAACAAGGGCAGATTTACTTTTCCAGATTAACAAATTTGACCTATTGTCTTGCAACCACTAACATTAGTGCTAAAAAGTCATCTCACTCAGAGTCCACTGGAATTGGGCATTTAAATACATACATACATACATAATTTTATGTAATCTGTGATCAAGACTTTCTGAACAGGTTGCTGAGGACAGGCTAACAATGGCTACTACACTGATAACTGTTTACTATATTAAAAACTGATTGCTGGGCAGTGATAATGGAAGCTGCAGCAAGGGTGGGTAGGGTGATAGTTACCCTCCATTCTAGACATGTGCACTTTCCAAATATGAGACAGATGAGTGACTCAGTAGGATTTTTTTTTATGAAAAAAGGCTCATGGTAACATGTAGAAGTTGAGAAATCAAGGACAATTTCCAACTTAAGATACTGTAGGCACATTCAAACCACATAAAGGGCTGTACAATACATCTCCTTGCCTAGATCGCTGCTCCACATTCTTTGTGTTTTATTTCATTTTCGTGTCATTTAATACCTCCAACGCATTTGTCCTTCAGGCAGGAAGTTCAGAGGTTGTCTAAGTGCAGTTCATCATCAAGTGCCTGCAGTGTTCACATTGTTATCTCTATGATTGCAGCTAATAAAATTTTCCTTGCTCGTAATGGGAATGTGGATTTTCTCCCATCGGTTTCATGGAATATTTTTGACCCACAAGCCATGACATTTTCTGCTTTTCTCATTGCTCCACGGACTGCTGACCCCTGAACCATTTTGGTCAGATGAAGTAATTTGGCTTTAGTCACCTACTATGCTTGAAAGACATTTTAGCCTGTACCACAAAAGAATGACTCAGCAGGAGCAATAGCAAGAGTTGTACCATGGCTGGAAAAAGTGAGGATCCTTGGGCATCTTGAAATGATACCATTTATAAGAGATTTGGTTATCATTTTTCTCCCTCCCTCAAATTAAGCATACGTTCAGCATGTTATTATGGTTCGTCACATAGTCAGCCAGATGTTTAGACTGGATTTGGCATTTTTGATCTATTGAGTCCTTCCCAAAGACCTGGGATAGACAGATTGTATCATTTGATGATATTGTTGCAGGATGTAAGCTATTCCAAGTAAAGCTGCCTTTTGCAATTGACTGATGGAGATTTTGTCAATGCCGATGGTGTTCAAGTGATGCTCCAGGTTTTGGGATTGCACTCAAGACAACTATTACTATTGATACTATTTTTGCTTTCTTTTCTTTTTTTACAATCATTCTACTTCTATTTGCTGGTCTTTCTATTTTGTTATCTTCTCCAGTTCTTTCTCTTCTTTTCTGCTGTCTCCAGGCACTGCCACATCCACTATCCAGACTTTTTTTTGCCTTTCTTATTGACAATTGTTAAGTCTGGGGTGTTATGTAGCAGGTGCCTGTCTGTTTGAATTCTAAAGACCCAGAGCAATTTAACTTCTTCATTTTCTATGACTTTCTCTTCTATTCTGCTGTCTCTAGGTACTGCAACATCTAGTATCCAGACTTGTCTTTCTTATCGACAATTAAATCTGGAATGCTGTGTATCTGTTTGAATTCTAAAATCTTAGAGCACTTTAGTTTCTTCATCTTCTATTACTTTGTCTATTTTGTAATAATTATATGTACAACAATGTTTATACACAAGTTGCCAGTTCTTTAGCTAGTCTTGGCTTTCATGCACATCGAGTTTTTCCCAAGAATCTAGGATGTCATCATCATTATTATTACTTTCAAAACCAAGATGCTTTCCAGTACTTGCAAAATATACTTTAAGCCTTCAATTAATCCTGAACAGAAGCAGCTTTCCAGAAGCAGCATTTAAAGTCATTATGGTTACATCCTTTGCTGAAGGATTCTTCTACTCTATCCTAAATAAATAAATAAGTGACAAATACCAGATATCTACAGCATTAGAGTTAAGCCTTTATCACTAATTGCATAGAACTAAGTCATCACATGTCTTAGTACTGTAGGAAGGATTTAGACCAACTGGAACTGGTCATATGGAGGGAACTGGATATACTTGCGAGAGAAGACTGAGGAAGGATCTGATTATACTTTCCATTTGAGAACCTGCATCTTACCTGCCTTCTTCTCTCATTTGGCAAATACGAGGGTAAAGAACATTTGTGTATACTTTTGAAGGCATTTGCCCCATTTGCACACTTTTGTATATTCATTTGTGTTTGTATGTACTTTTAGCAAAGAACTTTACTCCATGTGTGTGTGTATATATGCACACACACACACACACACACACACACATATACACACACACACACACACACACACACACAGATATATAGACACACACACACACATATTGCATATATTCAGGGAAAATGCTTCCTGAACTTGAACAACCCACAGCTCATATCCGTATAGACTGAAATTCTTCAATAATTTCATTATTGAAACTGGGTGAATCCTGATTCAGGGCAGATGGTCTGGCTTACTGATCTAAAGAGACTTCTCAGCCCTATGACTCATTGATAGAATTAGTCATAAATAATTAAACCAGAGTGGTTGTACTCTTCAAGATGGTTGAGGAAGCTCTTCATGACCTTAAGAGAAGATCAGCAATATTTGTGGGATTTTACAGATCCCTTATGGCTCATTGAAAAAGCACTGGATGATAATATGTTTCCCACGATACTCCACATACCCAGACTCCAGATGTTTTTATTGATTGCATTTCTATCCCATCTCTCTGTTTCTTCAAAAAGTGCTTACAGCATAGCCGTGAAAAAAAAATTACAATGTAGGTGTTAATACAATTAAAAACAAATGGAAACATCGAAATTAAATAATTAATGGTTTGGCCAATGAGATTTGTTTTTACTATTTATTTAAATAGTGGGATTATGGGAAGAGAAAAAAACCCACATCTCCCTAGGGAATGTGTTCCACAGTCATAGAGTCATGCAGGAGCAAGGACTTTCTTACTCATCAAATAGCTGACTTTGGCTTAAGTAGCCAGAAAAGTCCATAATAGAAGAGATGGTTCTCTGGTTAGTAACATCTTTAGACATTAAAAACTTTAAAGGGCAATACACCAATTGTTCCCAGAAGTCAATTAATAGCCACTACAAATGCAGGATTATATTATGCACCTTATCTGAGGACTAGCAGCCTGACTACCACATATTGCATTTTACAGATATGTTTCAAAGAAAGTCCCACATATGACACGTAATAATCATGATAGGTTATAACTAAAATGGGTTGTAACTAATCTATGGGCAGCTAACAATCAAGGAGCACCCGAATTCTGAACATTTCTGGGGGACTATAAGCCTACTGAGAGCAAGCCACATCATAATTCCAGAGTCAGCCTTTTCCTTCAAAACAGCACATTGCTCTTGCCTGGTTTTGAAATCCAGAAATTGTTTTTCCCCATTATTGAGATTAAACAACATTCAAGGGTATTGATTGTTTTCTTAGAATTAGAAGACAAGGAGTCATAGACTTGGCTGTCATCAACATTCTGATGGTGTCCACTCCAAAGGTTTGAATGACTACTCCCAAGAGTTTCATGAAGAGACAGCGTGAAACATTGAGGGACACCAGAGGTCATAGTCCTTGATGTCATACGAGTTTCTGGAGATGTCCCAACTAGGGATAGTTGGAATCACTGAAACACAGCCTCTGCCAAGCTCAAAGTAGTCAGATGTCCCAGAAGGATTTTTTAATTGATGGCACCAAAGTTGCTGAGAGGTCCTAAATAATTAGCAGAGTTGCTAAAGGGTCCTAGAGGAGACAGTAGTACACACACACACACACACACACACACACACACACACTATACACAGGTACATATACTATTTATTATTTATTTTAAATGCTGTTATGCCACTTCAATCATACAATCTAAGGTGCCCATAGCAATATATTTAAACAATATGTCTCTTGAATCCAAATAAATAAAATTACAACATCTTCAACAATATACTTCACTTAAAAATGAAAAAAAGGAATTTCATAACAACTGTGCAATATTTTATCTGCAATCTTATATTCAAATAATGGTGTCATAACTCATTGATTGTTCAATTTGCAATCCTAAATGCTCTCTGGAACAACTGCAAATCGAATCAAATCAAATCAAGGTAATCCTCTCTAAAATATTTTGCTGTTCAATAGTTTTTGAAAGACTATCAAAGAGGACACAACTTTGATAGGTTAGCAGAGTAAATGAGCTGAGGTTTTTTTTAAGAGAGTAAGGAAGATGGAATAGGAAAGATGGAATCAGGCAAGAACTGTTACTTATGTAAAGGAGGCTGAAACATTACTTAAGCCTTGAGAATTGAGATAATATTTGAAAGAAGCTCAGGAATGTAGCTCCCTCATTCATCAGGGTATAAGAAGATGTGATGGGGGCACAATCGGAGTTGCAAAAATCTACTATTATAGTGAATCTGAAGTTATTTGAAGGACCATCTTTTCCCAATTACATCAACCCAACCCACCAGAATAGGGAGGCAAAGGATGTTATGGGTCCCCTTTCCTACGGAGGTCCATTTAATGGAACCAAGAAGATGGGCATTCTCTGTGGTAACTCCCTCCCTGTGGAGCATCATCCCTACAGAAATAAGATTGGCCCCCACCTTGACATTCTTTTGAAAGGCTCTGAAGACCCAGGTTTTGCCAGTGGGCCTGAGGACCCCAAGGTAATATGGAGTCCATCAAGAGTTTGATTTGATTGCTGTCACCAAGGGGAAGGGGGGTGATTGGGTTTGCATTGGGGTTTTGTTTCTGTAAGCTGCCCAGTGAGTTGTCACTGTGAGTGAGTTGGGCCATATAAAATTTCTTAATAAATAAATCTCAATAAAAGTCGTTCTAGTCCTCCTCTGGACTTCATTTTCTGGTCTGATCTACTTAGGGGATCGGACTATTTCAGAGCATTTTTGATTTTCCTTTCCCCATCTTTTTCTACCTTTCCCTTCCATGCATCTTGTTGCCTATCTAATCAGAGGCAAAACAGCTGGTAATATCACAAACCCTTGCCAGTATTATCCTCATGCAAGCTTTGTCAATGATGTCTTTGGAGAAAGCTGATGAGAACTCTTTCCTAAAATAGTGGTGTTTGATTCAGTTGGTGTGATTATGTGTTGCCAGAACATAGGATTAGAGGCTGACCTGCAAAGTCAGACACACAATAAACCAACATTACCCTGGGAAAACGTGGAGTTACTTAGCACAAACCATGAAAAGAGAATCTTTCTTGTAGTCTCCTGCACAGAGGTTGAATCATAGATTATCCAAGGGTTTGGGTAAGACTTTTTGTAATCATCCCTTCCTATTTTTATTCAGGGGCTGTTGTGGAAAGTGCTCTCTTATGTCAAGTGCAATTTCACATAATTCTGTCATAAAAAGCACCACTATTGTATGATACAAGATGAGGTCAGGCTAGTAATGAAGGAAACTGTCTGGTTCTTAGTCTGACAATGAAGATACTTATCTTATGATTGCTTGTAGCAGCTATTGTCTCTTCTACGGGGTCTTCTCCCCATATACTGGATGTTGCTGGTGTAAGAAGAGATTCAGCTCTGGAAAAGTGGTCAACTGGCAGAACTTTCCAGGGTTTCAGATTAACTTCTTCCTAGCCCAGCCTGTGATTTCCCAATGCAAAACATCCATGGATACACATGAAACCATATGGAGACAGAAATGTGGGCAGTTGCTTATTTCTATAGGTGGGGTGACCTTGTTTTTGTGGGGTTTCCCCCCCTTGACATGACAAGATACAGTCAGGTCCAGAAATATTGGGACATCGACACAATTCTAACATCTTTGGCTCTATACACCACCACAATGGAGTTGGAATGAAACAAACACAATGTGTGTTAACTGCAGACTGTCAGCTTTAATTTGAGGGTATGTACATCCAACTCAGGTGAACGGTGTAGGACTTACAGCAGTTTGTATATGTGCCTCCCACTTGTTAAGGGACCAAAAGTAATGGGACAATTGGCTTCTCAGCTGTTCCATGGCCAGGTGTGTGATATTCCCTCATTACCCCAATTACAATGTGCAGATAAAAGGCCCAGAGTTCATTTCAAGTGTGCTATTTGCATTTGGAATCTGTTGCTGTCAACTCTCAAGATGAGATCCAAAGAGCTGTCACTATCAGTGAAGCAAGCCATCATTAGGCTGAAGAAACAAAACAAACCCATCAGAGAGATAGCAAGAACATTAGGCATGGCCAAAACAACTGTTTGAAACATTCTCAAAAAGAAGGAATGCACCGGTGAGCTCAGCAACACCAAAAGACCTGGGAGACCTTGACGTATGAAGGTTTCTTGGATGTTCAGGGTAATCCGAAGTCACGAGAATTATTAAATCTTCAAGGATATAAGATAGACTGGTGGTCTTATTCTCAAGTGCACTCCAGATATAAAAAAGATCTGCATAGTGAAGGAATCTACCGTAAAAGACAAGAATTGGATAAGATCTTACTAGAAGGAGGGAAAGGGATATTATCTAAATGTTATGCATATTTATTGTCTCTGCAGATAGGACAGGATGTAGTGAAGGATTGTATGATAGCATGGGGGCGAAATTTTGGATATCCCCTTGACTTCCAGCAATGGGAACAGATTTGGTTGAAAAATATGAAATTAACCATGGCCTCCTCATATAAAGAAAACATATATAAAATGATCTACCGGTGGCATCTACCCCCGGCAAGATTAGCTAAAATGTTTCCCGGGACATCTGCCTGCTGTTGGAAGTGCGGCTACGGCAATGGAACCTATTTTCACCAATGGTGGACCTGCCCGCAGGCGGTTAAATATTGGAAAAAAATACGGCAATGGATTTTGGAAATTACACAGATTAATTTGGAATTAAGACCTGAGATTTTCCTACTGGGGGCAAAACCTTTGAATGTTAAATCAGATATATGGTTCTTGTTGATTCACATTATCACTGCAGCAAGATTAGCGTATGCGCAGGAGTGGAAAAATCAATACTTACCGATAGATTTGAAAATAATATATAAAATTAATGAGTGTGCAGAATCAGATAGACTAACTAGATTGATCAATGGTAAAAAAGATTCAGAATTTTATAATAGTTGGAAAGTATGGTACGATTGGGTCCAAAAAAGGTGGGATAGAATAGATATATGATGATGTATATATATATGGTGGCAAATATGTATGTATAAAGGAATGATTTTATACTTATGGACTGTTAGATATAAATGCCTCTTTCCCTACTCTGTAAATAATGTATATAAGGAATATCAAGGGTTAACTGACTCTCTGACTTATAATGTATTCATGACTCATTACTTGTACATATAGCTCCACCCATTGTGTATATAAGAAACTGATCACCACTTTTACCTCGCTTCTATCTGTAAATATTCAGTGAATATAGAATGCCATCTGTGATTAAACAGAGCTTTATTTGAATATATAATTCTTATCTTAATTATTGAGTCTGATCCTGAAAATATTGCAACAATCTGGTAGCAGAGGATGGTTTGATAGACTCAATAAGGACTCGATAATGCCAAAAAGAGATAGACCCAACACCAGAGCATACAGTAAAGAAATGGAAGAAGATTCAGAAATAATAGATGAATCCACAAACGCTATTTCAAATGAACCTGAAGAATATACTACAGAAGATGAAGAAATAATAAATGAAGATGATGAACAAAGCGAAGTAGAAAACAACGAACTCAGGTCAGAAATATTAAAGATATTGAAAAGTCAAAAGAGTGATGAAAATCTCATCGCGAAACTCCAAGATGTAATAAAGAACAACGGAGCAGCGAAAGAGAAACACATCACCAATAAAAAGACTAAAGACCCAAAAACAGTAAGTGCTGAATCTGTAGACAAAAATACAACGAAGAGGGAGAACAGCGGTCCCGCGCGAAATTTTGAATGGCGGCCATCTTCATTGCAACTGACTCCCATAATGGATGAAGCTGAGCCAATCAGAAAGCCAGATTCAAAATGTCTGGCGCGAAAAACTCTACACGACATGAAAAATGAGAAAGAAAAATCGCACACCTCTGAAGAATCAGAGACGGAAAATGAAGAAGACTCAATAAATTTACAAATAGAGTCTGCCATGAAAACGCTGTTTGCTGCATTTGGACCGAAATTAAAAATATCCAGAAAGTCACCGGAGAAGCAAGCAAGCAAACCAGCAAATCGAAGACTGCCTGACACTACCCAGAACTCGAGGACAGCGACGCCCGAGCCCAGAGAACCTTGCCGATTCTACCCCACTCCGAAATCTGAAGCAAGCGACATTATCCGGGAGAGAAAGAGAGAAACGATCGCTGCAAGCAAAACACCAAAGACTGAGCCTGAGACCGAATCGTCTGAGGAAGAGCCGAACGATCGGGCGGCGATGGAGAGAACCTTCTACGACGAAGCCACGAGCAAAATGAGAACTGCGCATGCGCGAAAACTCGAAGACAGCCCGGGAAGATTTGAATTTCTGGAAGAGCCACACAGACTTGTTGCTGACATCCCCACACCTTTCTGCAACTTTAGACATTTACAAGATCACGGACTGCCTCAAGTTGTGAGTAACGGTCAAAACAATGTAGGGAACTTGCCCAGCGATTTTCCAAAATTGAAGGTGGATGGAAATAACCTGCAAGAATGGTATCAACAGCTTCAGGTTATTTTCATGAAAGAGAATCTGCTATTTTTCATTACCAATCCCCCAAGAAGACCTTGGGCTTTAAAGATAGATAATCTACACCATAGAGCCTTTTTTATAATAATAGCTAGTATATCTCCTGCAATGTATTATAGCATCAAATCAAATTTGACTGTCTCAGAAATCATTCAATATATGTTTAATTTGTTTCACAGCAACAGTGTAGCCACTACAACAAGGATGTCTAAAGATTTCTTTTCATCCAGAGTAAAACCAGGGGTTTCTATAAGTGAACATTTAATATATTTAAACAGAGTAAGAGCTGAACTGCAGTTAAGAGGGGAAGTAATCTCTGACCAAACAATGAAAAGTGTTATTATCAATTCACTTGATTCATCATGGGACAATTTTATGTCACATTTAGATACCATTAACCTAGGATATCTATCAATAGAAAATCTATCCAATAAATTGATAACTGAGGATAACTACAGAAAAAGTCGCTCTAATAATCATACGGAACATAGAACTCTCAGAAAAGTAGCTTTCCAAGACAGACATAATGAATCATATAGATGTCATAATTGTGGATCCAGAGAACACAATAGAAGAGATTGTCCCAGATTTTCAAGAGAAAGGCGTAAACCAGAATACACAAACAGATATAATTATAGGCAATCTTCTGTAGACAGACACAGATATAGAAGCCCACCAAACCACAGAGAAAATAGAGGGGGCAGAGAAAATTCAAGAGATAGAAAATCTGGTTCACTAAATGGATTAAATAGACATGACAATACAAAAACAATGCGAAATGATAACAATTATTGGCTTATAGATTCTGGGGCCACAAATCACACTACCAATAATAAAAGTATATTGTCTTCTTTCACAGAAGATAAGTTTATAATAAAAGTAGCTAACCAAGAAAAGGTTCAAGTATTAGGCAAAGGAAATGTAACTTTACCTGGTTTAGGAGAAATAGAGGGGGTATTGCTAGTACCCAAAATACCACATAATATATTGAGTGCTTTAAAACTTAGCAGAGAATCTAACATTAATATTACTTTCTCAAAGGGAGAAGCAATCCTTGAGAAAAATAAATGCAACATAGGTACTGTAATGATTAAAGGGGGACTACCTTACTTCATAGCAAAGGAAGAATGGTTACATAATGTTGATTCAAATGTTGAAGAATGTATAGAAACTGATGATGAAAATGTCAGCAATAGTGACAATGATGATTGTAAAATAACCCATGATCATAATGATACACATAATTTAAAAAAACCAAAAATAGGAAAGCCTATTCATGATGAATGTGCTCATATATTGCACAGAAAGTTAGGACATGCCAGTTTTCCTGTAGTACAAAAAATGACTGAACACGCAGAAGGTATCAAAATAAAAAATTGTGAAAACTATTTAGAATGCTCAGTATGTAAGTCTACAAAGCTGAAAACTAGTTCCAAACCAAAAAAATCTACTAGAACAACCAATAAAGTTTTTGACTTAGTACACATGGATCTAGTAGGACCGCTTACCCCATCAATCACATATAAGAAACGTTATTTTTTAACAATAGTGGATGATTATAGCCGCTATGGTTTTGTTTACACATTAAAACATAAAGATGAGACCTTTCAAAAATTTAAGGAATTTTATAAACGCATAGAGACACAACACAATATTAAAATAAAACAGATCATGACAGATAGAGGATGTGAATTCATGTCTCAAGAATTCTCTCAATGGTTAAAGGATAGAGGAATGCTACATTACACTTCCAGTCCATTTTCAGCATTCCAGAACGGAATTGCAGAAAGAAAGAATTCCACATTACAAACCATGATTAGATGTACATTAGAGGATGCTGGTTTAGGCAAACATTTTTGGTCAGAAGCCCTACACTATTCAAATTATACACAAAACAGGACATGGTCCAGCATCATAAATAAAACACCATACGAGGTGATGTATAATAGAAAACCAAAATTGGCACACATGCATATCTTTGGGGTCACCGCAGATGTACACATACCTAAACAATTGAGAAGGAAGGGAGAAAATGTGTCCAGAAGGCTTAAATTTATGGGATATGAAACTGGCACAAAAGGATATAGGTTCATTGATAGTAATAATAAGTTTATAGTTTCCAGATCAGCCGTGTTCCATGAACAGGCCAACTGGTCTAAATTACACCTTAATGAAATATTCCCAAACAAACACCTAGAAACAAAACACCATAAAGAAAGAACTGTAAACATACAAAATACTAACAAACATAAAAACAAAACAAAAACATGGACGAATAGCCAACACAAAATAAAAATTGATACATTAACAAAAAAGGAAGCAAGATATATGCATGACAACAATAGTAAACCAGAAAGAACTTTTAGAAGCAACAGAAATAAAATGCCAAACAAATATAAGGATTACATAATGAACATGAATAACGAACAAACAACTCCCAATACATATGATGAAGTTCTAAAACTTCCCCAGGAAGAAAAAGAAAAATGGGAGCTTGCTATGAAAAAAGAAATGGAAAGTTTGCAAGGATTAAATGTGTTTACACCCATAACTGCTCCTAAAGATAAAACTATTATTGGCACCAGGTGGATATATAAAATTAAAAATTTGGAAGGAGGCAATTCATTATATAAAGCTAGATTAGTTGCTCAAGGCTACGCACAAAAATATCCAGAGGACTATACAGACACTTATTCCCCTACTGTAAGGACCGAGAGTGTCAAAACAGCTTTAGTGGTAGCATCAGCACTCAACCTTGATGTATTCCAATACGATATACAAACTGCGTACTTACACGCAAAATTAGATAAGGAAATATATGTAAGGGCCCCTCATAGTCAATACACTAATAGGAATGAGACTTGGTTGTTAAACAAAAGCTTATATGGATTAAAACAATCCGGTAAAAGATGGTATGATTGTTTAGTGAAAGTACTCAATACCATGGGTTTTAATGCAACCTCTGCTGATAACTGTTTCTTTATCAAAAGGAGTAATGATTGTATTGAATTTGTGTTAATTTACGTAGATGATATATTGTACATTGGTAAACACAAAGAAAAAAGAGAAATGTTTGTAAACAAATTAAATGAACATTTCACACTAAAATCATTAGGTAAAGTAAACAAATATCTTGGTGTACAGATCAGTAAAACAAAGAAGGGTTTCCAGCTCACACAAAAGGATAAGATTTTAGAACTCTTGAACAAATGTAATTTGATGGACGCTAAATCTTGTGATACACCTATGCAAACTGACTTTCTTAGAAATACTAATGAACCATCTTTGGAATTCAAAGATAACACGTTTTATAGGTCAATTATAGGCTCACTCCTTTATATATCTAATTGGACTAGACCAGATATTGCTTTACCACTCAATTTATTATCTAGGTATGTCAGTAAACCAACAATATATCATTGGGAAGCTATCAAAAGAATTTTAAAGTATTTAAAAGGCACAATAGATTTTTGTCTTGTATTAGAACCAAATTGTAACAAGGAACCGAGACTTGTATGTTATGCAGATGCGGATTGGGCAGGAGATACATCTTGCAGAAAAAGTACATCAGGATACATTTTCTTTCTAAATAACTGTCCAATTTATTGGTACACCGGCAAGCAAGAACTAGTAGCTACTTCAACGACTGAAGCAGAATACATTTGTTTGTCTAAAGCTGCAAATAACCTTGTATGGTTTAATGACTTGATCTCTGAAATTTGGAAGAAACCTGCTTTACCTTTCATCATGAATGAAGACAACAAAGCAGCTATTGAAATCTCTAGATCTGATGCTATTGGGCAGAGATCTAGACACATAGATATAAAGTTTAAACATGTGAGACAACTGTCTCACGATGGATTTATAAAAGCTGTGCACTGTGACACTTCAGAACAAATAGCTGATATATTAACAAAGCCTTTGCCCGGTAAACAACATAAATATCTAACTTCCAAACTGCATGTAATGTATAGTCCTGAACAAGAATGTAATTGGTGTCATACAACCAATCGGCATTTAGAGGGGGATTTGTTAGATATAAATGCCTCTTTCCCTACTCTGTAAATAATGTATATAAGGAATATCAAGGGTTAACTGACTCTCTGACTTATAATGTATTCATGACTCATTACTTGTACATATAGCTCCACCCATTGTGTATATAAGAAACTGATCACCACTTTTACCTCGCTTCTATCTGTAAATATTCAGTGAATATAGAATGCCATCTGTGATTAAACAGAGCTTTATTTGAATATATAATTCTTATCTTAATTATTGAGTCTGATCCTGAAAATATTGCAACATGGACAATGTAATCACATTATACCATGGTGGCAGGATTGTATATTTTATTTGTGTATTAGTGTATAGAATATATTAATAAAAATTATTTAAAAAAAAAAAAAGAAGAAGAAGGAATGCACCGGTGAGCTCAGCAACACCAAAAGACCTGGGAGACCATGGAAAACAAGTGTGGTGGATGACCGAAGAATTCTTTCCCTGGTGAAGAAAACACCCTTCACAACAGTTGGCCAGATCAAGAACACTCTCCAGGAGGTAGGTGTATGTGTGTCAAAGTCAACAATCAAGAGAAGACTTCACCAGAATGAATACAGAGGGTTCACCACAAGATGTAAACCATTGGTGAGCTTCAAAAACAGGAAGGCCAGATTAGAGTTTGCCAAACAACATCTAACAGTTCTGGAACAAGATCCTATGGACAGATGAGACCAAGATCAACTTGTACCAGAGTGATGGGAAGAGAAGAGTATGGAGAAGGAAAGGAATTGCTCATGATCCTAAGCATACCACCTAATCAGTGAAGCATGGTGGTGGTAGTGTCATGGCGTGGGCATGTATGGCTGCCAATGGAACTGGTTCTCTTGTATTTATTGATGATGTGACTGCTGACAAAAGCAGCAGGATGAATTCTGAAGTGTTTTGGGCAATATTATCCGCTCACATTCAGCCAAATGCTGCAGAACTCATTGGACGGCACTTCACAGTGCAGATGGACAATGACCCAAAGCATACTGCAAAAGCAACCAAAGAGTTTTTGAATGGACAGAAGTGGAATGTTATGCAATGGCCAAGTCAATTACCTGACCTGAATCCCATTGAGCATGCATTTCACTTGCTGAAGACAAAACTGAAGGGAAAATGCCCCAAAAACAAGCAGGAACTGAAGACAGTTGAAGTAGAGGCCTGGCAGAGCATCACCAGGGATGAAACCCAGTGTCTGGTGATGTCTATGCATTCCAGACTTCAGGCTGTGATTGACTGCAAAGGATTTGCAACCAAGTATTAAGAAGGGAAAGTTTGATTTATGATTATTATTCTGTCCCATTACTTTTGGTCCCTTAACAAGTGGGAGGCACATATGCAAACTGCTGTAAGTCCTACACCGTTCACCTGAGTTGGATGTACATACCCTCAAATTAAAGCTGACAGTCTGCAGTTAACGCACATTGTATTTGTTTCATTCCAACTCCATTGTGGTGGTGTATAGAGCAAAAGATGTTAGAATTGTGTCGATGTCCCAATATTTCTGGACCTGACCTGTATGTGGCTTGAAGTTGTTTGTCCTGGGTGCCATTGTGCTACTGTTGTGCCCTTGTTTTATTATTACTTATTCTTATTCTGTTGGGTTTTGATGTTGTGCTCACCTCCCAGAGTCACAAGTGGACAGCTATACAAACCAATATATTAGTTATTTTTCTCTTTTAGATGCCTGATATATTTTAGCTTTCAGCCTAGCAGGGAGGGAGAGCTTGGTCTTACAGAAGGGCCAAGCTATAAAAGCAAAATGACCTAGTGTGCTAAGATATAATATGGTTCAAGTATGACTTAGCATATTGTAGAAACCCAGTGACTTATGGTTTATTAAAAAAACCCCATAGTTAAATCATGACTTAATACATTATATTTGACTCTATTGTATAAAATGCATTTTCCAAGGAGATGTAAAGTAATACTGACTGAAATGTGCTGTGATAATTTTTTGAAATTAACCTTTCCTGATATTTTAAATCGAGAACTGCCTTAATTCACCACAATGGGTTTGCATGAAATGCTTCAGTATGGTCAACCGCTGTGTACACAATAAAGCCATTTTTTTGTATTTCTATGTCAAGATGAAACTCAGATGTGGTTGGTTGCTTGTGGCTTAGTGTGTCATACAAATACAACCCATTCTCCCCCACCCCCAGTGATCCTGGTGGTTGGTTGTGGTAGAAGTCTTGTTAAGACAGTCCTAGGAAATGCTATTCCAGGAGACTGAATTAGCATAAAATTTCTGAGTGACATAGTTTTAGCCTTAGTTTAGTTTAGATTTGTCTCACTTAACATTTGGTTTGTTGTTTTTCTTTGAAGGCGTTGGTCCCTACAGTTAGAGTAATGATGGGAGTAACTGTGACATTTTTAGCTTAGATGTTCAAACTCAACTAAATATGATAGCATTTCTTCCCTATGGTAAAAGCAAAAAGGCTGTAATCAATAAAGGAGAATATTCGTAACTCAGGGTTGAAATTTATTTATTTATTTATTTATTTATTGGTTCGATTTATATGCTGCCTTTTTCCAGAGAGTCAGGGTGGCTTACAATGCGTTAAGCAATAGCCTTCATACTCTTGTATATACAGTACCTGCTTAGTAGGGCTTTCGCCCTCCCCCAAGCGGTATTCCTTTTTATACAAAGTCAGTTTATTGCCCCCACAAACCAGGTCCTCATTTTACCTACCTCGAAAGGATGGAAGGCTGAGTCAGCCTTGAGCCTGGTGAGATTTGAATTTGCAGTAATTGCAGGCAGCTGGTATTACTTAACAGTGCTTTAATCTGCTGTACCACCAAGGCTCAATGAGGGGTCCTTGGTGCTCTCATAGCTTAGTAATTTTCTTGCAGATGTTTCATTAGCCAAAATAGTTATCATCTTCAGTGCTGTAATCACTAGAGGATGGGTGTCTGATTTTAGCACTAATTTTAGCACCAGCACTGATGATGTTACCTAGTTTGGGTAATGAAACGACTGCAAGCTCAGAGAGCACAAAGGATCACTCAAGTCTGATTTTAAAACAACAAATTGCTGAATTTGTAACAAGATCCATAGTAGTCCTGGGAAAGAAATAGAAAATGGTATGCTTGAAATTCTTAGAAGAGATGAGTTCTACAGTTCCCAGTTTTGATTGGGGAATGGCTCTCCTAGAACCCAAGGGCTGAATTCAGATGACAAAATGACCAGATTGCAACCATCCTGGGGTAAACACTAGCTCCAGTGAGTTGGCAGCATAGAACTATGATGGCCTGGAGAACCCCAAAGCAGTATACATAATGAATCTTTCTCCTATTTTCTCCCGCAACAAACCTGTGAAGTAGGTTGGGCTGAGATGGAGTGACTGTCCAAAGTCCATCATGGTTGAGGGTGGTTACCTGGGTTTCCCACCAGGTTGATAGATGGCCATGTTCTTGAAATGAGGATATAAATTACCATGTCAAGTATGGGAAATCAGGAGTCCAGTAAATTCAAATGAATATAAAAGTTTATTGCAAGCTTGAGCTATCTACAAAAATCTTAACTACTAACAGACAAAACAAATTGGTGGTAGATAAGAGTCAACAGATTTCAAGATGGATTTAAATCTCTTGTGGGCACGAAGGGACAGAAGATTAATGACGTGTTTGATCCCTCTCTTGAGCTCAGCCTGGTCATCTTCTGCATAGCACTTGTGACTATAATCAAGCTAAGCTTCTGTAAAATATATGTCTACTGTTGATATTTGAAATACTAGATGTCAGAATATTAATGACTGGAAAGACATGGTAACAAGGTCAGCCAATGAATAAGCATAGCAACTAAGTCAGCCAATTGGGAGCTGAGACAGACTGGAGTCAGGACGTCTGCAGCTTCTGAGTCTGTGCAGAGAAACGACACTGAAACCAGAATGTGAACTTGTGTGCTGTCTGCTCTGCTGAAATGAAACCAACTGTTCCCTCCTGCCTTGTGTTTTGCTTGTAAGAAGAGTCTATATTGGTATTGTATATATATTCTTGTATATAAAGAAGTTAATGAATCCAGCTGAATCAGTTATCTATGTATGCTTCTGGATTTGATTTTTGCAAGAAACTCTGACACTAGAGTATAGATTCCTGGCAGGGGTGGGTTCTAAATTTTTTTACTACCGGTTCTGTGGGCATGGCTTATTTTGTGGGTGTGGCTTGGAGGTCATGTGACTAGGTGGGCATGGCTAGCTGGTCAGAGTCATTTCTGGAAGGTCCTCACACTTACAACCAGTCCTCGCACTTACGACCCGACTCATTTGTTTGCTTTTAACACTGATCAGCTGTAGGACGGCCCTTTGAAGCCCCGCGGCAAGAGTTTAAACAGTTTTTTCCCCTCTAGTCATCAGGTGGGACTCAGGAGGCAGCAATAGATTGGGGGTGGGACCAAATAAAAGGTAAAAATAATGTGGGTGGGGGGGGTGGGAGGGTGGGGGGGGGGAGAACCGGTTCGGTGATGTCATATCATCACTGCTACCGGCTCGGCCGAACCGGACCGAACCGGGAGGAACCCACCACTGATTCCTGGGCTCCTCATTCTTAACTGCTTTTCTAGCAGTTTTTTTCTAGCAGTTCTTTTTTACTTCACTGAAGTAGTTTATGTTAATCTTTTAGACAACATTTTTCTCCACTCTTCATGTGTGTATCAGGCAAATATTTACAATATCAGCAACTAACCATCTCTCCTTACCCTTCCTCTTTGTCGAGCCAGCTCCAGACAGTGTATTAATTTTACCTTTTTCTGTCCATAGGTAGCCTCCTTTATTTTCTTGATCATAATGGCTGCTCAGAAATGAAATCCCTCTAATTTGCCTCTTGAATGCATAAATTGAATGTTATAAGCCGGCAGCAGGGAAGGCAAAACAAGTTTTCTTTTATCCCTCCTCCCCCCAGACAGTGGATATATAAACGAGTTGTCATAGTTAAAAATTACAGGAGGCATCCCAAATATTGAGAGTATTCATAAGGATCCCAAAGCTGATTGGGGCCTCTTTCAGACAGCCATTCTTGTTACTTGCAACATAATCTTCTTAGAACTTTCTTCTTAGAATCATTCTAATAATTGTCTTAACCACAGCTGTACAGAAGTCCATCAGCTGACCATCAGCATTCCCTCCAGGAACCAATGTGGAAACTCAATATTTACCTCTTTCTTTCCTTTGCTGTATTTGCTTGTTTGGTTAAAGCCAACAAACGACCACCCTCAAAAACATTGATCATCTCCAGCTGCTTCTCTCACTGCAAGGACAGGTTAGAGCTAGGACAATTAAATTATAGAGGACAGAAAGAGCCATGAAACTGGGAGGAGTTTAAGCTAAATCAACAATGGTAGAACAAGGTTCCTGCAATAATTCACTGTGTGGAAAGCAATGAGGAAGTGGATGTCTGAATAAAGTACATTTTATTAAGCAGGAGGGAAAAATTAATTGCTCCTTTGCTTCACTTATATACAAACATCCAGCTTTTCAGAGATTTTTTTCCAATTAATTTCAGATCAGCATCTTGCTCTTGAATGGTCACGTTTTATATTTGATTAGAAAAAGTCAACAATTGGTTATAACATTTTGACACTTAACTAGAAATAGTGTGGAAATAACGGTCTGTGGAATTAGTCCATTTTTAAAATCTCCCCCCTCCCCAGTCTTTTTAAAAATCCTGCCATAACCTTTCCTCTAAACATAATTGTGTTTGAAACTGCAAATGCATTTTTAAAGAAGAAACAACAAGCTTAATTGGGACATCAGTTTCTGTAGATATGATAAATGACACAGTATTAGACCAGGTCCTTAATGTAAGCAAACAAATGATCTTTTTGATGTCTCAGTTAAATTATGCTTTGGTATAAACTCCCAATGCATTTGAGGTAAACATTCCAATGAGAGAAGAGGGATCAAACAGGCGTCCCGCCCAGCCCTTGACAGACTGGAATGCTTGAGGGAAACCCTCTTCAAATCATAAGTCAACTTCTGAGTCAAATGAGGTGAGCAGCAATTACCCGTTCCAGACAGTAAGATCAGGTGTGTGAACCAATGATTTGCCTTTGTGGCAGAGACAGCAACCGAACTTTCTATTTACAAGGATATCCTGTTATTGTATGGCTTGATGACTGTTTACATACAGCCACTATTTCTGGCTCTTCTCCAGATGACAAAGGCCTTCAGAACCTCCTCCACAATGGGAAGTGAGAAGAGTGTAGAGCTGGCTGGGACAGAAACATAGGAAACATGGCTTTGAAGCCACAGATAGTGATGAAATGCTTCATCTTCTAATTTTGATCCCCTTTTATGAGGCATATTTAACATACATACCGTATTTTTTGGAGTATAAGACACACTTTTTCCCCTCCTAAAAGAGGCTGAAAATTTGGGTACATCTTATACTCCGAATGTAGCTTTTTTGAAGCTTTTTTTCAGCCCTAACGAGGCGCTAGCAAGTGAAGGATCTCCGTTCTAAGCTTTTTTTCAGTGAAGCGATCTGTGCTTTGCCTGCTCCCTCTGACTCTCAGCTGTGAAGCTTTTTTTCAGCCCTAATGAGGCACTAGCAAGTGAAGCGATCTCGGTGGTTTGCCTGCTTTTCTCATTGCTTCTCAATCCAAAGATCAGTTGTGCTTTAGAAGCTGTTTTTTATCTCCAAGCAGGGGATAAAAACCAGCAAACTAATGTACTGAAGCTGACTAGACTAAGGATGCTAGCCAGATGAATACCTGATAGGCAGATTTCCCTCCCCCTATTTTCCTCCCCAAAAACTAAGCTGCATCTTATGCTCCGGTGCGTCTTATACTACTATATACTATACTAAAATATGGTACTTGGGTTATTTTGACAGCCATTCTGGGTTTTCCCCCTCTGATTCAATTGGCACAGCATGGCATACATTATACCTTTTCTTTGAGAATCATAAAATAGGCTTTGGGAATCAACCCTGCCTGATGTTTTAGATTTCGACTTCCATCAGCCAGTGGCAGGAAGCAGAAGATGTTATTATCCGAAACATCTGGGGAGAACCAGGTGGTCAAAGATTTGAATTTGTTGTTTTTCTGCCTCCTATATAAATGCTTCATTGTATTATGCCTCTGACTTTACAGTCTTCATCCAGCTAGCATCCTCCCAATTTTTTTTTTTCTAATCCCTGTTGAAGCTAAATGAATCTATGGTCATCATAAAACTTTTTAGTTTTATGTTTTTTAGTTTTGGTGCTTATCTTATTCGGTATTTCTCCTGTTCTTTCCTCGAAGGAATCATTTACAAAGTGTGATAGACTTTGCCCTTCAGCTCAAAGGGATGACATGGAAGAGAAAGGAATAGGACAAGGAGAGAGGGGAAAATCATTTTAATTCTTAGTTACAAATGTCTTATGGATAATTTTGTGTGTGAAAATTACTGCAGATTTCTCTGTCTCTCTCTTTCTCTTTCTCTTTCTTTTTCTCTCTCTCTCCCTCCCTCTTTCTCTCTTCCCGCCTTTCCTTGGTTTCTTTTTCTCTCAGGTGAAACTAGTCTTCCAATGGGTAATAGTTCTTGATTCCCTGGGCACTGACATTGGTCAATCATTTAAACAGCTACAAACCTTTCCCACAAAGGACCATGTAAGAGAAACATAAATTTGATCTTCCTCTGCCACTTTCTTTGTGGAACAGAGTTCTCCATGCAGAAGGTAGGTCAATAACAATTTTCTGCAGAGAGATAGGTCCTGCATTCACAAACCCATAAGAAGCAATCACTCCCTTTCTCTACCAATGAAAACAAAGTTGTGGAAATTGTCGGTTCCTCTCTTCAAAATGCTCCCTCCTCTTAAGTAATCTATCTCACCAAAAGCATAAGGTAGACATCAGTGTGAAATCCAAATTTTTTTACTACCAGTTCCGTGGGCGTGGCTTGGTGGATATGGTGTGGCTTGGTGGGCATGGCAGGGAAAGGATACTGCAAAATCTCCATTCCCACCCCACTCCAGGGGAAGGATACTGCAAAATCTCCATTCCCACCCCACTTCAGGGGAAGGATACTGCAAAATCCCCATTCCCTCCCCACTCCTGGGGGAAGGATATTGCAAAATATCCATTCCCACCCCACTCTGGGGCCAGCCAGAGATGGTATTTGCCAGTTCTCTGAACTACTCAAAATTTCCACTACTGGTTCTCCGAACTGCTCAAAATTTCCGCTACCGGTTCTCCAGAACCTTTCAGAATCTACTGGATTTCATCCCTGGTAGACATCATATTTCCTGAAATCTTCCATTTCATTGTAATTTTTTTTGTACAGGTCTGTTTGCTTCTCCTTGTCAGCATTGATTTTTTTTTCTGCTATAGCTTCAAGATAATTCTTTTTCAGTTAGAACTTCTTTCTCCTTCCTAGAAGAGTATCATCAAATCAAGGATCGCACAGTACAAAATGCGATATTATCATTATTCTGAGAAATTTAAGATATTTGTTTAGATGAATATGCTATTGAAACAAACTGGGAGAACAATGGATGCTCTTGGCCAATTGGATTATATGAGCTAGTTTACATGGACAAGTCATTTTTATTTCTCTTAATGCTGTCTTGCCAATTTACCAAATCAGAATGCTTTAATTTGCTTGGAGATACAGTATATATTTAGACAAAAGCACCTTTTCCTTTGGCTTGGTTCTTGATAAAACTAATACTTGGTCAAAATCTGCCATGCAATTCCCTGAAATTTGCTTCCCTGTGAAATAAAGTTCTCTTCTTCTGTTTTTCAGGATGTTTGAGATTTCTTTCTACTTTCTTTTGATAGTGCTTTTGAACTTAAGGCATTGTTGGAAGTGAACGAGAATGCTAATTTCACGATTCCTGTTAACAGCTTTCCATCACCCTGAAGCTTCCCTGACTGTTCCCACTTCTAACTCTGAAAAAGTCTGAGAGAAGAAGATGTTTCATGTTGCATTTAATGGGGGGGGGGGATTTAATTGAAGGATGGGAAGCCAAGGAAACTATGCACTGCTGGAGAAAGAGTTGTATGGTATTAAGATATTCATATCTACTCTTTGGTCATCTTGCAACTAAATAAGAGCAAAACCCCATTAACGAAAAATTCACTTACAATTTCTTTCCCTTTGAAAACAATTTCCAAAAAAGTATAAGAAATAGCTATTAAGACAGAGATGTGCATAAAATAACAGAAGAATCCTAAGATAATTCATAAATAAACACTATTTCACAGCCTGTATAAATGCACGTAGCCCAACCATTTTCTTGACTATTTCACCAGGTAGTTCCATATTTTGGATATAGTGGTAGACACAACCTTTTAAGGTTAAACAGAAATACTGGTGCCAGAAGGAGTTCCATAATATAACTTTCCCACAGCAATGTTTTAATTACAGGGTTGGATTTGCTGGGGGAGCTAAAATTAGAAGAGGCTGAGTAGATTTTGATAGAAAGGGCAAGATTTTCTCTTTTGTTTGAGGAAATTACATTCTTGGGAGAAATGTGAAACCAAGAGGACCAAAATGACTTTGTAACGTTTTCTTCAGCTATGGGATAGAGGAGGAGGAGGTTGTACAAACCGAAGGCCATAGGCTTACAAAGATCTATTTATATATAGGGCAGACATTACAAAAGGGAGGCCTGCTTTAAAACAAAGCAGCATACTTTTCAACTAAGAAATGGAAAAGTGTTCTTCCAGATGGCTGTGTTTCCCATCTGCAGAGCAGCTTCAATTTATAGCCCACTCAATATTTGTCTTAGGTTAATCTAACCATTTCGGATTGTCCAGAAAATTGGAAAATGATGAATCTGGAACATATGCATATCAGAAAACAATCAGCCAATCAGTGTTTGTCTCTTTGGGCCAATAGTTAAACATTTGGGATCTGCCAGCAAATCAATGCTTGGTTGAAACCTTTTCGTTTGTCTCTTCCCATTATCTTCATGCTAAAATGTACTGTAAATACTTTCCTTGCATTGTTAAAAAAAAAAAAAATGTAGCTACTGTTTAAGGCTGACCAGGATAATTAACCAATTTTTTTCATGCTTTGCATTCAGCAATAGGTTCCTTTTGAAGCCAGTACATTCTGTACATAGAAGAGCAAGCCAGATACAGTCTCTTCATGTATTTCATTGTACACTCCAGACAGCAAAATGCTTCTACTTCCAAACAACATTTGCTTTAACAAAATGGCTTTTGCCCTGAGCAGGAAAAGCCGTCACTAGCTCAGTATTATTATGCTATGTTCTCCTGTACCTGGTGATGATTTCAAAGTATAAGAAAGAGGAGGAATCCATCTTTAATGAATTTCTACCCTATGTAGGAGATTTCATATTTAACAAAATACATTTAGGGTTTTGGGCACACATAGGAAAAATAATACCAATTGCTTATCACACAATTTCTCCTCCCCCCCCTCCATGGCTTATTCCTTCCAATAATTGGTGTTCTCTTCTGATTGTAGATTCCAGATGTGTAATGACACAACCCTGTAGTCAACAAGGTTCTCTGCTGGTTTTCCCAGAAATCTGCTGTGAAGATGAAACAGATTTATTGTGATAACGGGGTCTGTCTGATTTACTGATTGACACTTGGAACAATTACTAGTTTATCTCTATATTTTATAACTGATTGAAATGTTTAAACGTTAATTATAGGTACATAGGTTTAGGAGGGGACTTCCTTTTGCTTCATGGGCAAAAATCTAGGTCTGTATCATAATGTGTTTTAATTATGTTACTAGTACTGGAAGTTGTGGCTAAGAGAGCCTTTTTCCAGCTCTGGTGGCTCCACCATTGTGTCTTTCTCTGGAGCAGAAGATGTTGAAGTCAGAGAGTCACGATTTGCTCCTTAGGGCTGTCTCCCTGCTGAGTAGTAGAGTTGATTCAGAAGAATGACATACAGGTAATCCTCGACTTACAACGGTTCATTTAGTGACTATTCGAACTTACAACAGCACTGAAAAAAGTGACATTTTTCACACTTTATGACCATTGCAGCAGCGCCATGATTATGTCATCAGAATTTAAATGTTTGGCAACTGACTCATATTTATGATGGTTGCAGTGTCCCAGGATCATGTGATCCCCTCTCTTGCAAACTTCTGACAAGGAAAGTCAATGGGGAAGCCAGATTCACTTAACAACCGTGTTACTAATTTAACAACTGCAGTGATTCACTTAACAATTGGCAAGAAAGATCATAAGAAAGTGGCAAGAAAGGTTGTAAAATGAGGCAAAACTCACTTAACAAATGTCTCACTTAATAACATAAATTTTGGGCTCAATTCTGGTCATAAGTCAAGGACTACATATCTATATCTATATCTATATCCAGTGGTGGGATTCAACCGGTTCTCTGCCCTAATGATTTCTTCCAACAACCAGTTTGCCAAACTGCTCAGAAAGTTAACAACCGGTTCTCCCGAAGTGGTGCAAACTGGCTGAATCCCACCACTGTCTATATATTTATATCTATATCTATATCTAATCTGTATCTGTATCTGTATCTGTATCTGTATCTGTATCTGTATCTGTATCTGTATCTGTATCTGTATCTGTATCTGTATCTGTATCTGTATCTGTATCTGTATCTGTATCTGTATCTGTATCTGTATCTCATCTCCCTCTGTGTCTCTCTCCCTTTCCCTCCCACCCTCTCTCCTCTCTCTCCTCTCTCTCTCTCCAGGATTAGAACTCACTATCCCCTGGTTTTTAGGCCTGTATCTTCACCATTTCTCCCTAGAATCTCCCAGGCTCTATCCATAGGCTGGGAGTAGTAAGTGTTTAGTCTGGCAAGATTCTGTCTGCTACTTGTAAGCAAATAAAGAACTGAACTCTGGCTGAACTGTCCCACATTGTTCTTGGGCTTGGCTTGACAGCCTTCCATATAAATTGGTATTTTAACTGCTATTAATTCAAAAATTATTATAAGGTCGTGCTGAAAATTACATTTAGCCACGGTTCATTTAATCATGGTTTCATGGTTCATGTATCACAGTACGTCAAAACTAAATGAAGCACATTAACACCATTTCTCCATTAGTGTCTCACAATGTCTTTTTAAGTTATCCACGAAGCAGTATAAAATCTGGTTAGATGTCTCTAAGTGATATTTGTAGCAATAACGAGATCCAGATAATGTAGGTCTGGAGGAGGTGACACAAACCGGTTATTTGGAATAGTGCCTTGGTAAGTCCCTGATCACCTGACACAACAACCTAAATCTACTGTGTGGGAAAAATAGGGCTTTAGCATCCTTTGCTGTCTTTCTGGAGATTAAATAGTAAAGATGTAGAAGGTGAAACAATTTCTTGGCTATTTAGCATTAATTTCATTTCATTTCATTTCATTTATTCGAATTTCTATACCGCCCTTAATGAATGGTGACTCAGGGCTCTGGCCTCCCTTCTGGGAGATAAACCAACCTCACATGAGATAAACAAAATAAAAATAAAAAAGATAATATAAAACAATATTCTTCTAGACCAGAAGTATTAAAATGCCGACACTCAATGTGGAAAGAAATAGTTTTAAAACTATCAGATCACAATAATACAGCCGTTTGCAAATTTCCAAACCCCTCCCCATCCTATTAGAACTAATCCATCCCCCACTTCCCCCCATCCTGCCAGAAGCTTCTTGGATGAGAAGCAAAACATCTTCTTCCTCAAGGAAAAAACAGTCCAGTTGCCTTTTGAAAAAGCACTTTTGAGATAACTATGATCTGGATAACTGAGAATCTTCATAGAGTCTCTACCACACATTGTCTTCCATGTATCTAGGAGAGAGATGGGCTGAGGTAATTAGACTCTGGGTCCACATTGTGGCAAACAGCCATCTCTCACTTGTGGGAGTGTGGATTGTGAGTCTGAATCTGCAGGCTGGCATGAAGCTACGTTCACAACAATGTGGTCGTTTGTTAGGAAATCACCAATGTGTAAGCTCAGCCATCAAACCTGCAACGTGAATAATCTTCCACAGTGTTGTGACTAGTTCATGCATAATAGCAATAGCACTTAGACTTATATACTGCTTCATAGTGCTTTTACAGCCCTCTCTAAGCGGTTTACAGTGTCATCCTATTGCCCCCAACAATCTGGGTCCTCATTTTACTGACCTCAGAAGGATGGAAGGCTGAGTCAACCTTGAGCTGGTGAGATTTGAACTGCCGAACTGCAGGTAGCAGTCAGCTGAAGTAGCCTGCAGTGCTGCACTCTAACCACTGTGCCACCTCAGCTCTTACGTAATGATGGTGGTTAGCATTTTTTTTTAAAAAGCCCTTATAGCATGGGCTGCCAGGATTCCTTTGGCTGTTCCAGAACACATGTCTGATGCTGGGATGCAGCAGGATAGGGCAGTTGCCTCCAGGTTAAGCCCTGGTCTAAGCTAAAATCTGGAGCTGCTACTTCTATCTGTCTTCCTGCGGCCCTTGATAATTAAAGATTGTAAAGTATTTATTTTTTTAAAAAAAATAATTTTTATTTACATTTTTTATTAAAAAACACAAAAAATAACAACACACCGTATAAATAACATACAAGACAACATAACAAATAGCAAACATATCTGCAAGTACATTATATTCCAAGGGAGACGGAACGACTTATATCTCTTTATACATCAATTAGGTCTGTCCGACCTCACTTTGTTGATATACTATCGGTTTCCCAGTAAATATCTTTCCTCTTTTCAATTGGGTTATGGTTCTCTCTTCGCTAGCCAAGTATATAATTTTTCCCAGGATAAACATGTTTTATTTTAGAGTATTTAGATGCAGTGGTAGTCTTACGTTTATGTTCATTACTTTTTAGAATAACTTTGAAATGGTACCATTTTCCTAATTAATTTGGCTGTAGATTTCCTCTGGTTTGGAACAAGTTCTGGAATTTCAGAGTAGTTTATTGGAATCCATAGTTCTAAGAAAGTGACTTCTAAAGAAGCAGAAGCTCAGGTTAGATCTAGGCAAATACTTGTTCAGTATCAGAGTTTAGTGCCATCAATTGATGATTCCATAACTTGGCAGTTCCCATGACTTCCACGCTTGGTAAACTTACAGTGAAGCAGGCTTATTTATTTATGTTAAGTAAGATTCACACAACAGAAAAATCAATTCTGCAAATAGTAATTATATAATTACTATTAATGAATGTTAAGTGGCATAATTTCTTCCAGGTTTATTCTGGGAATAAATACATCTTTAAAACCTTGTAGCCACCCCCTCCCCCCGAAAATAAGTATAGAATTCATAGATCAATGCTATCATTTTTCTTATCAGCTCTTTTCTGGTAGCATAGTATCTTAAGTATAGCAGAGGATATTATATTCTATATCTCATTTACTCAAAGGACCCATTGTTTATAAACAGGCAAATAATATGGGACATAAATTATTTCTAACCTCTGTGTTATGGGAAAGGGTCTTATTAACTCTTTATCTACTTTAGTAAAAAGTACTAATTTCATCCAATCATTACTTTCCCTGATGGGATGGTCTCCAAAACTGTTGCTATGCAACCTCCAGAATTCCTTGCCACCATTTTGGCTTGGACCTATTATACTTGTAATCTAAATAGGTCAAGAGGCACCAGATTGACCTGAAGTCCTTCAGGACCTTGGACTTGGTGTCAAGTCAAGAAAAGCACTTGGTGATTCCTTGATGGCTGAAGTTGGTAAAAGCTGAAGTCTAAAACCTCTTATGGACATGAGGTTATCTGTCCTTGGAGTATTCTGTCCCATTGTTCTTGGCATTAAAATGGCTGACATGTAACAAAAATGTGCAATGAAAGTAGCAACATTTACAAGGACCTACACTTAAAGCAAGATTCAAATAATGTAGGGAAACATGGACCCTCCAATGTTGTTGAACTACAACTCGCATAATCAGTAATTGTTGGACATGCTGGGGGTGTAATAATCAAAGACTATCTGGAAACCCGTAGGTTGTTAGGGACCTTTTAAACAAGTGTGTGTGATTATCCAAAACCATGATGAGATACAGAGACAATTTATCCACCTATTCTGGACATAATCCAGAGTGAACTTCTGAAAAGCCTGCTGAAATCTTTTGCCCAAGTTAGGGAACACAAGTGCTGATGTATTGATGAGAACATCTGGTTGGGTTACTCATCTCTATTTTTGACTACAGTTTCAACAATTACGAAGAATGCGAACTCTTTCCTCTCCCAAGATCCCTCAGTTCTTCTTGTTTTAATTTGCTTTTGTTTATTTTCCATCTGAGAATAGTCTCTGTCATAAGTGGGTAATAGGAACAAATTATAATAAATAAGGTCCCAGCATGAACAATTCCCCTATCCCAGTCCCCAATTCGTTCAGCCTTGTAAAAATTCTTTGCTACTTGGAACAGTGCTACTCAGAGGGATACACTTTTTCAATTAAAAAAAAAAAATCCCCTGGTTGATTTGTTGATGAAAATTGCTGACTTTATGGGATTGTTGGAAAGCACACAATTGTCTAGTACCAATAAACTTTTAAGAGATCATGATGGGCCTGAACTCTTTAGGAGCAATGGAGATGAGTTTAGGCATGCAGAAGCCCTTCTATTTGGCAGTATTTGAAGTTGGCAAAAGAAGAAAAATTCAGTAATTTTTAAAAGAAAATAATTTGTGCAAATAGTTAACATAATCTAACATTCTCCCTTACATCCTGTATTACAGTTGTGCTTGCTTATTTAGCATCAAATCACCTTCCATTAATTTTTAAAATATACTAATTAGTTTTAGATCATGAGGTGGAGGAAGATTACTTTAGGGATGTTGTATAGATGTCACTGTTCCCCAATCTGAAGCCTCTAGCTATTACGGATAGTAACTTCCATTGTTTTCAGAAAGCACAGTCAATAATCTTATTATGCAGAATACCTCTTTTTGCCTAAATTCTAAAACAAAAGAAAATTTTTTTAAAAAGTTTTGGTCTGTCATCCACAGGGGAGAAAAATCCTTCCTCTGTTATAAGGTGTTTGCTACCAACTCTCTTGGCTACGGAAGCTCTTCATAGTTCTTACACACCCCGAAAGTTTAGACCAGTATTGGTGAAACTTTTCAGCACCGAGTGCTAAAACGGGAGTGCATGCGGGCTCTGGGTAGCACCAGAAACTGCAAGAGCAGCTCCCCGGTGTGCACGTGTGGGAGCGCCGGAAACCGGAAGAGCAATTCCCCGGCACACAAGCGCACACTGGGAAGCTGAGCGTCCAATTTCTGATGTGCGCATGCACTCCGGTCACCTGGTCTTCCAGTTTCTGGCACGCATGCATGCGCAAAGTTCAGCTGGCCAGGGCGCATGTGCATGCCGGATCCCGGAAGAGCAACAGGCGATGCTGACTTGCCTGGAGAGATGGCTCTACATGCCACTTCCGGCACACATGCCATAGGTTTGCCATCATGGGTTTAGACTATGCCTATACTTACATTTACCCTTATCTGCTTGCACATAAGTCATGTTACTATTTGGCAAACTGCCATTATTTCCCCATTAAGAACATTATTTTGACTTTCAGAAACAAACTTGAAACTTAAGGTTGTTGTTGGCTTCAGATTCTAAGCTACAGTTTGCATGACTTTTGTCATTGGTTGGATTCACACAAGTTATTAGGGTTTTGGGGTTTTTTTTTGTTTACAATTCTCTCAAAGTCATCCAACTATCATGAACAACTAAATGGATATTGCCACTAGAGATGTTAGCATGTTCCAGTTTTATTTCACTCCTTCCCATAGAATTTAGAAAGACCTGAATTAATATAGTGAAATATTAAGGGCGGGTTGTAAGAATTCTCAATGACTTGCTAATAAAGACTTTTAAATATCAGTACCCTTTTGAATAAGCACGATGCCTTTAGCAGTGCAAGAAAAGCATCTAGAATAGGGGATTCTGTTTCGCAGTTTAAAAGGTAATGATCGTTAAATGCTGTATGACAAACAAATGTAAAAGAACTCTCTAAGATTGGATTTTGCAGTCAAAAGTAACCAATATGATTTAATGATGATACTTTTTATTGAATGATTGATTAGATGTCATCAAATTGTTTTGGATTTCTAGCAACTGCACAGATGCATTTTCCCCATGAAGATCTATTCCTAACCAGGTCTTTCAGGTCTCTCAAAGGGGGAATTCATCACTACTGTAACTGAGTCCAGCCATCTTGCTGCTGGTTGTCCTTTTCTTCACTTTCCTTCTACCTTTCCCAGTGTTAGAGCCTTCTCCAAAGAGGTGGGCCTTTGCATGATGTGTCCAAAATGGAATATTTCAGTCTGGGCATTTATGCCTTGAGTGAGAACTCTAATGATGACATTACCTGTTTACTTTTTACCATAATAACAAATTGGAATGGACCTTGGACATCTTCTAGCAAGAAACCCTATAACATTTTAGACAAATGATTATCCAATCCATTCTTAAAAAAAACTCGTCTTGGAGCACCCACAACCATGTTTGTATAGTCTTGCTATTCAATATTTTTTCAGTGAAGTCTAGTGGCTCTTTAAAAGATTTACAAGTAAACAATATCCAATTCAGTTGTCCCTCAAGCACACTTCAAGGATACTTTTACACAGTACACTGCATTTCTTTGTGTATTGTTGCATTTACAAGTTTTACTTGACTATGTTTTTATCTTCAAAATTGATTATAAATGATTTTTTTTTAAAAAAAAAATCTCCTGGGGAACAATAATGTATCTTTTATGCAGTTTGTATAAATACTAAAAAAAAGGAAAAAATTAGCACCTATCTAAAAATCAAAGATTTGAATGGGCATTTTCCTTCTTATAATTTTAACATAGAAGATTATGCACAATGATTCAGGGTATATCATCTCCATGTTTTTTGCATAATTTCTCTAATTTGCATTGCACATCTTAACCAGTGGTGGGTTTCAAAATTTTTTACTACCGGTTCTGTGGGTGTGGCGTGGCATGGCTTGGTGGGTGTGGCTTGGTGGGCATGGCAGGAGAAGGATACTGTAAAATCTACATTCCCTCCCCACTCCAGGGGAAGGATACTGCGAAACCCCCATTTCCTCCCCAATCCAGGGAAAGGTTACTGCAAAATCCCCATTTCCTCCCAATCAGCTGGGACCTGAGAGGCAGAAAATAGATGGGGGCGGGGCCAGTCAGAATTTTTACTACTGGTTCTCCAAACTACTCAAAATTTCTGCTACCAGTTCTCCAGAACTGGTCAGAAACTGCTGAAACCCACCTCTGACCTTAACTCTATTCTATCTATTCTCTTTTCCATCCAATGATTGTTGGTTCAGTGGAGCTGAACTTTGATTCTTCAAATGAAAGGGTTTCCCCCCAACTTTCTCTTTTTTCCTTTTACTTAGTCGTTTACTCTTGTATAACAGGAAAGACTCTTGTATAACATAAAACAGTAACACCCAAAAAGAAAAAGGGAAAAGAGGAGGTGGATTCCAGAGTGCATCATAAAAATCTGCTCTAGGAAATTGTCCTGGACATTTTGAAGGAATTGAAGAGTGCAGTGAAGAAAGAGAATAACAGGATGATGAGTTGTTTGGAGATGAGACGTCTATCTGAAATAGTTGGATTTTATCCAATGGCAAACTAGAGATTAGGTTGCATTCCTGTCTACGAATATTCGATTAAACCTTTTCTAAAATATGAAATTGAGATTTATTATATGACTATTACCTTTTTTCAGGCATTGACACCGATAACTGCTGAATGCATAATGGCCTGCAGAAGTACATCTTAGGCATAGTCCTGTGTATGATGACAGGGTTAATGTAGAAAAAGTTTTCAAAAGTGCACCATGTATAACTTCAGCAATCTATGACACAACTCCTTGCACAAGAACAAAATTTAGCATTCAGGATGTACCTGAATTCCTGTAACAGCCAAATTTATGGACATTTTATGATATTGCAGTTAAGTAATAAAATAAATTACATTGTTCTCTGCGTATATCGTATATCATTTGCAGTATTTTATGTATATGAAATATTTAATTTGGGCAATAATTTGTTTTCTTTCCAAATTTCTGTTTATCCTTTTGCTTAATTGATCAATTTTGGCTCAGGCTGTCTAGCTTTTCACAACCCCACATGCAGAGAGATAACAGGTTTCAGGCATCGTTTGGTTTTTCCACTTCCCTTGTGGTCAAAGCACGAAGCACATAAAATGAATGTCAGTTAATTGAGAAACATTTTTTGGTCAACTTGCACAGGCTCAAATTCTTAAGTCAGACTCTAACTGTAAGAATTCAGCAATCACCATAAAGAATGGAGAGAGGTCCATTCCTTATCCTCTCTCTGTTTTAGTTTTCCTGACTCATATTCATGCATCTCGTTTTCTTCTCATTCACACCCCTTCCCTCATAATCCCACATCTTAATCTAGTAACATACTTCCAGGGGCATCTGCAGGAAGGGTCAACAGGACAAATTGGCATTCATGACTTGCCAATCAAATCAAATCAAGTTTATTACAGTCAAAGACCAGAGGCCAGAACAAAATAAAAACACTCAATGAATATCCAGTTAAAAATTCTAGAATCAAATAAGAGATAAAATCTATATTAAAATCACAATTTGGCATCCAGTCTGTCTAACTATATATAGTCTAACTAACTACATATGGCTTAACTATACTATAATATCAATCCATAAACTGTGAAGGCCTGTAGTCATTAAATACTAAAATGAAAAAAAAAAAGTAATGCAAAAGGGTTTGCTACATTAGTTGTGTAAAATAGCGATGGTGGATTAATCACATGTTTTCAAAAATCCCCAGTGCTGCTGTGCCAATCAGTGCTCTGCTCCTTTTTACAGATGCGTGGTGTGTGCAATACATGTTCAAAAGGCATGAACAACCCGACTCACACGGGCAGAATTCAAGCTAACTACTTTATTATATTCAGCCTGTAACATAGGAATCTTCCAAGTCTGGTACAGTGGTGGGTTGCCCCCGGTTCGCACCGGTTCTATAGAACCAGTAGTAAAACTGGCGGGAGGCTCTGCCCACCGACTCCAACATCATCAGAACGCTTCTGCGCAACGCGAGCGAAGTGAGCGCGCGTGCGTGGCCCCATTGTGAACTGGTAGTAAAGGTAAGTAGAACCCACCCCTGGTCTGGTTGCACTCTCTTGGGAGTAATTGGATAAGGTTCCCAGGAATTCAAGAAGGTTCTGGCCCTTTTACAGTTGCACAGTGACTCTGGACTAGTTCCATACTTGAACCCTCCTCTCTGCCAGGCTGGGTGCTTCCCCAACAGGGTGAGTCTTCAATTGCTTGACCAAACCTGTTGTTTTGATGCTATTGATCCTCTGCATATTTTAAGCCAAAAACACACAAAGTGAAGACCGGGGTGGGTTCTAAATTTTTTTTACTACCAGTTCTGTGGGTGTGGCTTATTTTGTGGGCGGGGCTTGATGGTCATGTGACAGTTCTTTAGGATTTAGCAGAGGTACTGGTTTACCAGGCTTTTAACTGCTTGCAGAGCTGTACCAGTCTACCCATTTATTTTTGCAGACACCGGTCTACTCATGTATTTTTGCAGGCACTGGTCTACCCATTTATTTTTGCAGGCATCAGTCTACTCATTTGTTTTTGGAGGCACCAGTCTACCACCAAACTGCCTTTTACCACTGATCAGCTGTAGGGCAGCCCTTTGAAGCCCCGCGGCAAGAGTTTAAACAGTTTTTTTCCTTATAGCCCATCAGCTGGGACTCAGGAGGCAGCAATAGATTGGGGTGGGGCCAAATAAAAGGTAAGAATAACAGGGGTGGGTGGGTGGGGGGCCAGGGGGGCAGAACCAGTTCGGTGATGTCATATCATCACCGTTACCGGCTTGGCGGAACTGGGCAGAACCGGGCGGAACCCACCACTGGTGAAGACCCCAGGGCTTCATGGACCCCCTAAGGTCTTGAACTGTACATAACAATGTGTGTGTGTGTGTGTGTTTGAGTCAGTGAGATTAGTCACTGAAGTTGAGCTGATTGCAGAAAACAAAAACAAAAACTCTCAAACCTAAATTGAATTATAGGAAACAATTGGGAAATCTGGAAAAAAAAAACCTTGAGGAAAATAATGGCAAACCAGTTCAGTACCAATGTCAAAAGGTAGTCCTCAATGTATGACCACCATTGAACCCAAAATTTATGTTGCTAACTGAAACATTTGTTAAGTGAGTTTTGCCCCATTTTACAACTTTTTTCGCCGCAATTGCTAAGTGAATCATAGCAGTTGTAACAGTAACACGGTTGTTAAGTGAATCTGGTTTATCCATTGACTTTGCTTGTCAGAAAGCCTCCAAAGGGGATCACATTACTCAGACATAAATATGAGTGACTCAATTATGAGTCATAAATATGAGTCAGTTGCCAGCTGTCTGAATTTTGATGCATGGGTTTGCTGCAACAGTTGTAAGTATGAAGAAAGCTCATAAGTCACTTCTTTCAGTGATGTTGTCACTTTGAACAGTCACTAAATGAACTGTTATAAGTCGAGGACTACCTCTATATGTGATTACCAAGAGTCAATCTTGACTCAAGGGAGACTTGAGACGTGTTTTATTCAGCAGAAATGAAACATGTAGTGTAACACAGAGAAGTATCAGCAGACATAAGAAACCTCAAGTTAAAACTTTAACAGCCAGAAAATGCTGGCTGGCTGCTGTGTGTGAGGTAAACAAAAAAGAGGGAGGGAGAACGCAGTCTCAAAACTGTACATTATTGTTTCTTTGGAAAAAAGCACATAGCTTCTGTACCACATTTTGATGCATCCTATTACTCTTAATCCTCTCTAAGGCTTTGATTTACTTCAAAGACTTTTAGCCCTGAGTTTAATTTAAACCAGTAATCTGTTTTTTTAAAAAAGCGAGTCATTTATATATTTTCATTTTGAGAACCATATTTGGATTTTCTTAACTTGGGAGTGAAGGTCTGAATGTATTCTTCTTCAATTCATTAATTGCTTGTTTCACAATTAAGCAAACCATTTCCAGCCTAAATCAGATTTAACCTGGTTAGACAAGTTCCACCTGCATCTCAGTCCTTTGGTTGGTCAACTGCAGGAAATGCTTCCTTTTACATGGACTGACTTGATAAGGTGTATTTGTTTGAGCATTCTTACACAGACACTTCTCTCAAACAGTTATGTTAGGAAAGCAGGCACTATCGTTTAGCCTAGCTAGATTGAATTAGTTTGTTGGGTGTACATACTAAATAGTGGTGGGTTGCCCCCAGTTCAGACCGGTAGTAAAACCAGCGGGAGGCTCCGCCCACCACCCCAGATGTCATCATCAGTGATCTGCGCATGCGCAGAACAGGGGTAGGTTCTAAATTTTTTTACTACTGGTTCTGTGGGCGTGGCTTATTTTGTGGGCGTGGTTTGATGGTCATGTGACAATTCTTTAGGATTTAGCAGAGGTACTGGTCTACCAGGCTTTTAACTGCTTGCAGAGCTGTACCAGTCTACTCATTTGTTCTTGGAGCATTCTGATCTACCCATTTGTTTTTGGAGGCACTGGTCTACTCATTTGTTTTTTGAGGCACCAGTCTACCCATTTGTTTTTCGAGCACACTGGTCTACCACCACATTGCCTTTTAACACTGATCAACTGTAGGGCAGCCCTTTGAAGCCCTGCGGCAAGAGTTTAAACAGTTTTTTTCCTTCTAGCCGATCAGCTGGGACTTGGGAGGCAGCGAATAGATTGGGGGCGGGGCCAAATAAAAGGTAAGAATAACGCGGGGGGGCGGGAGGGCCCAGCTCCCGAACAAAGAGAACCGGTTCGGTGACGTCATATCGTCACTGCTACCGGCTCGGCCGAACCGGGCCGAACCGAGAGGAACCCACCACTGGTGCAGAAGCTTCTGTGCATGTGCAGAAACAAGGCGTGTGTGCGAGCTTTGCTCGTGAATGTGCGCGATCCCATTGCGAACCTGTAGTAAAGGTAAGTAGAACCCCTGATACTAAAAGAATGTAAGGAATGACATTCCTGGTCAAAATACAGTTCTAATTAATAAAGGAGAATATTTGCACCTCAGGCTTGACATGAGAGATCCTTAATGCTCTCTGAGCTTCCTTGTTTTCTTGCAGATATTTCATTACCCAAACTAGGTAACATCATCAATGCGCTGATAATGTTACCTAGCTTGGATAATGAAACGTCTTCAAGAAAACAAGGAAGCTCAGAGAGCACCAAGGATCCCTCATGGTTCTAATTATAGCTGTCCCTGAATGAGGGACAGTTGTATTATGTAGCTACACTACAGCTATTGCCTTTCTTTAAGGAAGGCCAGAAGAAGAAACTTTTGGCCCTCTAAGTTTTCACTTGCATATGTGTGCTGTTCAGTCAGGAGACCTGTTCTGCTTTTACCTCCAATCTGTATCATGATTTTAAATATGAGATTTTGGCATAATCCAAGTTGGTTCCTACCCCTTTTCTAGACTTTTCAAATAATTGGATTTATATAGTCATCACTTTATTTATATATTGAGACATGATGGCAGACAGATAGATGAATTTATATTTCCTTTCCAAGTTTATCTGTTACAGAGAACTTTGAAAACTTCAGAATAATTTATATAATTAGAGCATATCCCACAGGCTAATTATCAGGCAGGATTAATCACTGGATGAGCCACAATCCAGAATTAATTATAGTAAAAAAAAAAATTCAGATCATGATAAATGATGTACTAAAATTACATATTACTTATAAATACTAAGTGAGAAGGGCAATCTACTAACACGCTGGTGCTAACCATATTGATTTAAATTCAAGCCATGTCATTCCAAGCCACTGTATTTAAGAAATGAACGTATCACTGTCTAAGTGGCATCAAGCAGGGGATATAAGAAAATAATGTCTGTCTCATTGACTCATCTGTCTGGATGCTTAGCATTAATTGGTACATCGTTTGCATAAACAAGAACCCAAAAATTGTTTGGCTGCATCCTCTCCTTATTCTTTTCAAAAGTCTTATTATGTCTCATCTTCATTGCTTAAACAAGTCTGATATGCACTGGTTTCATTCAGTAATTTTCATACCTGTTTTATAAAGCAAGGATGGAGACGAACTGTCAGGCCTGGAAGCCATCTTTTACATCTGGGCCTTCAGGCCTGCCACATTTACTGCTGTGGGAAATTGGGAGGGGGGATTGTATGGAGATATGTAGTGATATGTAGTCATAATAACATTCCTCACTCAGAAAGTCAAGGCCGTCTTGCCCTGCACCTGGGAGGCTGGAACTGGGAGGCCTGTCCAGTTGGGAACATGCTGTAATTGGACCAAGTGATAGACATGTGGGTGCTGGGCAGGGACTTGAACTTTCCTTTGGGTGGGGGAAACCTGGAAGCTTTCAGATTTAGGTTTCTCCAGATGTGCCAATCTGAAGTCTCTAATAAAATATAGCTTTGAGGAAATCCAAGCCTCAGAGTTTCATTTCATTGGGGGTGTTACTTGGAACCCTGACACAAAGATCTACAGCCAGAAGTACAAAGTGTGTAGAGGCCATTGATGCTCTTTTATTTGTATATCTTCCCATTTCCAATTTACCTTACATCATTACAATTAATAATTAGATGGACGTCCCACTCCCTCCCCCCCGAAGCAAGGCAATGTATGTAGTGTTTCCTTTTCTCATTTTTATCTCTACCACAACAATCCTTTGAAGTAGATGGGTTGAGAGAAAGAGAGAGAGAGAGAGACTGGCCCAATATTTCCCAGATAACTTCCATACCAAGGTAGATTTGAACTTGGGTCCCTGATCCAGCTCCCTATCACTATATCACATGATTTTGCCACCACTTGCAAGTACTGTGTTTCTTTTGTGAGCAGAGTGTTTCAAGAAGCATGACTATCCTAGCTAGGAACACTGTTTCAGGGGTGGGTTCTACTTACCTTTACTACCGGTTCGCAATGAGATCGCGCGCACATGCTTGCTTCGCTTATGCGCGCACCTTGCTTCTGCACATGCTCAGATCGCCGATGACGACATCCGGGGTGGTGGGTGGGGCCTCCCACCAGTTTCACTACTGGTTCTTGCGAACTGGTCCAAACCGGGGGCAACTCACCACTGCACTGTTTGGTTCAATCTATAGTAACATCATGAACTGCTTGGTTATTGGATTAGTCTTTTCCTGTATCTGAAACTCTGACATTTAGATGTTACTGATTTCAATCTGTCTGTCTCTCTCACCTTCTCTTTTTATCTTTATTTTCTACCATTTATATGGCACCCACTTCCCAGAAGGCTTGCAGCAGTTTACAATGCTACAGAAATAATAGAAATAATAAAAAAAGAGGAAGAAATAGTAACCAAAACCCAAGACTAAGGACCATCACTTTCCACAGTCCTATACTGAAACGATGTGGGAAAGGGTAGGTTAGAAGACCTCTCTGGTACTTTTTAGCTTTATGCTACAGGACAATTAGCTACTCAAGAGTGCCTTGACTATATTAGCAGCAAACAAGCCCATCTATACTATTTAAAAAACAACAACACGCAGACAGTTCCATATATACCTATTTAATCATTTGTATAATTTATAGCAAACTCTACCTTTTGAATTGATTTGCACTGAGAAACCAAAAGAAGTATGAAAATTATATTTTAAAATTAATAAACGAAAATCCAAACCAACAGAAGTATCCAAGGAGTGGGATAAAAAAAGGTCAAGATTGCAGCAGTGCATACAAACACATATACATATGCATACACGCACACATACATACACACTGTATACCTGTGACAGTTGGCTATCATCACTTAAAAACAGAAGCAATAAAAATGACAGATTCAGTTAACATTTTAATGGGATACAACTGAGGTTCTCCCTTGATTTTTCTGGCCATTGATGTCTCCCAGAACTGTCTTTTGTCATGTGGTAGCCATTTTGGGAGTGGCTTGCTCTGGATGCCAGTGGTAGTTTAAGGAGCCACAACCGTAGCTCAACATTCCCGGTTGACCTGCTAGAATAATTATTTTGAGATAGAAGGGAAGGAGGCTACTGGCCATTTTTAGGGAGAGGATGCCACAGTTAGGTTACAGCTAAGAAGGTAGTCTCTGGACACCTACTAATTGCACATTAACTAATAATGGTCCAGAAACCATTTTAAGTTATAAAGAAGTTCTTGTTGGCGAAAGCTGCCTGAAACCTACTTGGAAAAAAATGACTAACTAATCTGAGCAAAGAATTCCAGGGCCCTGCAGCTGAGAGATAACATGCTCCCTTGATAAAACCATTTTCTGTACAAAACAGACAGAAGCTGAGCCTACATCTAAAATGTTCAAATTACTTATTAGAGGGAGAGCAATCCCCCATGTAACCCTGACCCATATCTCCTTTTTAAGCAGAAAAGGGAGGGGGTTTTCTTAGGCAAAGATCAAAGTCCTATCTCAACACAAGACAGCTTTCAGTGTTACAGAACCAGCCATCCCCGATTGCTAATTGTATCTTTTCTACTTTGCTTTGAACAATTTGTACATTGTGGGTTATCACATCACCTGGAACAGTTGACCTTGTGGCACTAGATTTCCTTGGAAATGTGAGTACTTGAGATTATTTAACTTTGTTGTTAGTTGCGAAGTCGTGTCTGACCCATCGTGACCCCATGGACAACGTTCCTCCAGACCTTCCTGTCCTCTACCATCCTCTGGAGTCCATTTAAGCTCACGTCTACTGCTTCAGTGACTCCATCCAGCCACCTCATTCTCTATCGTCCCCTTCTTCTTTTGCCCTCAATCTTTCCCAGCATTAGGCTCTTCTCCAGTGAGCCCTTCCTTCTCATTAGGTGGCCAAAGTATTTCAGTTTCATCTTCAGGATCTGGCCTTCTAAAGAGCAGTCAGGGTTGATCTCCTCTAGGACTGACTGGTTTGATCATCTTGCAGTCCAACGGACTCGCAGGAGTCTTCTCCAGCACCATAGTTCAATGGCCTCAATTCTTTGACCCTCAGCCTTTCTTATGGTCCAGCTTTCACAACCATACATTGCAATTGGGAAAACCATAGCCTTGACTATACACACTTTTGTGGGCAGGGTGATATCTCTGTTTTATAGTATGTTTACTAATAAGTTATTTAGCTTATTGGAGAAAAAATTAAAAAACCTGTAGTTCTGAGTGGAAAACCAGTGGCCCGGGTGATGCTTAGCGTACTCTGTGTATTATACCACAACAGTGATAATATTGTTTCTAACCATTGGATGCCATACGTTACTGGGATAAGTACTGGGAAGTCTGTGGATAGTTTTTTTTTAGCTGCAAATGTATGACTTGGGTTTCTTAGCTCTCTGCAGGAATTGTGAAGAATGACTGCATATTTTATGGCAGGGAAGTAAAGTGCAAACCAAAAATATATACTAAAACCACCAGCTTGAAATGCACATCTGTATATTAAATTAAATTAATACTTTATGTAGTTGCTAAATCTACCCGCCTGAATTTCTGAAGTTCCAAGTGTAAAGTGGTAACCTCCTAATTTTTCATTATGATGCCCCTTTAATTGTAGGATTGGTTGTGGAGGTCAATCGGCTGTATTTCTTGGGAAGTGACGGAAGGCACTGTGATTTGGATGTGATGGAAGAATTGGCCAATTCAAGGGAGTCCTTTTCAGTTACCTTAATAGCAGAAGCCATCTCCTCCTTATATTTCTCCCTGTTCATTTAGGCCCTAAATTTTGAATCTTCTTTTTCTCTTCTAAAATGTTAGCCACTCTTCCTAGTTTTGTGTCATTTGCTAATGTGAGAACAGACCACTGTCAATTCCTTCATCTTGATCATCAGTAAAACTGTTGAATGGCACAGGTCAGAGGGCAGAGTCCCATGGCACTCCAGTTGGTACTACTCTCCGGGCTGATGTGGAATTTATTTGTGAATATTGTCTACTGTAGATGCTGTTATTCAGTTAGTTAGTTATCCATCCATCAAAAAGTTTATCATCTAGCCCATATGTCAACATTAGTGAGCATATGGTAACAGTCTTTCTTGAAAGCCTTGCTGAGATCAAAATACACGATGTCCACAATATTTCCCTGAAACAGCTAAGCCCTCAAAGACAGAGATAATGTTAGTCTGCCATGATTTATTTGTAACTCCCCCTATATATTTTTTTTTTTGCCTGGCTTTTGTTAATTGATGCATTCCAAGTGCTCACAAACATGATGTTTAATCATCTACTAGAGGTCAATGCCCAGCATAGATATCAGGTCTATAATTTCCCAGATTGTTCCTTTTTTTTTTTTTTTTTTTTTTTTTTTTGAAGATAGGGACAATATTTGCTTTCCTTTAGCCTTCCTGGCCTTGTCAGTTCTATCCCTTGGAACATAAGGCTTGCCACACATTGCCAAAGGAGACCAAAACTCCTGTCTGATTCTAGTTATCTTCAGTATTTATAAGGCTGCATGATTTGATCTGCAAATCCCAGACAATCCCAGGAGGTCAGTGAAAATTTAGCATTTTCTGGTCTGCTTTGCTATCATCTACTGGCCCCCTGGGTTTTTTTTGTTTTTTTTTGTGTGTGTGTGTGTGTGTTCCAAAGATGCTTTTTCAGAGGCAACTGGATTTTGTTTTTCTTTGAAGACATTTTGCTTCTCATCCAAAGAAGCTTCTTCAGCTCTGATGAGTTAAAACATCTTTGGGACAACCATGATCTGGGTGACTGAGAATCTCCATAGACATTTGTGGGTGTGGGTGTGTCTCATCTGTGATCTTGTTCAGGAGGGGGGAGCGGACCTGGCGGGTATTACGGAGACCTGGTTGGGCCCAGAGGGAGGGGTCCCTCTGGTAGAAATGTGCCCACCAGGCTTCCACGCATTCCATCAGCCGAGGTCACAGGGGAGGGGCGGGGGAGTAGCGGTTATTATTAGAGAAGGCCTTAGGCCGAGGGAGACCACTGTACCTCAGACAGCTGGTTGTGAGTCCCTCCTTGTGAAGTGGGGCCATGGGGTTCAGATGGGCTTGCTGATCACATACCTGGCTCCCTGCCACGTGGCAGCAACCCTGCCTGAGCTACTCAACGTTATCGCCGCGGTGGCGGTTGATACCCCCAGACTTATGGTCATGGGGGATTTCAACCTGCCGTCCGTGGGTGAGACGTCTGAGGTGGCTCGGGAGTTCATGGCTTCCATGACGGCCATGGACCTGACCCAGCTAATTCATGACCCTACGCACATGGGGGGAAACACACTGGACTTGGTTTTTGTCTCTGGACAGTGGTTGAGTGATCTTGAGATAGGGGATGTAGTTATTGAGCCCTTGTCATGGTCGGATCACTCTCTCCTTCGCCTTGACCTTCGTACCGCAGCACCCCGCTGCAGGGAGGCGGAACCGATAAGATGGTACCGCCCCAGGCGCCTGATGGAACCCGATAGGTTCCAGACGGAGCTTGGGCCAATTCCTGAGGTTCTGGCTCACGCCTCGACTGGAGACCTAGTGGCCGCCTGGGATAGGGCGGCCGCTGGGGCTCTGGATCGAGTCGTGCCTTTGCGGCCTCTGACCCGGCGCGGATCTCGCCTGGCCCCTTGGTTTACCGAGGAGCTGAGGGAGATGAAGCGCCAGAAAAGACGCCTAGAGAGTAGTTGGAGAGCTAGTCTTTCTGAATCGGACCGGACACTGGTAAGATCCCATATTAGGACTTACCTAGTGGTGATAAAAGCAGCAAAACGTACGCATCTTGCTGCTCTTATTGCGTCATCAGATAATCGCCCGGCCGCCCTGTTTAGGGTGACCCGCTCCCTGCTCCACCAGGAAGCGCGGGAGGACCCCTTGGAGGGAAGAGCCGAGGATTTTGCTCAGTATCTGTATGACAAAATCACTCAGATTCGGGAAGGTCTGGACTCTGACTGGGTAGATCCAGCGAGAGTGACAGAGGTGGGTCTTGAGACTGTTATCTGGGATGAGTTTGATCCTGTGACCCCAGATGACGTGGACAGGATTCTGGGTAGATTGAACGCGACCACATGTTTGTTGGACCCGTGTCCCTCCTGGTTAGTGCTGGCTTCCCGGGAGGTGACACGAGGCTGGCTCCAGGGGATTATAAATGCTTCATTGGGTGAGGGTGTCTTCCCCGCCGCCCTTAAGGAGGCGGTGGTGAGGTCCCTCCTCAAGAAGCCTTCCCTGGACCCGGCAATATTGGCTAATTATCGTCCAGTCTCCAACCTTCGTTTTGTGGCGAAGGTTGTTGAGAGTGTGGTTGCGGGACAGCTTCCCCAGTACCTGGATGAAGCGTCGTATCTGGATCCATTCCAGTCGGGTTTCAGGCCTGGGTACAGCACGGAAATGGCATTGGTCGCGTTGGTTGATGATCTCTAGAGGGCTCGGGACAGGGGTTGCTCCTCTGTCCTGGTCCTGTTAGATCTCTCAGCGGCTTTTGATACCATCGACCATGGTATCATGCTGCACCGGTTGGAAGAGTTGGGGGTGGGAGGCACCGTATTACGGTGGTTCTCCTCCTTTCTCTCCGACCGGTCGCAGTCTGTGTTGACAGGGGGGCAGAGGTCGACCCCGAGGCCCCTCATATGTGGGGTGCCGCAGGGATCGGTCCTCTCGCCCCTTTTGTTCAACATTTATGTAAAGCCGCTGGGCGAGATCATCCGTGGTTTCGGGGTGAAGTACCACCAGTACGCTGACGACACCCAGCTGTACATCTCCACCCCGGACCACCCCAATGATGCCCTTGAAGTGATGTCCCAGTGCCTGGAGGCCGTACGGATCTGGATGGGGAGGAACAGGCTCAGGCTCAACCCATCCAAGACCGAGTGGCTGTGGTTTCCGACGTCCCGATATAGTCAGCTAGTGCCATCGCTGACTATTGGGGGCGAATCATTGGCCCCCACGGATAGGGCTTGCAACCTGGGTGTCCTCCTGGATTCACGGCTGTCTTTAGAAGAGCATGTGACGGCCGTGACCGGGAGGATTTTTCATCAGGCTCGCCTGATCCGCCAGTTGCGCCCCTATCTAGATCGGGACTCCCTACACACAGTCACTCATGCCCTCGTTACCTCTCGTCTGGACTACTGCAACGCTCTCTACATGGGGCTCCCCTTGAGATGCACTCGGAGGCTCCAACTGGCGCAGAGTGCGGCCGCGCGGGTGGTGATGGGAGCGACATGGAGCTCCCATGTAACACCTCTCCTGCGCGAGCTGCACTGGCTCCCGGTGGTCTTCCGAGTGTGCTTCAAGGTTCTGGTTATCACCTTTAAAGCGCTCCATAGCTTAGGACCTGGTTATTTATGGGACCGCCTGCTACCACCAATAGCCTCCCACCGGCCAGTACGCTCCCATAGAGAGGGGCTCCTCTGGGTGCCGTCGGCCAAACAATGTCGGCTGTCGGCCCCTAGAGGGAGAGCCTTCTCTGTGGGGGCACCTACGATTTGGAACGAGCTCCCCCCGGAGATACGTAGGATCCCGGATCTGCGCACCTTCCGCCGCGCGCTTAAGACCTTTCTATTTTATCAAGCTGGCCTGGCCTAAATCTTCTCCCTTTTTAAATGTGGAAATTTTAAATTTTAAATTCGTCTTATTTATAGGGTCATGGGTATGGTGTTTTAAATTGGGGAGCCATTTTGGATTTAATTCTGTTTTAAACGTATTTTAATGTTTATATTGTATGTTTTTTAATCCTGGCTGTTCACCGCCCCGAGTCCTTCGGGAGAGGGGGCGGTATAAAAATCTAATAAATAAATAAATAAATAAATAAATAAATAAATAAATAAATAAATAAATAAATAAAATCCCTCTTTATTTATTTAAATGTATTTATTTATGCATTTTTGAACCACCCATCTCCCTCACAAAGAGACTCCGGGTAGTGTACAATAAAACACTTATAGTTAGTCCTCAATGTACAATCACAAGTATGACCATAAGCCCAAAATTTCCATTGCTATATACGACAGGTTAAGTGAGTTTTGCTCCATTTTATGACCTTTCTTGCCACAGAGGCTAAGTGAATCACGGCAGTTGTTAAGTTAGCAACAGGGTTGTTAAAGCTGAATCTGGAGTCCCTGTTGACTTTTCTTGTTAGAAGTTTGCAAAAAAAAATGATCACATGACTCTGGGACACTGCAGCCATCATAAACCCATGCCAGTTGCCATGGGGATGGTCATAATAGGAATGTCAATAGCACTTACAGTTATATACCGCTTCATAGTGCTTTACAGCCCTTTCTAATCAGTTTACAGAGTCAGCATATTGCCCCCAACAATCTGGGTCCTCATTTTACTGACCTTGAAAGGATGGAAGGCTGAGTCAACTTTGAACCGGTGGGAATTGAACTGCCAAACTGCTGGCAGCTGGCAGTCAGCAGAAGTAGTTGCAGTACTGCATTCTAACCACTACACCACCACAGCGCTTAAGTATAAAACATGGTCATAAGTGATATGTGTAAAAATGTGCAAAAAAGTCATTTTTTAAAAAATACAAATACATAATTCATTCAGAATATTTTAGAGACTATAGTATAATTGAAACCAGAGGCTTTTGGGACTAATGGAAGGCAACTAGAAAAAAGTCATGGAACTTTATTTCTGTATATGACAACGGCAGTGAGATTATTATATGCTCAAGAGTGGAAAGGTTCTATACTATGCAGAATGGAGGAATGGTTAGTGAAGATGATGGAACTTGCAGAGACAATATCTATATTTATGGCTGGCTGGGAACCCTGTATAGAGTTTTGGCATGAAAAAAGAAATCACTTATGACTTTTGATTTCAAGGATTGAAAAAAATGAGTAATAGAAAAAAAGTGAACTTTTTTTGTAATCATAAAATAAGAGAACTCAAATTTGTACTTGCTGCAAAGGAAATTGGAAAGCTTCTTTTTATTTTGTTTATGCTTTCTTTTCCTTTTCCTTTCTCTGTTTCTTTCTTTTCATCAGTTTGTGTTAGTTTTTAAGTTCTCTTTAAAAGTTTCAATAAGATTTATGGTGTGTGTGTATATATAAATAGAATGTAACATTGAAGTGTGAAGAATTATATTCTCATTCCCCTTCATCAACAGACCATCTCAGGGAGTTCTCGGTAGTCTGCACACCACAGCTTGGGAAGAACGGCATTAAAAATGGAAAAGAAGTAGCTGTTTTCAAGATTGCTGGCATAAAGAAAATAATGGGATCATATTTACAGGAGAGTCTTTCCTTGCAATAAATCTTGCAAACTTTCAATAGCATGTTAATTGCCATTACAATTTAATTAAAGAATAATAACTGTGGTAGAAAAGCAAGTTGCTTCAAGCATACAAAGACAATGTGATTAACTTTTGGCCCGTAGTTTGGGATGTCATACCACCACTGGAAGAAGATGATGAAAAGCACATGCAGGAAGCTTCTGGAAGTAATAAAATCCATAACTACTTGCAGATGGTGACTGACCATTTAGAAATAAAGGCAAAGTGGCAACAAATAAGATTGTGTTTCTTTGAAGGAGTTTACCAGTTCACCTGTATCATTATCCTCAGACAGTGATAGACCCAGCACATAATATGACTGAACTGAAACTGGAACCTAGCATGAAATTTGAGCCTTGGAGAACAAATACTAAGTGGAGATAAAACTTCTGTCAAGGAAATTGACATGTTTGAAGTTCTATTCAGATTTTAAACTTTATTTATTTATTTATTTATTTATTTATTTATTTATTTATTTATTTATTTATATCTCTCTTTTATTATTTTTATAACTAATTCAAGACGGCCAACATATCCAATATTCCTTTCTGTTCCTATTTTCCTCAAATAACAACCCTGTGAGATAGATTGGGCTAAGAGCAGCCAGCCAGCATTCATGCCTAAGGTGTGACTAGAACTCAAGGTCGCCTGGTTTCTGGCATCTCAACCATTAGACCAACTATCACTGTTGTTTTCACAGTACATTTCTGGTTTCACGACAGTGGAAAGAACTAGACTCTGCATTGGGACAATGCCTGTCTGAGGCAGGAATAGGATGTTTGCAACATATTACACTTACACCAAATGGTTGCAAGAAGCAATGGATGGAAATTAATTAAGGAGAAAACCAACCTAGAACTAAGGAGAAATTTCCAGACAATTAGAACAGTTAATCAATGGAATGACCTGCCTCCAGAAGTTGTGGGTGCTCTAACACCGAAGGTTTTAAAGAAAAGATTGGACAACCATTTGTCTGAAATGATATATAGGGTTTCCTGCTTGAGCAGGGGGTTGGACGAGAAGATCTCCAAAGTCCCTTCCAACTTTGTTTCAATCACACTCTCTCCAAGAAGGATGGGATGGAAGTCATGTAAAACCTTGTAGAGGAGGGCATGTCATAGTGTAACAACCATATTTCTTTGCTCTGAGAACTTAGATGGACTGTATCAGTGGTGGGTTGTTCCTGGTTCTGTCCGGTTCTATAGAACCGGTAGTAAAATTGGCGGGAGGCTCCGCCCACCCGCACGGACGTCATAAATGATGATCTGCGCATGTGCAGAAGTGTGCATGTGGCCCCGTTGCAAATCGGTAGTAAAGGTAAGTAGAACCCACCCCTGGACTGTATGTACCATTCTGGTCCACCAAGCAATTAGCAAGTTTTATTGTAAGTACTGGCAATAAACTTTAACAGGCCACAACAGACCTGACAGCATTTTCCTGCATGTGCCTTCCAGAGTTTTGAACTTGCATGTTCCTCCTTTATTAGCTAAGAATTTTTTGGACAGTAGCACGAAAGTTTCTTCTTTAATTTATCCACAGGTGAATCCAGACAATGTCTTCCCATTTTTAAATGATATTTAAAATAAGCAGAAAATATCTCAGAACATCACCTACTTTTTAAAAAGGATGTTTAAGTGTTTTTTTTAAAAAAATGTTTATTTTAATATTGTTTAGTGTTGCTGTTTACCCTTTGGCAGAGAATCATTTGAAAAATAGACTTGGTAATTTAGGCAGAGAGCAGACAGAGGATTGTTAGAAGCAAAGGCCAAGATATCTGTAAAATGTATTGCTCTATTTGCTCTATTCTTTGAAAGCTGCTGGCATGTGATTCTCTCAAGCCAGTACTTCAGTTGAGACAAGTTTTCTATGACCATAGACGCGGTTTGCAGTGCCAGAGAATATGTGAAATAATAATTCAGCATGAACAGGCTTCTTTCAAATATTTGGAAAAACAACAAGACAGCTCCACAGATGTGGATTATAATTTCTTGATTGGAACAGATGACTTGCAGATTTCGATGCTATATTTCCCCTTTTTCTTTTGAAACTATTTATAAAGTTATCTTTAGAAGTTACAAGGAAAGAAAGAAGCATAGAAAAGTTCAGGGAAATGCTGTCGTGCTATGATGTGCTGCATCCTGTAAAAATTCTGTTTTCGGGGCTTCATTTTCACCAGGTTGCAACTATGTAGCCTCACAGTCAATTTTTATTATTATTTCTTTATAAAAAGATACAGCAGGGAGAGTTTCCCAAAGTGTCTTTGGATATGAGATGGGCAGCCAATAAATTTGCCACTCATCTCGTATCCAGTGTCTATTTGGGAAACTCTCCCTGCCTCCCCATACCTTTTTCTGCAAACTGTCTCAAAAAGCAGCATTGGGCAAGGAAGCACAACTCCCTCCTATCTGCTAAATTTTGAGGGGAGGGTTTTTAAACCATGTATGCAACCTAGGAGTAGGGAAGCTACAATTCTCCAGGGGTCTTTCAACAGCATTTCCATTAGATTGGATGAAGGAACCGAAGATCAGAATTGAGTAGCATATGGAAGGAGTTTTTTGCTTTTATTGTAAACTGGAGAAGACTTTTCTCCTAAGGCAGTGGTAGCCAGCCCTTTTCATTTAACTGTTTTTAATTGAATGCTTAAAAAAAAAAAAGATATATTAGTTGGGTTTTCAATGGTTGCAGGGAAATATTCCTAGGAATACAGAATATCAAAGTTGGAAGGGACCGTGAAGGTCTTCTCGTCCAATCCCTGTACCATTTCAAACAAATGGTTGTCCAATTTCTTCTTAACAATCTCCAGTGTTGGAGCATTCACAACTTCTGAAGGCAAATTGTTCCACTGATTAATTGTTCTCACTGACAGGAAATTTCTCCTTAATTCTAGGTTGCTTCTCTCCTTGATTAATTTCCATTCATTGCTTCTTGTCCTGCCTTCAGGTGCTATGGAGAATAAATTGGTTCCCTCTTCTCTGTGACAGCCCCTCAAGTGTTGGAAGACTGCTATCACGTCTCCTCTAGTCCTTCTCTTCATTCAGCTAGACATACCCAGCTCCTGCAACTGTTCATCATATGCTTATCCTCCAACCCCCTAATCATCTTTGTTGCTTTTCTATGCACTCATTCTAGAATTTCAACATTTTTTTTGGTATTGTGGTGACTAAATTTGAATTTTTTTATATTTTTATTTTATTTATTTATTTTGTTACGCATATAAGATAACAAATATAAGTTTAAACATGATTATGAATACAGGAAATTGATACGAATAAATGGGGACAGTAGGACAGGGACAGTAGACATGTTGGTGCGATTAGGTCGGATTAGTATTCCAAGTATGGTCTTACCAAATCAGTATAAAGCGGTCGTAACACTTCATGTGACCTTGATACTATCCCTCTGACAGAGTAGAAGAAAACATGCCTTGAGAGGCCTTTTAGGTGTGTAGTTGTAGTTCACAGTTGCATCTATGAAAGGACAAGGCCAGGAAATGTAACTGAGTGGGAAACAGAATTTCCATAAACCATTTTTTGTTTCAACTGGTTCCAAAATAGGTTTCATGATGGGCTGATTTTGCTCTTGATCTTTTCCTGCTAGTGGGCTTTGGGTTATGTCTTTCCAACAGAGCTGCCCTTGAAGAAGAACAATTGCTACTTACAATTATATGTTTACCGTTTTTCCAGTAAAAGGATATGCAGGCCAGACCAGGCCAGAGGGGGCTGATGGAGCAGAGGAATTGGCCTCTGGCCAGAGTTTGCGGCATAGGAATCCATCTGGAGCTTAGAGCAGGGAGAGAGTAAGCTCTTCCTCCAGCTTGCAAATTTTACTTTCAAGGCAATTTCCGAGCTCTCTGTACAAACACAGCACCTTCTTATTATCTGTTGCCAACTTGTACTTAGCATCATGATCTTAAAAATAAAAACACCTTCCCCCCATGTTTGTTGGCAGTAAAGAGAAATGTCAAAGTCAATTGCTTTAAGTTAGTTCAAGTGTTAAAAGGGAAACACACAAAAGCAACAAAGGAGGAAGCCAGCAGAATCTTTCCTGTCCTGACTCTGCTGAGTTGAACCCACCGTGGGGGAACTCTGGAATGAATTAAAAAAAACTTGGCAGATGATTATTTCCATCGTAACCCCAAAGTGTGGGTCAGTGGGCAAAAGTCACAGTGCAAGACCATCTTAAATGCACACTTGTTTCAGAGGTCTAATTCACAGCACAGGAGGTGCCATAGTTCTGATCCCAATCAGGTTGCAACAGGTTGGCTGGCCTGGCCATTCCATGGGCTGCTCTGCTTAGTTCTGCAGTGCAGTTAGTTGGATCATTTCTTGAAGACTTAGCCATAGTTTGCAGAGACTGAATGGACTTGTGGAGATGTTTACTTCTTCATGGATATCAGACACCAGTCTACTCCACTCAAAGATATGTTTCTTCAGGGCTGGCATAACCATAGCAGGCAGGGGTCTCCAACCTTGGCAACTTTAAGCCTGGAGGACTCCCAGAATTTTGGGTTACTAACTTATCAATTGCAGCTTTGCTGGCTGAGGAATTCTGGGGGTTGAAGTCCTCCAGGCGTTGTGGCCCACCAGCAGCCTGCAGAGCTGGCAGCAGAGTCAGACAGTGAGGAGGCTGGGGCCAGTCCTGGAGTCTGGAGAAGGCTCAGATGAGGGCTCTGCATCGGATGCAGAGATGGGGCCAGGGCCATCTGGGAGTGATGTGTGGGTTCCGGAGCCTCCAGAGTCTGACATCAGCGAGGCAGAGGACAGAGGGAGCCTGTTCCTAGTGCACGCATACGCAGAGCTGCCAGAAGGCAAGAACAGTTAAGGCAAAAGGGGTGACTCGGGAGTAGGGCTTGGAGATGATTGCCCCCTCCCATAAGACATAAAGGAGGAGCAAAGGCACGTGACCCTTTGCAGGAAGCAACTTTGTTCGTGCTGGTCAGTTTAAATTCTGAAGCTCCATTTTGACTCTGTGCTCTGTGTGGCTTTCCAAAGCTAATTACCAATTAGGTCTTTGGCAGCGTGTCAAGGGAGATAAAGGTGGGTGCTTATCAGCCTTATCCCGAAGGACTGATAAGCACTTATCAGACAGAAAACTGGAGGCAGACTTCTGTCGGACTCTTTACAAACTATTTGTGACTCATCACAGCCTGTGAATGAACAGAATTCACAGCCGTTGAAATAAAAAGAGGGTTTTTGGGACTAACTGTGTGCTTTTTACTGTCCCATGAAGCCTAGGTCAGAACACCAGGCTTAAAGTTGCCAAGGTTGGAGACCCCTGATAACAGGCAACAACTGTGTCAGGCAGCAGGTGGTAGAAGCAAAGCAACAATGGCAAGAGTTTTGGGTGCTTGTCCCAATGTCCTGGATAATTCCCTTTCTGGTTGGGGTGGGAGGGACCACAGTAGTTTATGCCAAACAGTTTATCTGGCCTACTGCCCTCACATGTGTAGTAAGAGATCTTTCCATTGGTAGCATTTGATTAAATTCCAACTTCTATACAGGTAGTCCTCAACAGTTTGTTTAGTGACCATTTAAAGTTGCAACGGCACTTATGACTGCTTTCACAGTTACAACCTTTGCAGAATCTCCATGATCATATGATCAAAATTCAGATGCTTGGCAAATGGTTCATATTTATGACCGTCACCATGGCCCAGGGTCACGTGATCTCCTTTTGCGACCTTCTGACAAGCAAAGTCAATGGGGAAGCCAAATTCACTTAACAACCGGGTTACTAACTTGTCAACTGCAGTGATTCACTTAACAACTATGGCAAGAAAAATCGTAAAATGGGGCAAAACTCACTGAACAAATGACTCATTAAACAACAGACATTTTGGGCTCAATTGTGGTCGTACGTTGATGACTACCTATATATGATTTGGGGCTCAGGCAGTATCTCATCCTTTGCTTGAAGCAATAACATTTCTTGAGGAGGTCTTGTCTTCTTTTATGGTGATTGGATCAAAATTTCAAGATTTGTCTGTTGTGGTCCGCCAGCAACCTGCAGACCTGGCAGCGGAGTCAGACAGTGAGGAGGCTGGGGAGGACAATGGGCCAGTGCTGGAGTCAGGGGAAGGCCCGGATGAGGGCTCTGCGTCAAAGGCAGAGATGGGGCCAGGGCAGTGGTGGATTTCAAAAACTTTTACTACCGGTTCTGTGGGTGTGGCTTGGTGGGCAAGGCATGGCTTGGTGGGCGTGGCTTGGTGAGTGTGGCAGGGGAAGGATATTGCAAAATCTCCATTCCCACCCCACTCCAGGGGAAGGATACTGTAAAATCTCCATTCCCTCCCCAATCCAGGGGAAGGTTACTGCAAAATCCCCATTTCCTCCCAATCAGCTGGGACTTGGGAGGCAGAGAATAGATGGGGGCGGTGCCAGTCAGATTTCTTACTACCGGTTCTCTGAACTACTCAAAATTTCCACTACCAGTTCTACAGAACTGGTCAGAACCTGCTAAAACCCACCTCTGGGCCAGGGCCATCTGGGAGCGATGCGCGGACTAAGGAGTCTCCAAAGGTGGACAGCAGGAGGCAGAGGAACAGGAGGAGACTGTTCCTAGTGCACACATGCAAAGAGCTGCCAGAAGGCAAGAGCAGCTGAAGAAAAAAGGATAACTCGGGAGTAAGGCCAGAAGATGATTGTCCACTCCCATAAGGCTTAAAAGAGCAGCAACGAGCCGTTGAGTTCTTTGTAGAAAAGCAACGTTGATTCCTGTGTCTCTTGAACTTTGTGGGGTTTTTGCCAAGAAAAGCCTTTGGCAGGTTGCCAAAGACATCAAAGGTTGGTGATAAAGCTGACGGACAGGTTATTAAGAATTTTGTTTTGGACTAAGCTGAGAATGAATTAATTCTCAGCTGCTTTAATAAAATAAGTTTGTTGAGGACTGAATTGTGTTTGGTAATCACTACTTGGGCCTCGGTCACAACATTGTCTGCCTATATTCTAGAACGCAGACTTGATTGATTGATTGATTCAATTGATTCAATTCAATTCAATTTGTTCATTCATTCATTCATTCATTCATTCATTCAATTTACATGCCACCCATCTCACTATCCAAAGTTGATATTATCTAGAATTGATAAAATATGGCTCACGGAGCTCTATATGGGTTACTCCACTCTTCCAAGCACCTTAAATCGTATCCTTCTTCTTTGCTTAGATATTGGGTCTGTGGGATTGATGAATCCATTTTCCTTTATTTGATTCTTTTTTTTCATTGCAGGTTCTTTGAACTAATTTAGGAATATTTTTGGGGGGTTTTGTTAAGATGTTATTGAACAGCATTCTTATCCATCCTTATCCTTCACAAAACCTCATCTAGTGAATTTCTTTGGATGAAGGACCATTTTGGAAAGCCTACATTGACATTTCTGGCAGAGAGAGAGAAAAAAACAGGTTTAAAATGTCTAAAAGAAAGCAGGAAGGAGCGACACTGCTTTGGTTTTCCCCTGCTTAAAATTACAGCTTGAAAAATGTCCTTTATGTTTAGTCTGGATAGATAGATAGCTTGGAGATGTTCAGTTACTTTCAGGTTTGTGACTGTTATTCAGGAATAACTTCTAGACAGTGACAATTAGATTTATATACTTCTTTGATTACTTAGGTTCCTGTAACTAAAAGCAGGAAATGACTGCTTTCAAGTATAGTTCCCCACAGTCAACATGTTGTATACTGTATATGGATTCTTTCTGAAAACTGGACTGGTACAATCTTATGCCTCAGTCAGAATGACAGTCTGGGAAACTAACAGTCCCAGCATGTATGAAAACAGTTTGGAAGCACACCCTTTTTTTTAGTGTGAATTGTGCATCTGTACCTGGTTTTTTTTCAGGTTGGAAATCACCCCACTTTGATCCTCCATACACATGAATACTGCATTGAATACAGCATCCAGTTTTGGTCACCACACTACAAAAAAAGATGTTGAGACCAGGGATGGGTTCTACTTACCTTTACTACCAGTTCGCAACAGGATCACGTATATGCGCTCGCTTCGCTTGTACACGCACCTTGCTTCTGCGCATGTGCAAATCGCTTCTGATGACGTCAGGGTCAGTGGGCAGAGCCTCCCACTAGTTTTACTACAGGTTCTATAGAACTGGTCCAAACCAGGAGCAATCCACCACTGGCTGAGATCCTAGAACCATGATGGCGAACCCATGGCACGTGTGCCACAGGTGGCACACGGAGCCATAT